>NW_012100654.1:1171635-1190364 GCF_000951045.1 Mandrillus leucophaeus | reverse complement strand
AAAAAAAAAAAAAAAAAGAGAGAGATAAGGCTATTTCTGAATTTAGTCATGACACCTCCATGGATGCAGGATGTTCATACAGATTTATGCCTTTTCCAAATTTGACATGTTTGATATTGGAAAATCAATTTTACTGTTTTGAAGCCAAAGATGCTGAAATCAGTTTATATGTATAGATATCTAAAGTTTGAGTATCTTATATATGGACTTACATTGTTAAACATTGTTAAAATAACTTAAAATGAATCAAAAACATGGTTTTTTGAAAGAATCCCTGAGATACAAACAAGTTTGAAAATTACAGCATTTATATGGGAAAAATGTATCTTTAAAATTTTATCTGCAGTTAATTATGATCTTGTTGGTCTACCCCACCCACAAAGGGTCAAATAATAAATAAATTCAATCCAATCCTGAAATTTTAGTCTGATGCAGTAACTGAAACAGCCTAACGGTAAATTTCCCAGTATCTCAGGTTTTTCCTCACCACGCTGTCTTCTCCAAGATGGCAGTTGAATTTAGATGGAAAGAGGTGACTCTAGGACCACAGAGCAGTCGTTTCCCACAGCCCTCAGTCTTCTCTGGCATCTCTGGTCTCCATGGCAATGCCTGTCTGTCTGGTTGCTAGCTGCTTGCAGCTTAAGTTTTTGGTCATGTCTCTCCCAGACTGGTAAAAGGCTGACGATGCCTCCCCCACCGGCTCATTTCAGTTCTCGATGGTGTTGAGGGCCTCTTTGAGTCTCTGCCAGGGTGTCCTATCTGCTCCCTGGCTCTGGTGGTCTACTTCACAGCCCCTCACCAGTGTGTGATGTGTTTGAGCCCTTCCCGTATCCCCATACCTCAGAGTAACAAAGAGTGACTTTAGAAAGTCAAATTCCAGCCCTCCCTCTACTTAGCCCACTGTGTAGATGCTAAGTTTCCTCTGATGTACCTGCCTCCCAAACTGGAGAGGGGAAACCACGAGGTGAGTTGGATCTTTCTACTTCCCTTCTAAAACAAGGAGGTGGGATTCAGTGTTCCATGAGGTTCATCTACCTCTGACATTCTGTGATTCTATCCCCACTTCTCTGCTTCCTCTGAGACACCCTCAGGCCTACCTCTGAATAACAGTGAGCTCCTCCAATTCTAAGAGGCCTTGACATATCTGATTTTGTTCTGCATCATCCCCATGTCAAAGAACCCCTAGAGGTAAAGTCAGCCTGGAGGTTAAGTCTGTAAATAAGGGGTACCCTATGAAACCAGTAATCAATACCCTTATATTCATTTCTATCATGCTGGACTGTTTCTGGGATCTTAAATGTGGGGCTAGTCAGTGGTATGGTGTGAATGTTTGTGTCCTCCCAAAATTCATTAATTGAAACCTCAACTTCCAAGGTGATGGCCTTAAAAGTAGGGCCTCTGGGAGTTGATTGGGTCACGAGGTTGGAGCCCTCATGAATGGGATTAGTGCTCTTATAAAAGTTGCCCCCTCCACCAAGTGAGGACACATAGAAGACATCATTCATGAGGAACAGGCTCTCACCAGAGAGAAAATCTGCTGACCCTTTGGTCTTGGACTTCCCAGACTCCAAAACTGTCAGCAATAAATTTATGTTGTTTATAAATTATCCAGTCTAAGGTATTTTGTTATAGCTGAGACTAAGTCAGGGGTCACCATCTGGTGGAGACCTTGCATCCTAGTTAATTCATATATCCTTAGAGGCAAGCCCAGAATTTGTCTTTCCTTTGCCAATTCAACAGTAAGACAGGATCTCTATGCCATTCAGAAAAGCCGGTTTGTTCCTTGTAGAAGAGTCTAGTAACAGGAATTTTTACTCCAGTAGGTAATAGGTACATTTACTCCATCTTGAGCTCTCTGCATCTAATACACATTATTCAGAATGCGATGGCATGCAGACCTGCATTCCTCCTCCCTTCAGCACTCCTTCTTCTGGACTGGTCTATGCCACCTCCTGTTCCACTGAACTGATTATTAAAAAAGAGATCACGTATGTAGAAAATAATCATGTTCACTGGAAAGAATGACTTTTTTAAAAGCAAATAATTCACATTTCAAGGCTTTCACCTCTGACTTTGAAAATGAAGCTTGCAAGATGTTTAAAGACTACCTCTGTGAAATGGATCCCCAAAAAAATATTGTGCAAGAGAATGAAGATATGTTTACTTTAGATTTATGTCAGTTTACCAAATAGCTCCAGTCCAAAGAGTTATTTATCCACTCATCCATTTATTAAATCTTTAAAAATATTTTAAAATCTTACGAGGCAATAGAATTTGAAGGTTTGTTGCTTGAATAATCAATAAAAGATGATGTGTAAGGCTGAAGGCCCCTATGTTAGTTTGTTAGGGCTGCCATGACTTGGTGGCTTGAACAACAGAAATTTGTTGTCTCTCAGTTCTGGACGACAGAGGTTCTGGGAACAAGCTGTCAGCAGGATTGCTTTGTTCTGAGGTATTTCTCCTTCTCTTAAAAATGGCCAGCTTCTTGAACTGTGTCCCTCTGTGCCTGCATGTCTGGTGGCTCTCGCTTTATGTCCTAACTCCTGTTCTTATAGAGACACCCTACTGACTTCATTTTAACTTATCTTTTTGAAGGTTGTATGTTTAAATACAATCGCATTCTCCAGTTCTGGGGTTAAGGCTTTGACATATGAATTTTAGGGGGAACAATTCAGCCCATACCAGCACCCCATGGGAGAGGGCAACAGAACAAAGCATTAGGGGTGCAGAGGGTTGTTTTTGGTTGCTTGTTTGTTTTTTTACAGAAACGGGTGAGCTGCGTGTGGAAATTATAAAGTTCAGAGTGTGCTTGCAAATCTACCCCAAACCATTCTCTCACTCACATGCATGATTACCATCCTCCCAGACAGCCTCATGTATACTAGTTAGCCCATGCCTGTCCTCCCACCCACTCTGAATTAAGTGGAAGTGCCTAGAAGATGCAGTATTTCACAGCGATTTCCATGAGAGGACCCCCAGAGGCAGGGGAGATGAAAGGAAGGTGGCCTGCCTCAAACTCAATTTTTTTTGACATCGTGTGGTTTATTGAAAATTTTGTTTCATAAAATAACAATGCTTATTAAATGTAAAGAAACAAATTTTAAATATTAACTCAATTAAAATTAATAATTATTGTAAATTATGTTTAAATTACTTGCCATCAAGTCAAACTATCACTCAAGGAAGAGTTTATTCATATCCTCAGTACCTCAGTATCTCCTGACATAGATTACACTCCTGGATAACACACACCCTAGTACCTCCTGACATAGATTACACTCCTGGGTAACACACACCACAGTTAGAGAAGCCCCATCTAGGCAATCATTCTGTTCTGGGAGAGGATGAGAGGAGAAAAGCAAACATCAACTGCTAAGGCAGGACAAGTCTCTACTAATCATGTGGGAAGATACAGCAGCTGCTTTTTCACTCACCCTAAGCCACCACTCAGGACTGATCATTCACTGATCCCTGGAAGGGTGTGTCAGGATGATCTGTACATCATCAGTTTCAGTAAACCACCAAGATCTGTATGCTGACCTTCATTTCACAACTCTTTCGCTTGTATCATTTATTCAAAGGGTGGGTTTATTTAACGACATGAGATTAGTTCTGAGCATGCTCCTTTAATGTTCAAGTTTCACTGTAAGGAGGGTTTGCTTCTGTAGTAACCCTTCTATTAAAATTCCTGGCACTCGTTGTCAACCAATATTTCCTCAGCAATATAAGGGTTAGTATTACATAATATTAAATAAAGCACTAGGTGATTCTATTCAGATGGGCCCAGATGCTTTAGGGGAACGTTTAGCTTGATGTTCAAGACCATTTTTCCAGTATCTTCTTGGGACTCTATTTTCCTGGGGAAATTACCCTTCTCTTACCTTCTCTACTGTGTCTTGCTGAAGTATATAGTATCTTGCTGGAGTATATAGGCTAGACCATTTATCTCAGCCCTTTAGAGATATGATTGGAGGCTAATAAGAAATAATTCTAATTATATAGAATGCAAATCAACTTCCCTCCTTTAGTGAGGTTATTCAGACTAAAGTAACAAATATCTTTAAAGTATTTAGGAATTTATAAATTTAATTCCTTGAGTAGTCTTCCAACAAAGAAAGAAAAAAATAAAGATACCCAATACTTAATATTTTTTAGAATGAATTAGTGACATTTGAATGTAAAAATTTCAAGCTTTCTAGAATCTTAAATTGTTCGCACTTCATTTTATAGAGGAATATTTTTGTTTTCTTTCTTCTATCTAAATGGATCTCAGGAATATTGCCTGGAAGAGTAACTTTCTCCTCATTTTATGTAACTTTTATAGACTATTACCAAAACTCTCAAGATAGTGTGTGAGGTCTTATCATGTGACCATAACGGTGGGTTGCCTCGGATCCCGTTCAGCACCTTCCAGTTTCTCTACATGTACATTGCCGAAGTGGATGGAGAGATCTCTGCATCACACGTCAGCAGGATGCTAAACTACATTGAACAGGAAGTGTAAGTTAACTTTTACCCATTGGAGGTGAAAGAATACCAGAAAAACAAATCTATGGGGCCAAGACAGAGGAAGATTATTGTATTATGCTGCTCTGGGAACAGAGAAGCGAGGACATGAAATATGGATCTGAAAGAAAAGGGGAAAGGGAAGGAGAAGAGGAAGGAAAAGAATGATATAGGACAACAAGCCTTTGAGTGCTACTGAGAGTAGTGGTAGCGGCGGCAGCAGCACCTGAGAACATCTTAGAAATGCAGAATCTCAGGCTACACCCTGGACCTAGAATCATAAACTCTAGGGGTGGAGCCCAGGAATCTGTGTCTTTATAAGCCCCCCAGTAACTCTGACTCACGCTTAGCTATGACCAGTGGAACCGAAGTGGAGGAGGAGGAGGAGAGGAGGAGCAGGGAGTCAAGGGTTAAGAGGAAAAGAGGGCCGGGCATGGTGGCTCACACCTGTAATCCTAGGGTGGGTGAATGGCTTGAACTCAGGAGTTCAAGACCAGCCTGGGCAATATGGTGAAACCCCATCTTTACTAAAAATACAAAAAGTAGCTGGGCATGGTGGTGTGTGTCTGTATCAGTTAATTGGGAGGATGGCTTGAGGTTGCAGTGAGCTGAGATTGCATCACTTACTCCAGCGTGGACAACAGAGCCAGACCTTGTCTCAGAAAAACAAAGTTAAGAGAAAAAGGAGCAACAGCAGAATTAATGTGAAATGAGTTGTCTGTATATTTTCTTTCTTAAATTAACTGTCAGTGAACTAACTGCAGATATACCTTTTTCCAAACAGAATTGGGCCTGATGGTTTAATCACGGTGAATGACTTTACCCAAAACCCCAGAGTTCGACTGGAGTAACAGCACAATTTTGGCAATTTTAAAGGAAGATACAGAGATGATTGTACTTCAGAATGACTGAAACCCATATACCACCCAAAATCAATTTTCTTGTACAACTGGTACACACTAATAAACAATTAAACAAACATATGAAATCAGAAATGTGCGGAATTAAGATGTGAAATTGTTGGAACAAAACACCTTCGTTACCAGGAGATTAGTATTCTTCCCACGTGGACACTGAGTAAAAGTGGCTGACAAAGCATGGATAGAAAATGTATCTCCAATCAAAGCCAGACTGTCAGACTTCAAAAAGTAGTACGTTAACCAGACACAGTGTTGTTGTTCTGTGATTGTTAGGCATAATTTAGATAAGTGCCTTTATATGGTCAATTGAAGTTTTTACCAGTTTATCTCTCCATTTGTTGGTACTGTGCTAGTCATTCATTCATCCTCTCACTCATCAATATTTATTGAGGTTAGCTATGTGCCAGGAATAGGGTTGCCAGAAAAAACACAGGACACCCAGTTAAATTTGAATCTCAGACAAACAACAAATGTTCTGTTTTGGTTTTTGCTAAACCTGGCAACATTCCAGGAAGTATGCTGACTTCTGAGCAGATGCAAATAACATCTAAATTCTGCCTTCAAGGAGCTCACAGTCTAACACTAAGATAAGACCTGAACATAAATCACTTTCACGCAAATGGCCTTGAGAAGAACTAACAGTATTCCAGAAAGTGTCAATGTCAACGGATTTTTCTGAAACCATACACAGATGTCATGGAACCTACTAGAGAAATCCAGAATGCCCAAGGCTCAGGATTATCCAGGACTAGCCCTTTGAGCTTGGTCTGGAGGTTTAGTCCCTCTAGTATCATGGATACACAACTTTGCTTATCTGTCCAGTCTTTCATAATTCAGCACATTGGACCAATGACTTTGCCAATTGGCTCACTTCTGAAGTGTGAAAGTCTCTGTTCAGGTTTGACCATGTTCCAGTTTATAGGAAATGACCAAAGTTGAAAACCATACCTAGACAGGCACTGAGGATATATACAAGGTATCATAGGTTTGGAGTCAGACAGATCTGGATTCAAATTCTTTCTCACCAGTGACATCGAACAACTTAATTTATCTAAGATTGTTTCTTAGAGATAATGACACTGACTTCATAAGGTCATATTGTAAGGAAAAATTTGAGAATTTATAAAGTACTGTACACAGTGGCTTACACATGGTAAGTGCTTAATAAATGTTGGCTATTATTAATACAGTATTTGTAATCATTAATACAGTATTTGTAATATTGTTAATACAGCATAGCCCAGGTAGAGGGCAAAGCACAAAGCTGTTTTCCATCCTTGGGGTGACTGCAGAAGCAGGTTGATTTGGCAGATGTGCTGTAGATACTGTGTCCCTAGTGAGCAGCTGTGGCATAGCAATATCAATAGCTTAGAGCAAGCATTGCCCCAGTGAACCAGGGCAGGAGAGGAGGAAGATGGCGCACATCAAGTGGTGGCTCAAAAGATGAGCAATTGGCAGTGCAACAATGGTATTGGGGATACTGCTCTGAACAAGATGAGGTCCCTGCTTTTATAGAGATTAAATTCTACTTAGGAAGACAGACATTACATAACTAAACACAAGTTTATAATTGTGAGAAACGATGCTACTACATAGTAGCACGGGGCACACAGCTAGTGTGCAGGGGCAGGATAGACAGGCTTTTGTGAGAAAGTAATTTGAGAGCAAGTTCGGAAGCCACAGGCAACTCAGAAAGGTGTATCTGCAGCCCACATGTCCTTGCCAAGCTCCAGACTCAACTATTCAGTAGCTAACTTGACATCTTTCTTGGATGACTCCGAAGTACTCTCTAATTTAACAAATCCAAAAATGATTTTCCTGGTTTGCATTTTTTTCATAATAAAATGTTGGAGAGAAATGAGTTCATAAGCTTCCTTCCTAAATGTGGATCTCTCCCACCACCTGCCAAGATACAAAACCCAGAAACCAGGGTCAACAAATACCTCCCCACTGCCTTACTTTCCAACTCTATCACCAAGTGCTCTCCATTTTACCTCCTATGCATCTCTCAAATATGTCCTCTTCACCTTCCCTCACCACCACCTGCCTTAGGTCCCCTCATCTCCTCCCAGCTACCAATATATTTCATCTGGACTTCCTATCAATCTGGTCCTCACAGGAAACAGAAGACAATCTAGAGTTTTGAAGATAATTAAAAGGTTTACAGAATGGACAAGGAAAACAACAAGGGGGTTGAGGCACCCAGGGACTAGCAAACCATTATCACCCCTAAGACTGAAGGGACAAAGGGAAGGACATGTTTTATTAGAGTGTGAGAGGACTGGAGCTCCAGGGGCTCCCCTGATGATGCAGAGGGCCAGTGCCATCAGCCAAATGGTGCTGAGATAGGAGGAATATCCTATTCTCTCCCTCTTCTATTGACTAAACAGAACCTGAAGCTGGAGGGCATGTCTGACTGATGTCAGTCCCTGGGGCACGGAGAAGGGCAGAGAGTGGATGCAGGAGGAGAGAATTTGCTTACACCCATGCTTGCCTTTCCCCCAAGCACTCTCTATGCTAGGAATTAGCAAACTTCTGTAAAGGCCCAGCTAGTAAATATTTTAGGCTTGGCAGGCTAGACAGTCTCTATCACAAATACTCAACTTTGGCAGTTGTAGCACAGATTATGTGTAAACACATTAGTGTGACTGTGTTCCAATAAAACTTTATAACAGATGATTTTCAGGTAACTTTTCACATCACAAAATATTATTCTTTTGACTTAAAAATAACTACTTGAAAATGTAAAAACTGTTCTCAGGCTGTATCCAAGAATGGCAGACTGAATCTAGCCAGGGACTGTAGATTTCGGATTCCTGCTCTACACTACAGCCATGGGTCTTTGTAAAACCCCAGTCAGTTCACTGTGCCTCCTGCCTGAACTTTTACATATTCCTAATGCCCTTAGGATAATAAGCCAAATCATGTAGCCTATGAGGACTGCATAGTCTGGCCCTACATACATTTCCATCCACACTTTAGCAGCAAGAGCCTCTCTGGGTTTCTCCTTCTCAACATCATGCTGTCTCCACATCTTTAGAATCCTCTGCTCTCCACTCTCTATCTAGCTCATTTGCAGATCTCAGTTCACTGCAACATTATTTATAATAGCAAATAACAAAATGAAACAGGGGGTGGGGGCATAACATTCCCAACACTAGGGAAATGAATCATGGAACACCAGGCAGCCATTTTATAACTGTAGATTAATGAGAAACAATGTTGATGAGATATTAAGAGAAAACACTCAAGTTACAGTAATACCTATTATTTCATATTGTTGTAATACATTTATACATATATACGTAGGTGGAAAAAATCTTGAAGGGAATGCACCAAGCTGTTCAGAGTGATAACTCATGGGCAATGGGGTTACGGTTGATCTTTCCTTTTTGCTTATTTATATTTTCTAAAATAAACATGTATTAAGAAAAATCAACATGAATTTTTAAAAATCAAGTTACCTAAAAAAAACCCCTTAATTTCAGGTGAATATGTTAGAAAGTTATGAAGTTATGAGAGGGCTGGGGAAGGAAAGGAGAAGTTTTCACAGTTTGATCTAATTCAAAACTAAATCTGTGAAATACTCAAGTTTCCTAAAATCACTCAGGATTTAAGTGTGTGATATTTTGGTGGACATATTTTAGTTCCTGGGCTTTGACATTAATTGTAACAGACTTTTAAAGGGTAGCTCTTTTCTCCATTAAAAAGCAATGAGGTTGGGCGTGGTGGCTCACGCCTGTAATCCCAGCACTTTGGGAGGCCAAGGCTGGCGGATCACCTGAGGTCAGGAGTTCAAGATCAGCCTGGCCAACATGGTGAAACCCCGTCTTTACTAAAAACACAAAAATTAGCTGCATGTGGTGGCGCACATCTGTAATCCCAGCTACTCAGGAGGCTGAGGCAGGAGAATCGCTGGAACCCGGGAGGCGAAGGTTGCAGTGAGCCGAGATGGCACCACTGCACTTCAGCCTGGGTGACAGTTGAAATGTAATAAACTGAATTATCTCTCTTCAACTTGATTTAAATTATTAACCCAAAACCCAATGCCTTAAAAACCAATATCTAAAATCCTCATTAAACTGAGTGCACATGCCAATATTAAGAATGCTGTGTCATTCTTCATCAAAAGTAATTACCTCAACACAAGAGGAGACAAGTACGCATGGAAGTACACTCCAAATCCCAACTAACGAACATCTGAGATCAGTGGCCACAGGGAATAATTCTGAAATTGTCATCACACTCTGGCAAAGATAACAACCCGGAAGTCTTATTTTTATGAAGAACAAAATCATCCAAAAAGGCACACAAGATGCCAAACTAAAAATAAAGAGCGAAAACCCAAAAAGTTGCGCGCAATTCCTTCTGAAACCTATCCGCCTCCTACCCCTGTCCCTTGCTCTGGTGCTCGAGGGTCCTTGTCCCTATTTCCCCCACCGCAGGCCGCGGAACCGCACCGCTTAACTCTTTTCTTCGCGGTTCCGACCCGTCTCCGCCCCGGCCCCGCCCCAGCCATGCCTCGGCCCCGCCCCGTTCGCCGTCTATTGGCTTCTCTCACCTGCTGCCAGTGGGTGACGAGCCGGGAAGTCGGGAGGGATCTAATGTGCACGCCCAAGGCGCTGGGCCTAGAGCAGGAGTAAGAGAGTGGAGGCGCCTCGGAGACTGAAGCGCGGCGTTCGGCGGGATCCTTTCCGGAAGCGGAAGCTCGGGGGACGCTCCAAGAAGGTCCGGGAGCCCACTGCGGTTAATTCTTTTTACCGTGAGGCTTCACTTCCTTCGGTCTTGGCTTCTCTGAGGCTGCGAGAGATGGTCAGGTCCGGATCTCGACCGGGCCAGGTGAGGGCTGAGGACCTGAGGACCTGAGGACCTGAGGAGTCCACTGTGGGGATGGAGAGGGACAGAGGGGTTTTCGGGCCAGGGACTTGTAAAACTCTGCTCGAAAAAAGAGACCATGCGGCGACATTTAAGTGCTGGGACAGAGGTGCGGGGAACACCTGATCTTCCCGTCGTAACACAGCCGCTTGGTCTCTAGATGTGTTTCTGTTTAAATAGTCGTAGCCCTCTAGAGCTCCGGCTTTGGGATGAGACCCGGGTTCGAGTCCCATCGTTCGCCGTTGGGTCGAGTGACTTAAGCTCTCCTAGCTTCAGTTACTTGCAGATTGAGATTCCACTACGTTTTACTTCTCGAAACTTCCTATTCCTTAGCTGCAAAATAGGCAGAAATAAGCATAAAATTCTGTCCCAAAGAGTTGGGAAGGTTAAATGAGAGAACTCGGTAAAAACATCGATCACACAGTTGGCGTAGACATGCAACAAAATTTACTTCCCTTAAAAACACGTAGTTTGCCACCATCTTAATAATAACAGCAGCTAACATTTAGATAGCACTTATGTGGTAGATACTACTGTAAGTGCTTTTATGTATTACATAGAACAACTCATTTCATAGTCAGAATATCCTTATGAAGTAGGTACCATTATCCCTCTTTTATACGTGAGGAAATCGAGGGGTGGAGGGTTCAAATAACTTCCTAACGGTTACACAGCTGTGGAATCAAGATTCAGATTCACAAAGCTGATGCCAGAGTCCATTCTTCTTTTAAACATTTTACCTAGTAGATATATGACTTTGAACAAACCACTTTTCTGAAGTTTAGGTTCCCACCTCACAGAAATAATGACAACGCACAGGGTATGGATAAAGTGGAAATGAAAGACCTTAGCACACTCTAAGTCATTCTACAAAGGCAGTTTTATCTTGTACTTGTTGGTAGGAGATATGACTACTAAGAAATGCTTGTATGTTTCTCAAATAGCAAAATTAAAAGTTCAATGATAATAACTCAGTAGAAGTAAGTGTAAAATAAAGCAAACTGATTCTCCTGTATTGTGATTAGGACACTTCTTTTGGAGAGCAGCTTTGCAGTTTGTATTAAATTGCCAATAACCTTTCACCAAATAATTTTCCTTTTAATCCTAAATATGAAAAGGCTATTTTCAAGAGATAGAAAGGCTTATTCCAGGTTTTTTTACTTACGAAAAATATGAAGCAAACCAAGACCATATATTACTTCCACTGAAAGAAATATTATACAACTATTAAAAATTTTTGAGTATTAATATGAAAAAGATTTAAAAGTAGAAAACACAAGATTCAAAATTGCAAATATGTAGTTAGTATGACTAAGTAAAAAATGCATATGAAAAAAGATTGGAAGCCCCAATAACAAAAAACACATCTAGTACCTAGATCTTGGTTTCCAAGTACCACTGTCCACCAAGGAGTCATGGTGTCTTGGAGAACTGACCAACCCCAGGGCTGAGCAGGAGTATTATAAGAAGACCGTGGATACATCAAACTAAAAAGCTTCTGCACAGCACAGGAAATGACTGATGGAGTGAAAAGGCAACCTACAGAATGGGAGAAAATATTTCCAAGCCATGTATCTGATAAATAATTAATATCCAAAATACATATAAGGAATTTCTATAATTCAAAAGCAGAACAACAGATGACCTGGTTAAAAAATGAAAAAAGGATTTGAATAGACATTTTTCCAAAGAAGATGTGCAGATGACCAACAGGTATATAAAAAGATGCTCAACATCACTAATCATCAAGGAAATGCAAATTAAAACCACAATGAGCTATCACCTAACATCTGTTAGGATGACTTATTAAAAAAACAAAAACAAGTGTTGGCAAGGATTTGGAAGAATTGGAACCCTTGTACACTGTCAGTGGGAATGTAAAATGGTATAGCCGCAATGGAAAACAATATGGAGATTCCTCACCAAATTAAAAATAGAACTATATCACCCAGCAATTCTACTTCTGGGAATTTATCCTAAAGAATTGAAATCCGTATATAGAAGAGATATTTGCACTCTTGTGTTCATTGCAGCACTATTCACAATAGCCAAGATGGGGGAACAATGCAAATGTCTATCTACAGATGAATAGATAAAATATGGTATATACATACAATGAACTATTATTCAACTTTTAAAAAGAAGGAAATAGCTGTCATGTGCAATAACAGACACGAAACTTGAAGACATACAACGTGAAATAAGCTAGTCACAGAAGGACAAATACTGCATGATTTTACTTATATAAAGTATCTAAAATAGTTTAAACTCATAGAAACAGAATAGAATGGTGGTTGCCAGTGGCCATTAGAAGAGAGAGATGGCATTGCTATTCAGCGAGTATAAAGTTACATTTATGTGAGATGAAGAAATTCTTGAGATCTGCTGTACAATATCATGTCTATAGTTAATATTACATTTTGTTAAGAAGGTGGATCTCATTTTAAATACCCTTGTGGCAATTATAAAAATAAAAATAAAAAGATGACCTGGGAGCACCTTGTAGAAAGTAAGGAACAGCTCAAAAAGTGATGGGGGCATGTTAAAATGATACAGGAGTCAACCTCAGGGGGCTCCCAGTGACCAAATCTGAGACAATTTGAGCATCAAAGTAAAGTGATAATAGGGGATCATAACCCACTGAAGAAAATAGGAATCAGTGAGTCCCCACTAACACGGAAGAAAGAAAAAGTGCTTCCCTAAAGTTGAATGCCCACTAATAAATGTAGAAGGAATTACGTAGTTAGAAAATCACTATTTGTCAAACGATTCAGCCAGGAATCATCAATGGATGCTAAAACTATGGGGTGAAAGTTTGATGATGGGGATATCTATATAATCTCAAAGTATCTCTTCACAAAATGCTTAACAATTACAAAGATAAGAGTAGAAACTTTACAATAAAAAAACCTGGCAGACACCATCTTAAGTAATAAAGTTTACATCATCAGTAATGGGACAAACTGACATGTGTCTATTGATTGTATTGAGAATAACATCTCTTTTGTGGATTCCTGCCAAAAATGCATGACCTGTGTCTAATAGGTAAACATCAGACAAATCTAAATGTCCAGAGGGACATTGTACAAAATAACTGGCCTAGCCTCTTTAAATATGTCAAGGTTATAGCAGACAGTGAATGACAGCCTGAGGAACTGTTATAGCTTAAAGGAGACTAAAGAGCTATGACAGTTTAATGCAACATGTGATCTTGGATTTGGCATGACCCAGAGGGATTTTCTTTTTTGTTTTTTTTTTGCAAAGGACAGTATTGGGATAATTGGCAACATGCAAATAAGGTCTAAACATTAGGTCATAATTCTGTATCAATGTTAATTTCCTGGTTTTGATAATTATACTGTGGTTATATTAGAGAATGGCCTTGTTTTTAGGAAATATTTAGGAGTAAAGGAATATTATATCTGCAACTTAACTCTAATGGTTCAGGCAAAAAGTAATGCTTTGAGATATATTGAGAGAGAGCATGGAAAATGGAAAATGTCAAGGGTCACAGAATCTGAGTGAAGCATATACAGGACTTCTTTGTACTGTTATTTCATAGTAGAAACTACAAAAAAAAAAAAAAAAAAAGGAAAGGAATTGTTCCAATATGATAGCTACTGTTTCAAGGTGCTTTTATCATGGGTAATTGTCTTTACCAGATTTTCTATAATATAGCCTTGTGTATATTTTTTGGAGAAACATCATATATAATTTTACAGTTATGTCAGACATGTACCTCAGACATGTACTTAAATTTTTTTTTTTTTTTTTTTTGGCTGGGCACAGTTGGCTCATGCCTGTAATCCCAGCAACTTTGGGAGGTCAAGGCAGGCAGATCACCTGAGGTCAGGAGTTCAAAACCAGCCTGGCCAACATGGAGACATCCTGTCTCTACTAAAAAATACAAAATTAGCCAGGCGTGGTGGTGCATGCCTGTAATCCCAGCTACTCGGGAGGCTGAGGCAGGAGAATTGCTTGAACCTGGGAGGTGGAGGTTGCAGTGAGCCGAGATTGCACCACTGCACTCCAGCCTGGGCAAAAAAAAGAGTGAAACTCTGTCTTAAAAAACAAAATTTTTTTTTTGAAAGAATAATAGTGGTAGTTGTTTTTGGACTCGATCCAGGTTGTAGTATTATAGTGTCATGGCTTGGATTTTGTATTATAATTCCAGCCAGGACATCGACATAGATATACCAAAGGGAAAGACCTTGATAGTGTGATGCAGAGACCAGTGGAGTGATGTCACACAAGGTCTTATTTCCTACATTGTTGGTTCTCACTGCTGGCTTCATGACCCTCCATCATATTCTAAGTTATCTCAAGAAGTATAACTCTTACCAACCCAATTTTTAAAAAATATATTCTCAGTGACATTCTTAGAAGGATGGAGCACATATTCAAGCATATAATAGAATGCCATTAACTGCAGAAAGTTTGGTAGTTACTGCTCAAAGCTATCTTGAGATGAAATATATAAATATGTCAAGAGAAATTATAAATGAAACTGCCAACAGTGACTACATCTGGAGGGTGGAACTAGGGGGTAATCAGGGACTTTAACTCATGTCTATTTAAAATCTCTATTAATAGAGATTATATTTATCTGATATAAAGTTACTAAGATATAAAATAGTATACCATGGAAGTGTCCCTTCTTGCTCTGTCCCCCAGATACTCAGTTTCTCTCCCCAGAGGCAACCATGATTAACTGTTTCTGGTGTAACTCCCAAGATATGGGATGCAGGTAAAAGCAAATGCCTATTTTTTCCTGTTTTTCTACAAAAAAGGTAATCCATTATGTCACTTTTAAAACAAACAAAAAAAAATTAAGAAAACAACAGTGCTATGTAAGTCTGAAAAGAAAGATTAAGACAGTGAGATGTAGATAAAGAGAAAGGGTAGAGTTTTCATTTGCTGGTCTAATCAGGCATTCTAAATAATGTACACCAAAGGAACCAGAGTTAAGAACTCTGTTCTGTATCTTGAATTAATTTGTATGTTTCAAAGAATTTGGGACTACAGAATATGTTTAGGGGATTAATATAGTCTGAACTTAGTGTAGCAGTTACTTGTAGTATAAAATAGTATCTCAATTTCCTTTTCACCTTAAATTGTTCCCCTTAAGGAACAAATATATTTGTTGTTTGCTTGACATTGTGCATAAAATAAACTTAATATATGAATTAAATTATAATTGTGGATTTTTAGGATATATCACATTAATTAAAACAGTGAAAAATATGGTACATACATACAATGGAATGTTATTTGGCTTCAAAGAGGAAGAAACATTTCGACACATGCTACAATATAGATGAAGCTTGAAGACATTATGCTAAGGGAAATAAGCCAGTTACAAAAGGACAAATACTGTATGATTCCAGTTACATAAAGTTTCTAGAGTAGTCAAATTCATAGAAGCTAGGATGGTAGTTGCTAGGGTCGGGGGGAAGAGGGGATGGAAAGGTATTGTTTGATGGGTACAGAGTTTCAGTTTGAGAAGATGAATAAAAGAAAAAAATGATATCAGATTGCTGGCAAGATGGCTGAACACGAACTGCTCGAGTCTGCAGCTCCCAGCGAGATCGATGCAGAAGGTAGGTGATGTCTGCATTTCCAACTGAGGTACCCGGTTCATCTCACTGGGACTGGTTGGACAGTGGGTGCAGCCCATGTCCCTTACCCATGGAGGGTAAGCCAAAGCAGGGTGGGGTGTCGCCTCACCCTGGAAGTGCCAGGGGTCGGGAAATTTTCTCCCTTACCCAAGGGAAGCCGTGAGGGACTGAACCTGAGGAACCATGCACTCTGGCCCAGATACTGCACTTTCCCTAACGGTCTTTGCGACCTGCAGACCAGAGATTCCCTCCAGTGCCTACTCCACCAGGGCCCTGGGTTTCAAGCACAAAACTGGGTGGCCGTTTGGGCAGACACCAAAATAGCTGCATGAGGTTTTTTTGTTTTTTGTTTTTTGTTTTCCCATACCCCAGTGGTGCCTGGAATGCCAGTGAGACAACCATTCACTCCCCTGGAAAGGCGGCTGAAGCCAGGGAGCCAAGTGGTCTGGCTCAGCAGTCCCATCCCCACGGAGCCCAGCAAACTAAGATCCACTGGCTTGAAATTCTCGCTGCCAGCCCAGCAGCAGTCAGAGATCAACCTGGGACACTCGAACTTGGTGGGGGAAGGGGCATCTGCCATTGCTGAGGCTTGAGTAGGTGGTTTTATCCTCACAGTGTAAACAAAGCCACTGGGAAGTTTGAACTGGGCAGAGCCCACTGCAGCTGAGCAAGGTTGCTGTGGCCAGACTGCCAGATTTGTCCTCTCTGGGCAGGGCATCTCTGAAAAAAGACAGCAGCCCCAGTCAGGGACTTTTAGATAAAACTCCCATCTCTCTGGGCCAGAGCACCTGGGGAAAGGCGCGGCTATGGGCACAGCTTCAGCCGACTTAAAGATTTCTGCCTGATGGCTCTGAAGAGAGCAGTGGATCTCCCAGCACAACGTTTGAGTTCTGCTGAGGGTCATACTGCCTCCTCAAGTGGGTCCCTGACCCCCGTGTATCCTGACTGGGAGATACCTCCCAGTAGGGGCTGACAGACACCTCATACAGGAAAGCTCTGGCTGGCATCTGGCAGGTGCCTCTCTGGGACGAAGCTTTCAGAGGAAAGAACAGGCAGCAATATTTGCTGTTCTGCAGCCTCTGCTGATACCCAGGCAAACAGGGTCTGGAGTGGACCTCCAGCAATCTCCGGCAGACCTGCAGCAGAGAAGCCTGTTAGAAGGAAAACTAATAAAAAGGAAGAGCACATCCACTCAGAGACCCCATCCAAAGGTCACCAACATCAAAGACCAAAGGTAGATAAATCCACAAAGATGGGGAGAAACCAGTGCAAAAAGGCTGAAAATACCAAAAACCAGAACGCCTCTTCTCCAAAGGATCACAACTCCTCACCAGCAAGGGAACAAAACTGGATGGAGAATGAGTTTGATGAACTGACAGAAATAGGCTTCAGAAGATGGGTAATAACAAACTCTCCAAGCTAAAGGACCATGTTCTAACCCAGTGCAAGGAAGCTAAGAACCTTGAAAAAGGGTTAGACAAATTGCTAACTAGAATAACCAGTTTAGAGAAGAACATAAGTGACCTGATGGAGCTGAAAAACACAGCACGAGAACTTCTTGAAGCATACACAAGTATCAGTAGCCGAATCGATCAAGCAGAAGAAAGGATATCAGAGATTGAAGATCAACTTAATGAAATAAAGCAAGAAGACAAGATTAGAGAAAAAAGAATAAAAAGGAACAAACAAAGCCTCCAAGAAATATGGGACTATGTGAAAAGACCAAATCTACATTTGATTGATGTACCTGAAAGTGATGGGGAGAATGGAACCAAGCTGGAAAACACTCTTCAGTATATTATCCAGGAGAACTTCCCCACCTAGCAAGACAGGCCAACATTCAATTTCAGGAAATACAGAGAACACCACAAAGATACCCCTTGAGAAGAGCAACCCCAAGACACATAATTGTCAGATTCACCAAGGTTGAAATGAAGGAAAAAAATGTTAAGGGCAGCCAGAGAGAAAGGTCAGGTTACCCGCAATGGGAAGCCTATCGGACTAACAGCAGATCTCTCTGTGGGAACCCTATAAGCCAGAAGAGAGTGGGGGCCAATATTCAACATTCTTAAAGAATTTTCAACCCAGAATTTCATATTCAGCCAAACTAAGCTTCATAAATGAAGGAGAAATAAAATCCTTTACAGACAAGCAAATGCTGAGAGTTTTTGTCACCACCAGGCCTGCCCTACAAGAGCTCCTGAAGGAAGCACTAAACATGGTAAGGAACAACAGGTACCAGCCACTGCAAAAACATACCAAATTGTAAAGACTGTCAACACTATGAAGAAACTGCATCAACTAATGACCAAAATAACCAGCTAGTATCATAATGACAGGATCAAATTCACACATAACAATATTAACTTTAAATGTAAATGGGCTAAATGCCCCATTTAAAAGACACAGACTGGCAAATTGGAAAAACAGTCAAGACCTATTGGTATGTTGTATTCGGGAGACCCATCTCACGTGCAAAGACACACATAGGCTCAAAATAAAGGGATGGAGGAATATTTACCAAGCAAATGGAAAGAAAAAAAAAAAGCAGGGGTTGCAATCATAGTTTCTGATAAAACAGACTTTAAACCAACAAAAATCAAAAAAGACAAAGAAGGGCATTACATAATGATAAAGGAATCAATGCAACAAGAAGAGCTAACTATCCTAAATATATATGCACCCAATACAGGAGCACCCAGATTCATAAAGCAAGTTCTTAGAGACCTACAAAGGGACTTAGACTCCCACACAATAATAGTGGGAGACTTTAACACCCCACTGTCAATATTAGACAGATCAATGAGACA
>NW_012100654.1:1169311-1170825 GCF_000951045.1 Mandrillus leucophaeus | reverse complement strand
AAAAAAAAAAAAAAAAAAAAAAAAGCCCAGGATCAGACAGATTCACAGCTGAATTCTACCAGAGGCACAAAGAGGAGCTGGCATCATTTCTTCTGAAACTATTCCAAATAAGAGAAAAAGAGGGACTCCTCCCTAACTCATTTTATAAGGCCAGCATCATCCTGACACCAAAATCTGGCAGAGACACAACAAAAAAAGAAAATTTCATGCCAGTATCCCTGATGAATATCACTGCGAAAATCCTCAGTAAAATACTGACAAACTGAATCCAGCAGCA
Source organism: Mandrillus leucophaeus (assembly GCF_000951045.1). Taxonomy (NCBI): domain Eukaryota; kingdom Metazoa; phylum Chordata; class Mammalia; order Primates; family Cercopithecidae; genus Mandrillus; species Mandrillus leucophaeus. The sequence continues at coordinate 1,170,548 of NW_012100654.1, read as the reverse complement.
CATCAAAAAACGTATACACTACTATCAAGTTGGCTTCATCCTTGGGATGCAAGGATGGTTCAACATATGCAAATCAATAAATGTAATCCATCACATAAAAGAACCAATGACAAAAACCACATGATTATCTCAATAGATGCAGAAAAGTCTTTTGATAAAATTCAACACCACTTCATGCTAAAAACTCTCAATAAACTAGGTATTGATGGGGAACATATGTCAAAATAATAAGACCTATTTATGACAAACCCACAGCCAATATCATACTGAATAGGCAAAAGCTGGAAGCATTCCCTTTGAAAACTGGCACAAGACAAGGATGCCCTCTCTCACCACTCCTTTTCAATATAGTATTGGAAGTTCTGGCCAGGGCAATCAGGGAAGAGAAAGAAATGAAGTGTATTCAAACAGAAAGAGAGGAAGTTTGCAGATGACATGATTGTATATTTAGAAAACCCCATCGTCTCAGCCCAAAATCTCCTTAAGCTGATAAGCAACTTCAGCAAAGTCTCAGGATACAAAGTCAGTGTGCAAAAACCACAAGCATTCCTATACACCAAAAACAGAGGGCCAAATCATGAATGAACTCCCATTCACAACTGCTACAAAGGGAATAAAATACCTAGGAATACAACATACAAGGGCTGTGAAGGACTTTTTCAAGGAGAACTACAGACCACTGCTCAAGGAAATAAGAGAGGACACAAATGGAAGAACATCCCATGCTCATGGATAGGAAGAATCAATATTGTGCAAATGGCCACACTGCCCAAAGTAATTTATAAATTTAACGCTGTCCTCATCAAGCAACCATTGACTTTTTTCACAGAATTAGAAAAAACTTCTTTAAATTCATATGGAACCAAAAACCGGCCCGTATAGCCAAGACAATCCTAAGCAAAAAGAACAAATCTGGAGGCATCATGCTACCTGACTACAAACTATACTACAAGGTCACAGTAACCGAAACAGCATGGTACTGGTACTAAAACAGGTATATAGACCAATGGAACAGAACAGAAGCCTCAGAAATAATGCCACGCATCTACAACCATCTGATCTTTGACAACCCTGACAAAAGCAATGGGGAAAGGATACCCTATTTAATAAATGGTGTTGGGAAAACTGGCTAGCCATATGCAGAAAACTGAAACTAGACCCTTTCCTTACACCTTAAACAAAAATTAACTCAAGATGGATTAAAGACTTAAACCTAAGACCTAAAACCATAAAAACC
>NW_012100654.1:1160322-1168496 GCF_000951045.1 Mandrillus leucophaeus | reverse complement strand
CATCATTCTCAGCAAACTAACACAAGAACAGAAAACCAAACACCACATGTTCTCACTCATAAGTGAGAGTTGAACAATGAGAACACATGGACACAGGGAGGGGAATATCACACACTGGTGCCTGTCAGGGGTGGGGAGCTAGGGGAGGGATAGCATGAGGAGAAGTACCTAATGGAGATGATGGGTTGATGGGTGCAGCAAACCGCCATCGCACATGTATACTAATGTAACCTGCAAGTTCTGCACATGTATCCCAGAACTTAAAGTATAATAATAGAAAAGAAATTTCAACCCAGAATTTCATATTCAGCCAAACTAAGCTTCATAAGCAAATGAGAAATAAGATCCTTTTCAGACAAGCAAATCCTGAATTTGTTACCACCAGACCTACTGTAGAAGAGCTCCTGAGGGAAGCACTAAATATGGAAAGGAATGACCATTATCAGCCACTACAAAACCACAGTGAAGTATATAGACCAATGACACTATAGAACAACCACATAAACAAGTCTGCAAAATAAGCAGCTAACATCACAATGACAGGATCTGCCAACTGATCTTTGACAATGTTGACAAGAACAAGCAATAAGAAAAGGACTCTCTTTAATAAATGGTGCTGGTACAACTGGCTAGCCATATGCAGAAGACTGAAACTGGACCCTTTTCTTACACCATATACAAAAATCAATTCGAGATGGGGGTTGAAGACTTAACTCTAGAAGCTAAAACGATAAAACACTAGAAGATAACCTAGGATATACCATTCTGGGCATATGACCTGGCAAAAATTTTATGACAAAGATGCCAAAAGCAACTGCAACAAAAACAGCAATTGACAAATGGGACCTAATTAAACTAAAGAGTTTCTGCACAGCAAAACAAACTATCAACAGAGTAAACAGAACCTTCAGAATGGAAGAAAATATTTGCAAAGTATACATTCCACAAGTCTAATATCTGGAATCCATGAGGAATTTAAATAAGCAAATTGGCAAATGACATGAACAGATACTTTTCAGAAGACACACACGTGGTCAACAAGCATATGAAAAAATGCCTAACATTACTAATCATTAGAGAAATACATATCAAAACCACTGTGAGATACTATCTCCCACTAGTCACAATGGCTATATATATTTTTAAGACAGGATCTTGCTCTGTCACCCAGGCTGGAGTGCATGGCACACCCATGGCTCACTGCAGCCTCTACCTCCTGGGCTCAAGTGATTCTCCCACCTTAGCCTCCCTAGTAGCTGCAACTATAGGCATGCACTACCACCCCTTTTCAGGGACATGGATGAAGCTGGAAACCATCATTCTCAGCCAACTATCACAAGGACAGAAAACCAAACACCGCATGTTCTCACCCATAGGTGGGAATTGAACAATGAGAACACTTGAACACAGGGTGGGGAACATCACACATGGGGGCCTGTCATGGGGTGGGGAACAGGAGGAGATATAGCATTAGGAGAAATACCTAATGTAAATGATGAGTTAATGGGTGCAGCACACCAACATGGCACATGTATTACATATGTAACAAACCTGCACATTATGCACATGTACCCTAGAACTTAAAGTATAATAATAATAATAATAATAATAAATTAAACTCATTCGGCACCTTACAACTTCTACTCTTTGCACACTCACTGTGTCATTCAACAAATCCTGTCAAACTTACTATGTGCTGTCGAACCTCCACTCACGTACACTTACTGTGTAATCCAGCAATCACTTTTTGCTTATTTGTTCTCTCATCTACCTTTAACTTCTGTGACACCAAATTTTGTGTACTTGACACTCTTTGCTCATTCATTCTCCACCATCTAGATGACATTCCTTTCACATTTACTTGAACTTGGCCTTGATTTTTATTTCAATTTTGATTTTTGTATGACATTGGTGTTGATCTTCCCTTTGATGCTGACTTTAAATTTTACGTTGACCTTGACTTGATCTCAACTCAAACAAAATCCTGTTTCCCATCTTATGTCTAGGCCATGTCTAGCACAAATTTTGAACTTGATCTTTGACACTAATCTTGACCTTGAGCTTTGCTGTGGTTCTAACATCCTGTTTTTGGACAATAAACAGATCATAAATAGCACGAATTGCGAAGTTGAAAATAAGCTTGACTTTGACTTCGGCACTGATTTTGATCTTTTATTGACCTGTTAAGACTTTCTTCCTATCCTTTTGTTACTATCATCTACCAGATGTAGCCTTATGTACAAACTTGAAGTTGACTGGTGCCTTAAATTTCTCCTTGATTTTGATGTAAACCCTTAGACCACTTCACATGCAGAGCAAGTGTAGCTCTGATTTTGAACTTGAACTTGATTCAGACCTTGGCCTTTAATTTTACCTTAACCCTCATATTGCTCCTGGCTGAAATTCAAGCTTGAAATTTCCTAGAACTTATCTTAACCTTTAACTTGACCTAGACCTTGAAACTGAGCTTGAATTTTACTTTCGTTTTCACCTTGACACTAATAATACAGATCTACTTCTCATTTCTAATTAACATCCCTCTCATGTAAGGCCCACATTCTTATGACTTTGAACTTGAACTCTGGCTGCAGCACAGAAGCTACAAAAGGGATGAGTAATGTAAAAATCTGGATCAATATTCTAATTCTGGGCAATTAACCTGCAAATCATGCCAGATCATCATCTGGGTGAATGGGATTCCCATAACCCAGAGGTTTCCTTTTTGGGGAAAGAAAGACAAAAGGAGCTAACTGGAGTCATACCCCACGCACCCAAATCTTAGCAGGCACAATTATAGCCACCAGTTATCTGGGCACGTTGGCAGCCTCAGGATTTCTGAGCTGTCCCTACCTTTGAAATGTCCCTCGTTTCATTTGGATCCATGTCTTCTAATAACCTGGTTTGTCTCTTCTCACTTTCAGGCCATCAAAGTCCAAATGGTCATTCAAAGGGAGCCTGGGACAATGGCTCTATTTAACTGGGACCCTAGATAGGCCTCTGAGAGAATCTCTGACTGCGACTTTTCCCAAAACAGTGCCCTTTGTCAGCATGAAGCAGTTAACAGTCATCGTCCCTATCCTAATGGCAGATGTACCTCTTCAGAGGGGGACTGATGGCAGAGGCAGCCCATCTGGAACAGTGGATGTGAATATGCCAGCTGCAGTGGGGGAGACATGGCTGGGTTTGCACACTCCATGGGGCCGGCAGGAGCCAGGAACAGGCGAGGGCCCCATACCCTACTGAATTGGTGGGGCAGGAGCCCTGCGCTCCTGGGCACCAATGCAGCCACCCAGTCGTGGCTGCGGACCCAGGCATCCCTGTGCTCTCAGGGCCCCAGAAGCCCCCCTGCCCCTTTAGGCTCAGAACTGCCTGCTCCCACTCCACGGCCTCTCACTGCTCCTGGCACCTACTATAATTTCAGAATAAAATGGAAGCCAAGCCTAGATGCTGTCGGGACCCAGCTGAATTTGTGTGCACTCAGGGTGGCGCTGACATGCCTGCCCCACCACTGCCTCAGCCCTTTCTGGACTTTGGGTGCTGACTTTGGGTCCCCTCCTTTGGGAGGGAGGCTGGGAGGTGGTTAGGGGCAGCTTGGCACAGGCCTGCGGGTGCCCTTTGACACAAACAGCCTGGGCACCATGGACAGCATGTCGGTAGCAGGAGGCAGACAGGTTCCTGGGCAGAAAGGGGCGGTGCCCTGTTGAAACCCCCACTTCGATCCAGGAATGGCCTGAAGCCTGGGGGCCAGGTGCCAGTTCACGGTGGAGTTCGCAGCCTGGAGTGAAAACTTATGGTGCTTTTTCCAGCCCCACCTGTGGCCATTCATGGACCAATCAGCATGCACTTCCTCCCTTCTGTGCCCATTAAAAACCCTGGACTCAGCCAGACTCACACTTGTTGGTACGACCTGCCTGTGGAAAACAGCTACCCACTCTGGGTCTCCTGAGAGTTGTACTGTCACTTGGTGAAGCTCCCCTCTGTCTTGCTCACCCTTCAGTTGTCTGCATACCTCATTCCTCCTGAAGGCAGGACAGGAACTCAGGACACGCTGAATGGCGAGACTGAAAGAGCTATAACAACAGGGCTGAAACATGTCCCCTGCTTGCCATGTTGCAGGTGATGAGAAGGAGAGAAGAGCTGCAGCCCTTCTGGGAGCCCAGACCTTGGAGCTCCCCAAGCCAGAGCTGTGACACCATCTTTGGGGCTCTGCGGTTCCTGGTGTCTCCAAGCTTCTGGGCGCCACCATGTTCCCCTTGTCCAGATGTGGGTGACCGCAGTGGAAGCTGCTTGTGGTACATCTGATCCAGCTGCAGCCTTGCATGGAGCCAGCGCCTGTGCCAGTGTCTGGAGCTGCCTGCCCCACCACAGCAGCTGGAATGCCTGGCTGTGTGCAGTGGTTGGACCTCATGCTCACTCACTCACATACCCCTCATTACTCCATGCCTGGCTCACCCCTGGCAGGTGTGGGATCCCAGGCTGGTAGTGTGAGCTGAGTGCAGCCTGCCAGGCTGAGTGGATAGAACAAGCCCAGCGGGCTTGAGCAAAACTCAGGCAAAGGCACCACTGGCCACAGAGGTTTCTAGCTGGAAAAGCAACACCTCAAGTATCTTGTAACACTGTGTTGGTCAAACCTCTTTAGCACACACATCGCTTGGGTCTGAGCCCAAATGTCTGTTCAAATCCTCAGTCCACTACTCACTAGCTATAGGGCCTTGGTAATGTTAAGAAGCCTTACAATGCTGCAGTCATCTACAAATGGGAGTGGTATGTACTGCATCAGTTATTGTGAGGTTATCACAGTTTACACGTCAAATGCTTAGAACACACAACCAGACACACAGAAGGTGCTTGATAGATCTTAGCTGTCATTATATGCTTCAATAGCATCACGTTTGTCTTTTGCAGGACTTATCAGAGTTGGACTTTCAATACTTGTGTGATGTTGATGACTGTCTCTCCCAGTAGGGACTTGAACCAGGGATGATGAGTTCTTTGGCCACAAGTGTGTCCCCAGTATCTAGCCTGGAGCTTGGCACATAGTTGTGCTGAATATTCTCCAGTTGCCTCTCCAGATCTATCTCCAGCCTCCCTGGCTCTGTGCCCCAGGAGGCTGAAACCTCTGTGGATTGTCAGATGGCTCCCCAATCATTGAACTTCTGGTTGGGTATGGCCAATGGGAGACACTGGCAGGAGATAAAAGGGTGGACAGAGAATGAGATTGGGATATTTATTTCCCTGGCTTTCTCTGCCAGGCCACAAGCTGATGTAGCTGTGTCTCTTTATTACAGATCCCCATGCATCTCAGGCAACCACAATCCCAACTATTCTCCAGGACAGGTGAATATCTGGTAGTACCTGGCCCCAGGATGCTTCACCCCTTCTTCTAGTCCCCATGCACCCATAAACTCTGCCTTCCTTAAACTCTCCTCAATTATTCCAGTTAATACACCATGTCTTTCCTTCTAGAACATTGATAACAAGTCAACATTTGTTGAATAAATGAAGAGATGTCTGTTTTACCACATGAAGATAATAATCCTCAGGCCCAAGCACGGCGACAATTGTCCTGATGAGTGAGTAAGAGACAGGAAATGATCATACATTTTTTAAAGATGATGTTCTCAAGTAGTAGTTCTCAAACATGGGTGTGCATGAGAAACCTGGAGGGCTTGTGGAACCCATATAGCTGGCTCTACCCCCAAGAGATGCTGATTTGGCTGGTCAGGCCTGGGGGTGAGGGATAATAATTTGCACTTCTAACAAGTTTTGCGGTGACATTGATGTTTCTAGGCTGAAGACCACTTTGAGAAAAACTGAACTAGAGAAGTGCCAGATGCTTTTGTTATTTATAGACCCCAAGCCTCAGGGTTGCATTAACTATCTTTAAAGACATAAAAAGTCAAGTACAATATAATGTTTTATTTTACACTTCTCTGATTACTGAAATCTAAATAAAGGTTTTTGCTAACAAACAAAAAGGAAAATAAAGACAGCTAGGACATGATTAAATGTTGAGCACAGATGAAGCATTGTACAAGGCCCCATCCTGAGGAGGCTGTATACCTTCTTGGCACAGCAGCCGTGTGGCCCACCGAGCTTGAACCAGCAAGTAAGCCACAGCTCAAGAGTCCTGAGGCTTGGGAACAGAAAGGAGCTCCTTCCTGCTCCACCCCAATCTGGGTTGCATGGGAATGGAAAGGAGCAAACACATCCTGCAAAGCATACTGGACATGCCTCTTCTTTAGCTTCTCAGGCCAGACTATCCTCCTTTCCACAAACGCGTGCACACTCAAACACGTTCATTAAGCATGTGCACACATCATATTCACACACTCAAGCTGTGCTCTCGATTTCAGGGCTCTATTGCGGGCTCAGGTATCAACCCCAGAGCCGAGGTGTGTGAGAGCTACCTTAGCAGACTCACAAAAGGCTACTGCAGAGGCAGGGGTCAACCATCCCAAGGACCCGGGAAGGGAGAAACTGAATTCTGTACCCCACTGATGTGAGAGGAAATTCTAATGAGCAAATGGGACCAGCAGGGCCCAGTTAGGGAGGTCCAGATGCCAGTTCTGAGATGTCACCCAGCTCTGCTTTGCTCTTCAGTAGCCAGTCAGTGAAAAAGCAGAGTGCCAGGAGGCTAGTACCAAGCAGGTCCCCCAGCCCTGTAAGGTAGGGGATGCAGTGGTTGTCAGGATCCATGGCCTGGTGCCAAGTCAGCCGAACCATCACTTCTGCCAGGTACAGCAGGATTGTCACCTGTCAGAAGGGCGAAGAGACACAAAAGAAGACCAAGTCAGAAAGCCAAGTACAGGCAGAAAGTACTAGCTGAGGCTCAAGGAGAGACACCAAGGTGCACATGTCAACCCCAGCCAGCCTCCTACCTCCAGCTTCTCTTGGGGTCTGAAGCCCAGCTCTGAGCTCAAGCAGTGGTTAGAGAGGTGATCTTCGTCTGCACATTGCTAGACGCCCTCTGGTGGGCCCTGCTTCTGGCACCCTGAAGGGCCAGTCGGACCCACTGCCACTCACCAGCTGGGGCTCTCTCTGCTGCGATAGGCTCCACTCATGGGACTTTGCTGAGATGTCCATTTGGGTTTGCCTGAGCCCTTCTCCCCTGGAGGTTAGGACAGTCAGCCCTTCCTGAAGGTGCCATGGGGTAGTCCACACAAGCCTGCTCAGGTCTCATGGCTCCTTAGTCCCTTGTCCAGGCTGACCCCAGCTCCTTCCTTCTCCCCAACTGGAGTCATAAGCTGCTGCTGCTGCTCAAGACAACTTCTTGGATTTCCCTAATCCTACTCTTTAGGGTCAGGAACATACCACAGTTACAAATGCCATAAACTCGGGGAGATGAGAAAGTGCCAGTACCAGCACCACACCCACAGCATTGCCCTCCAGTGCCCACAGTGCTCCCTGCAAAGGCCCCAGGCCCACTGGGGACCATCAGCCCGCTGCAGTGTAGGCAGACAGTGTGCTGAATACCTGCCCAACACAGGCACCAGCTTAATCTTCACCACCATGCTCACTGCTGTCCAGGCCTGATCAATGTCTACGCATGCCTTGCAGCAGCACCCCCTGCAGGGGCCTGGTGCCCACCCGCCACTGGGGAGGCAGTGGATGGCTGGACCACTCATCAGCCTGTTCCATGGGAACATGCTTCATCCTCAGGGCTGCTCCTCTTATCCTGTGATGATGAATGTGCTGCGTGCAGTGTGTGGCATGTGGTGTGCCATGTCTAGCATGCAGTATATAATGTGAGGGGTGATGTGAAGGATGAAATGTGTATTATGCAGTGCAGTACGTAGCGTAAGCTGTATAGCGTGTAGCATGCAGCATGCACTCTGTGGCATGCACTGTGACATGCAGCATGTAGTGTGTGTGGGTGTACTATGTGGAGTGTGTGGTGTGGAGTGTGTGGGATGTGCTGGGTGGTGTAAGGTGTGTGGTGTGGAGTATGTGGTGTTGAGTGTGTGGTGTGGGTTGTGTGGTGTGGAGTGTGTGGTGTGGAGTGTGGTGTGGGGTGTGTGGTGTGGGTGTGTGGTGTGGGTGTGTGGTGTGTGGTGTGGGGTGTGTGGTGTGGAGTGTGTGGGATGCACTGTGTGGTGTGGAGTGTGTGGTGTGAAGTGTGTGGTGTGGAGTGTGTGGTGTGGAGTGTGTGGTGTGGAGTGTGTGGTGTGGAG
>NW_012100654.1:1123461-1159805 GCF_000951045.1 Mandrillus leucophaeus | reverse complement strand
TGTGTGGTGTGGAGTGTGTGGTGTGGAGCGTGTGGGGTACAGTGTGTGGTGTGGAGTGTGTGGTGTGGAATGTGTGGTGTGGATCGTGTGGGGTACAGTGTGTGGTGTGGAGTGTATGGGATGTGCTGTGTGGTATGGAGTGTGTGTGGTGAGTTTGTGGTGTGGTGTGGAATGTGTGGGATGTGCTGTGTGGTGTGGAGTGTGTGGTGTGGAGTGTGTGGTGTGGAATGTGTGGTGTGGAGTGTGTGGTGTGGAATGTGTGGTGTGGAGCGTGTGGGGTACAGTGTGTGGTGTGGAGTGTATAGGATGTGCTGTGTGGTATGGAGTGTGTGGTGAGTTTGTGGTGTGGTGTGGAATGTGTGCGATGCGCTGTGTGGTGTGGAGTGTGTGGTATGCAGCATGTGGTGTGCCGTGTGGAGTGGCCTCTGTATCTGACAAGTTGACTCAACTCCTGGAAGATAGGGACTGTGCCCTACATGTCCAGCCACCCCTACCCGCCTCCTTCAGCCTCTCACTCAGACAGAAGATTCAAGGCTGCTGGCTGACTACCCAGCTGTGCACCTCTGCTGCTGCAGTCAGGCTTACCTGGATCAGGCCTGCCAGCAGGTAGAGCACCACAAAGGTCTGGCTGTTTATGACTGACTGACCCTGCACCAGGTAGATGATGTAGAAGAAAATCAGATGGCCTGGGACCACCAGCAAGAGCAGGACTCGAGCTGACATGGAATTGATTTCTGAAAGAAACAGAACCAAGGTCATGTGACCTGAAGCGAGGCCACTTTGGCATGTGACAGTCCTCAGTGAGGCATCCACACTCACTCATCCATTTGTTCCCAAGTGTTCAGTGGACACCTACTCTGTGGCAAGCATGTTCTGGCAGATGGGGATACAGTCTGTCCCCTTCCCTCGTGGAGCTGATATTTTAGAGAAGAGAAACAAGAATCAAGTAAGCAGAAATAAAAAGGAGCAAGAAAGGCTACTTCAAATTCTGGCAAGTAGTTTGAAGAAAGTAAGGGTAAAAAGAAGGGCAAAAAGCAGGAAGTGTGTATCAGTGGGGATGAGCTCCTGCAGATATTTCAGCTGGGATTTGAATTTGGCAGGGAGGAGTTTGAGCAGACAAGAGCGAACATGCAAGGGGCTTAAGGAGGAAAAGAGCTTTGGGTGCGGTGCTCCACTCAATGCAGTGCTGGTGATCTGCGGAGGGCAGTCGGCTCAAAAGGGGACCTCGGGCAGCCCCTTCTTCACAGCAGCCTCTGTGGCCTGTCAGCACACCTGCAATGTGCCAGTGAGCCCCGGGTTTCCTTTAGATTCCCATGCTCTGAGTGTGAGACTTTACAGTAAGTGTGATTGACCCTGGCCCTACCACAAACACTTTCAAAAATTCTAACATGAATATGATTGATTTCTCAAATGGAAATAGAGTTCTAATGTAAAGTAGGTCTCCATTTGCCTCTGAGTTAATATATGTATTTCACCAAAATAATAAAGAAAAGGAGAAAAAAGGTCATATGTAGCTCAAAGCTAGTGCAGAGGAGCAACAACATCTATTCATGATGAGAAATCAGACAAGGAATAAAAGTATTATTTAAAAAAATGTCAAAAAGGAGCAAAAGGATTGGAAGAAGCTACTACTGGAAGTTGGTATGAGAACTCAAGAAAATCTATAGGAAAACCATGTAAACAATAAGAATTCAATAAAATGTTGAGGTGCACTAACACAGAAAATAACAGCTTTTCTATATTCAAACGACAAGTTAGAAATATAACAGGGAGTTTGACTTCTGAACAAATAGGGAAGACATATTTCATCCTGTTTCTCCCATTAAGTACAACTGAAAGCCCTGAATACTGCATATAAAACAAACGTAAGCAGATTCTGAAAGGCTGGCTGGGGACCTTGGGCTGCAATGAACAACCTGGTCATGAGTCCCCTAAATTGTCCTTTTTCTCTTTCTTTATTTGTCTCACATATCCAAGACTGAGTCCTGGCCTTAGCCATCAAGAAATGCAGATACAAATAGACAAAAAAAAACCTCCATAGGCTGGGTGCAGTGGCTCATGCCGGTAATCCCAACACTTTGGGAGGTCAAGGCAGGCAATCACTTGAGGTCAGGAGTTCAAGACCAGCCTGGCCAACATGGTGAAACCCTCTCTCTGCTAAAAATACAAAATTAGTTGGGTATGGTGGTGCACGCCTATAATCTCAGCTACTCGGGAGGCCGAGGCAGGAGAATCACTTGAACCAGGGAGGTAGAGGTTGCAGTGAGCCAAGATTATGCCACTGCACTCCAGCCTGGGCGACAGAGTGAGACCCCATCTCAAAAAAAGAGACTCCATAGAAGTCTGATCTTTTTTGTCAAAGGCCAGGAAAGGGGAAGCCCGGCAAAACAAACAACTTTCAGATAGTAATTACTCTACTCCAACAGACACCACAGGAAAAACTGTAGCCCTGACCTCGTCAGGAAAGGCCTGGTGGGACCACCATCATCTCCTGTGGCTGGCAGGGTGAGATTCAGAACTTTCATCTCTACCCAGTGCTGATGGGGCCCCCACCTTGTCAGTGAAGCCATGTGGGGAGCAACAACAAGGCATCTCTCCCCGCCCCAGCCAGGGTGATCTCAGAGGAGGCCTAGTGAGGAACCTAGATTGCACTGTGCCCAGCAATAACAAGGTGCTCCTCTTTTCCCAGGATAACAATAGAGGCTGAGTGGGGAACCCAGCCTTCCATCCCCACCTGGGCAGCAGTCTGTCCCTTCTCCCCAGTGGTACAGTGTCAAAGGAGGCCAGCTAAGTACAGATTCAAATATGATCCAAAGTCTTGTCACATAATACCCAAAATGTGTGGATTCAAGTGAAAATCACTCATCTTGCCAAGAGCCAGAAAAATCTCAACCTGGATGAGAAAAGACAATCAACAGACAGCAGAGTGAGATGACACAGATGTCAGCATCACATGAAAGCCGTTCTAATGAAGCCACTACAACAATGCTTCATCATGCAATCACAAACACACCTGAAACAAACAAAAAAATAGAAAGTATAAGCAAAGAAATAGAAAGTCTCAGAAAAGAAAAAGAAGATAGAAAGAAGAACCAAATGGAAATGTTAAAACTAAACATGGCTGGGCGCAGTGGCTCATGCCTGTAATCCCAGCACTTTGGGAGGCTGAGACGGGTGGATCACGAGGTCAGGAGATCGAGACCATCCTGGCTAACACGGTGAAACTCCGTCTCTACTAAAAATACAAAAAATTAGCTGGGCGTGGTGGTGGGCGCCTGTAGTCCCAGCTGCTCGGGAGGCTGAGGCAGGAGAATGGCATGAACCTGGGAGGCGGAGCTTGCAGTGAGCTGATATCTCGCCACTGCACTCCAGCCTGGGTGACAGAGCGAGACTCCGTCTCAAAAAAAAAAAAAATTAACACATATAATACCCCCAAAAGTCCCAAACAACTCAGTGAATAGGCTCAATAGCAGAATGGAGAGGGCAGGAGAAAAAAGATCAGTCAACTTGGAGAAAAAAGTGATAGAAATGAGCCAATCTAAACAAGGAGAGTAATAGACTTTGCAAAAACCAAAGAGAGTCTCAGGGACTTGTGGGGCTGTAACAGAGGATCTAACATTCATGTCACCAGAATATCAAAAAGAAGGAGAGTGCAGCTGAAAAGTGATGGCTTAAATTTTCCGATTTGACAAACGATATAAATCCATGTGTTCAAGGAGCCTAGCAAACCCCAAATAGGATAAACCCCAAGAAGTCCATACCAATACATATCATAATGCAACTCCTAGAAACTAAGGACAAGGTCTTGAAATATGCAAGAGAGAAATGGCACCATACCTATACAGCAAAACACATTGAAATGGCAGATTTCTCATCACAAGTCATGGAATCAGAAGGAAGCGACACATTTTTCAAGTGTTTGAAAACAACTATCAACACCAAATTTTATAACCAGTGAAAATATCCTTCAGAAACGTGCCAGCAGCCAACCCAAAAGACAGCTAAAGGTAGTTCTTAAAACAGAAAGGAAATCCAAAACTATAACAGGAAAAAAGATCCAATTTTTCAAAGCCAACAAAAAAATATAACATCTCCAAAAGCTTCCAGTGGTTCTGAGTAGAATCTAGGCTCCGTCCTCAAGGCCCTGTCTGATCACCTCCTTCTGGCCTCTCTGGCCTCAGCATCCTTCATCCCCTCCTGTCCATTCAGCTCAGGCCACATTGGCCCTTCAGTTGTTCAGGCTTGCCATATTCTTCCCTGCCTTTGGGCCTTTGCTAGACTGCACCCACTGCCCTGAAAGCCCCTTCTTCTCTGGCCCTCCTCCTCCCAACAACACCCACTTGTCCTCAGGGAGGAGCTTCCCTATCCCAAATGTATCTCTTCTAATTCTTTTTCACTGCAGTCTGCACTTTTGCTGCTCAGTACCCACCACAGTTTGTAATTACGAGCTCACTTGTGTTTATCTGCCCTTCTATACTGTGTACTCCAAGGGCAAGAAATCAGCTCTCCCTGTTTCACCACTAACCTGACACCTAGTGCCCAGTAGACATTCAATAAATAATTGAATGAACGAATGAAGGAAAGGCAGAGCCAGGGAGTCTCATTTCTGGGGTCCTGAAGGTGATGTGTGCCGAGATCAGCCCTGGCTTCAGGCATCCATTGCTACAAACACCAGATTCCAATGACACAGATGTTTTCTTGTTTAAAGAAATGGCTATGATGGCCTCTGAAAGACATGACACCCACCTGATGTGCAGAAAGTAGAACAAGGGTTGGGCCAAAATTTCTTCATCTGGAGAGGCAGGACGCCAGGTGCGCTCCACATGTGCAAGTAGGTTGAGATTCGGCTGGTCTGAATGGCCACCAGATTGCCACCAACACCTACGAGAAGAAAAGGAATCTGTTTTTCCTTTCTTTACACCAGTCTCTAAGTTGTATCCCTTATTTTAAGTTCCCTCCCTCCAGGAAGCCTTCTTTGGTTAATTCAGTATTTCATTATCTTTTCATTTCCTCCCACTTGACCACAGATCTTGTTTGGTAGCACATCAGGGTGGCCCAGAGCTTGTGAGAGAGGTATCCAGGGAGTAACTGCATCACCTTGACTGCTGGCATCTCTTAAGGTGAAGGGAGTGTGGCTATAAAGGAGGTTCTCAATAAATATTTGTTGGCTGGAGTGAGGATAGGGAGGGGATCCAGGGACAAAGTGAGGATGAGGGGAGAGTGGACAGAAAGGTCTGAGCACAGCATGATAAGGCAGTCTGGGTAAGTCAGACTTCAAGGCCACAGGCATTGACAGGAACCAGACTACAGGCTGGAATATCTGAGAAAATGAAAGTGATTTTTTTTTTTTTTTCTCACTCAAGGTGGGAAGGAGAGGAGAGGAATGAAAACAGTGGATAAGAATGAGAGGGGGCCGGGCAGGGTGGCTCACGCCTATAATCCTAGCACTTTTGGAGGCTGAGGCGGGCATATCATTTGAGGTCTGGAGTTCGAGAACAGCCTGACCAACATGGTGAAACTCTGTCTCTACTAAAAAATACAAAAAAAAATTAGCTGGGTGTGGTGGTGCACACCTGTAATCCTAGCTACTCAGGAGGCTAAGGCAGGAGAATCGCTTGAACCTGGGAGTCAGAGGTTGCATTGAGCCGAGATTGCACCACTGCACTCCAGCCTGAGTGAGAGAGCGAGACTCTGTCTCAAAAAAAAAAAAAAAAAAAAAAAAAAAAGAATGAGAGGGAAGGTGAGGGGAGGAGAGAGATGATCACAGGTGGCAAAGCAAGCGTGCAGCAGGAGACGTGCCTGGGACACCTCTCATGGCTGTGTGGCCTGACAGCTTTGAAGAAAAGACGTTGTCTGTTGCATGATTTCAATTTGTGGTGCTATGTGAGCCCCTCTGTGGGAGCTCAGTTGTTAGTGCAGACTCCCACATTCACAGATGCTTTGGGTGTATGCCCAGAACAAGTGGCTTTAGGGGAAACAGGATGAGCGAGCTCATGTGTAGATTGACAGGGCATAGAACACAGAACCCTAGAGGCAGAGTCATGATGCCCAGAAAACCATGAGCACATGCGGTCTCTGGAAACACCAGGGCTTCCTGCTGAGGCTCCGGGATCCCACGGGGTATGCAAAAGGTTTCAGGCTCAGCCAGGGCCAGATGGCCCAGCTGACAAAGGCCACGCTGAGCACTCCTTCTGTGGGGGCAGATGCGGGGATGGGCTGATGGAAGGTGGGGATTCCCCCATCCTACTTCCTCAGCGCCATGGAGCACTCTCCCTAGCTGGGCCAGGTGTGCACCAGTGGGTAACCTCTGGGGCAGAGGCCAACCATGTAGGCTGCTCTAAAGGATGCAAACAATTGTCTTCAGGTACAGGACTGCTGCGATCTATTCTGCTTGGCCCATACATAATTTTAAAAAGAAAAAAAATCTCAAATTAATTGGTACTGTTTACTAGACCCTTAATACAGATTCCCAGCTTCTCTTCCCAAGTCAACTCTGGCAAGTCTGGATCTACCCTCTCCCGAGGCAACTACTGGCTGGAGCTGGACAGGCACCATGCTGTTCATATGAGAGATGCATTCTGCAGCTTGCCCCCGCTATTCCTCACTGTGTAGCTGCCGGGCCTGCATAATTCATGCAGACTGTTTGAGTGGCCACTGAAGGCATCCCAGTTGGTGACTCATCCCAAAAAATCAGCCTTCTGTTGCTGTCCTTACTCACAATGTGAAGGCACTTTGGCACTGTTGGGGTGAGGACATGCTGAGTGGCTCACTGACATGCAAGGAACAAAGACATGGTCCCCTAAGGGAGCAAGGGAGGAGGGACACTGGACACACAGGGGCTGCCTAAGAGCCTCTGAAGGCTGTTTCTTCAGTCCCTGCAGGCCAGGGCCTGGGGGCTAAACTGGACAAATTATGTTTTGTTCTTCTCCTAACTGATCACTTCCATTTACAGAAACTTATCAGACACCAGACACCAAACTAAGCTTTGGTTAAAAGAGGGGTCATCCACACAAACCCCACAGGATGTAGGCCTAGGAGGTGAGTATGTGCAGAGAGCCAGGTGTCAGACAACAGGGAAGGGGAGATCAAGGCAGCTGGGAAGCACAGTCCTGGATCTGTCTCAGGGACTGCTGCAGTGCCCAGAGTGTAAGCCTGGTATTTGTTACAGTCCGAACTTTTAAGAAGAAATCCAGATTTTTAAGTGTAAATATTTGAGTTCTGATGTCAGCAATGAATCCAAAGAGAAAAAAAAAAAAAAAAGAAAAGTCACAAGAGCCAGCGCCCTGGTTCTGAAAGCCATGCTCAATCAGCAGGTACCATCGAGGCCGGAGTTTGACTCAGTGCCGGCAAAGCCTGGAATTTGGTTCTGTCAGAAGAGCTCATGTTTGGGGGCTGCCTATGAGGAGCTGGGTCTGAGCTGCTGCGAGCAGTGGGGGGGCTTCCTTCCCAGGCTTCTTCCATCTGAGAAGACCTGCTCCGGCATCCCTGTAAGGCAGCAGTCTGTCCACGGCTCAGCTGCCCAACTGCCTGTGCGGGGCTGGTGCTGCCCGAGGTCTGCTGTTCAGGTCCAACCCGATCCTGGGGGCCAACCCAGCCCAGGGACCACATGGGAATCCCTCAAATACCTACCACATATGATGGGGGTAAATACCGCCATGCCTTTGTACTGCTGTTTAGAAACGGTTTTGCTCAAGATGAGTCCTCCAAAACTGGGGAAATAGCAGACAGCAGTCAAGTTATCAGAGTTTACACTTACAATGGCCCTGAAACCCTCCACACAAATCACCCTCTCAGCCTGGCTTCCCACTCTTGGTGGACACTCTCCTCTCCCCTACACAAAATATCTGCTGCAGCCAAGCTGGTCTCCCCAGCATCCTCTGCACCCTGCTCATGCTTTTCCATCTCCACTTTGAATCTCAACCATTGCAGAAGGCCATCCAAGAACACCCACTTATTGCAAAACAAACAAATGCCTTTTCAAGGGCACACAGCTGGCTGGGCTGTCCCAAGACTCCGGAACCATGGCTGAGATACTCTTTAGCAGAAAACAGAAACTGCAGGAGGATCACCTCATGCCCGCCCCGTGTTCTCAGAAAATGTTGCAGCCAGAAATTGCTCCCACTGGCCACTGTAATTTAGCAAAAGCTTTCCCACCCCTTGGAACTTCTTAGACCCCTGGAGAAGCTAGGTCAATCTGTAAAAGGAGCCCAGGAGCCTCCAGGAAGCCAGGATACCTACTCCATCACCTCTTCTCCCCAAGACACAAAGTTGGAAAAACCCATCAGAATGGACTGGGGTGGCCCCCCTCAAGGTCGACTCCCAGGAAATGGGCCTTGAGAGGGAGCTGGAGGGTGGTGGACCTGGGCTCAGCTGAAGGTTCTAAGGCTCTGGAGGGGAGCTAACCCCACAGCTGTCTAGCTCCCACCAGTAGCCACGTGTGGCCAGTGACCAGGAGGACGAATAAGTCAGCAGATGTGGCCTTGACGCCGAGGTGGGGGACCTGCCACCTAAGCAGGAGTCTGGGCCAGCAAAGCTCTGGTGGCCATGGCCTGAAAGCCACTGTCTCCCCTGGGGCTCCAATCCACTCATGGGGTGGCCCTGGCTGTGGCTCTTCCTGGGTCCCTGGTGCTCTGGCAAATGTAAACAGGGCAGCCTCTCTTAGAACCGACAAGGCCCAGGGTTCTCAGTGAAAGGGAGAGAAGAAAGTAAAAAGGTATGATTCAATCAGCAATGGGAGTTACTGAAAGAGCCCACAGCTACATTTCACTCCATCCCGGACCCCCAAGGCAGTGAGTGTCACACTGGCTCTAGGGGCCTTCATGGCTGAGAGAAGGAAGAGGGGGTCATGGCCCTGGCTCCTGCTCACCTGCTGATGACCATGGCCAGGATGATTGGGAACCAGCCAAACTTCAGGATCTTCACGATGGGTGGGCTCTGCTTGGCAATGAGGACCCACACTGGGGTCAGAGCCGCAAAGCCGAGGCAGACCAGCGGCGTCAGATACCGATTATCTGAAAGGAGAACAGGGACACACGCGGCTCGTATGGCCAAGGCCAGCACGCACAGGCTGGGCCTGGGTTTCACAAGAGGTGGGTGAGGACGCTCCTGTCCTCATCAGTTGAGGGGGAACTGCCTTGCCATACTTTTCAAAGAACTTTCACCATCCCAAGAAGTGACTGGAAAAGCTCCTCTCTGTTCTCCACTCCTGCCACATTCAACTCCACTTCTCTGGCAAACTTGCTATTTTCCCCACATAAAGTACCCTGTTCTGCCTCCTCCCACCCTGATGCTACTGTCATAAATAAATAGAAGTACAATGTATGGAACGCACCATGAGCCAGCACTATGCTCAGTACTTCATGTGCACAATCTCATCTCACCTTCTCGACAGGTAGCAGGAGGAAGCAAACATGCAAAAAAGGGTGGCTGCCTAGACAGCAAGCAGCCCCGTAAGGGCTATGTATGGCCTGGGTCTATGGAACGCCAGGGCTGGCTATGGGATGCCACCCATGGTCCTGGCTAAGGCCAGTCCCAGGCAACTACACGGGTCACCAGCCAGGTAGCTACTCGCGTCCCCGTCTCATCTTCTCCACTGGCAAGAGGCCAGGGAAGACTGGCCAGGTGCTGGAGCAGTCACTGCTGCAGGGGCCCAGGATGAGCCTGACACACTCGGGCTCCTCATGCATTCATTCCTCCCTTTCTGTGTTGTGCTCCGTGTGAGGGTCCCCTTCCACAAGTGACAGAACAAGACACCAGTGTTCTCTAGAGTGGTCCTCTCACACTCAGTCCCACCCTCCGGAGGGCAGGCTCACCTGCTAAGGGGGCCCAACATTCAGGGGTGCCCGGCATGGGTCTGTGTCTCATGCACTCCCTCTCTGGTGGTGTTATCAGGAATATCCCCTCCTTCCTTCTCTGCACTAAAGGGTCATGGCCCATTCCTCTGCCTCAGGTGCCCCAGACTGGCTACAGACAAGGTACTTTATGGTAGGAGGGCGTGGCTTCTGCAGGAGGTATAAGTCAGGCCCAGCCAGCTCTAACCAGGTCTCCTGCCCTCTGGGAAACAGCAGCCTGCAGAAGCATCACCTTATAGGATGCTTTTGAATCCAGTCTGAGTTTTCAGATAGCTACTCACAAGCACCCCCAGGGCCTGCCTCATGCTCTCCCAGCACACCTCCCCAGTGTGCAATGCCAATTCCCAACTACACCCAGCAAGTGCCACAGTCAGCTGCTTACACCTCAGTGGGTCAAGACTTATCTAATACAGGCCAGTCCCAGTGACTCCTGAATGTAGCAGAGAGAAGGTCACAGTTTCACTGGAGAGAGGGATGCTCCAACAGTGATTTTGTGTCTAAATCATAAGTCGTGTGAAAACGAGCATACCGTACAGTGTGGGGCAGAGGGAAAGGTTCATGTGATGCCTGAACTCTCACTTATTTTGCAAATCCAACTCAAATAACCCACACACAAACCTTCTTGTTTTAAGTTCAGTTTAGCTTAAAAGTAAAATTAGGTCATCTTATTTCTTAACAGATCTCCATCACCACTTAACTAAACTTGGCGAATCTTCCTGGTGATTAAACATGACTGCTGGCAGGCAACACCAGGATGGCAAGGAGACGGTCACAAAGCTGGGACAGAAAGGGTCCCAGTGCCAATACCCTCTAAATCACAGCTGTTTATTTGTCTGCTTCAGTTGCCAACAGGTAAAGATGGGATGCTTTCCCAAATCCCTGGGCCCACATTCCCATGGGGAGTGATAAATTGTAGCTTTGCTGAGGTTCTTCCCTTTGGGCACTTCCTCAACAACTGTCACTGCGTGCCCACTGCCCTCCAATCCTGTGAGGACACATCAGTGTGGCCGACTAGCCTCAGGCCCCACTCAACCTCCTAGTACACTTCTGCCCTAAAGGTAGAAGTTAACAACCCATATAAATGCAGGCTTCAGTTGCTCATCCTTCCTAACATGGTTTGGAGAGCTTGAAGCACTTTCCTGAGCACTCCTTGAACTTGGGGAATGACCTCAGGCTTTCCATCTGTAAAACAATTTTTGATTGTAATACAGCAGGGTCCTTCCTGTGGGAATAATGGCTGATTTGAAGGTCACAGTGTCTTAGTCAGTTTTGTTGCTTATAACAGAACACTCGAAACTGGGTAATCCCTAAAGCAAAGGAATTTGCTCTTACAGTTATACCGGCTGAGAAGTCCAAGGTCGAGAGGCTGCCTCTGGTGAGGGCCTTCTTGCTGGCGCGGACTCTGCAGAGTCCGGAGGTGGCGCAAGGCACCACGTGGGGAGGGAACTGAGCAGGCAGCTTCTGTGCTCTTCCTCTTTTTCAAAGCTACCAGTCCCACTCCTGTGGCAACTCATTAATCCATTAATCCATTAATCCATTAATCTATGACTGGATTAATTCATTCATGAGGGCAGAGCCCTTATGACCCAATCACCTCTTAAAGGCCCCACTTTTCAATACCACCACAGTGGGGATCAACACGTGAAACTGAGGGAACTCATTCAAACCACAGCATTCCACTCCTGGTCCCCCAAATTCATGGCATTCTCACATGCAAAATACATTCATTCCATCCCCATAGCCCCAAAGTCTTAAATTATGCCAGCATTAACTCAAAAGCCCAAAGTTCAGAGTCTCACATGTGAGCCTATGAAATCAAAACAAGCTATCTGCTTCTAAGATACAATGGTGGTATGGGTATAAAGCAGACATTCCCATCCAAAAGGAAGAAATGGACAAAAAGACCAATAGGCCAAAACCTGAAAGCAGACACTGGGGCTTACGACTCCAGAGCTTTCTCCTCTGACTCCATGCCAGGCATCTTCTACACGCTGGTGTGGGGGTTGAGGCTCCCAGGCCCCTGACAGCCCCTTACCTCCAACCATGGCTGTGCTGTGCTCAGTTCACCCAGCTCTCCCAGGCTGAAGTCGCATACTAACAGCTCTGCAGTCCTGGGGTCTTGGTGGGAGTCCTGCTTCCATGGCTCCACCAGGTATTGTCCTGGTGGAACTCTCCGGAGCAGCTCTAATCCCACATTTCTGCTTGGCACTGCTCTAGTAGGGGAGCTCTGCAGTGGCTCCAGCCCTGAAACAAGTCTTTGTCTGGGCCCCCAGGCTTTGGACAAAATACTTCCAAAACTTGGTAGTGGCTACTAAGCTTCCAAGGCCCTTGCTCTCTGCAAGTCTGGACAACTAGCACCACATGGACCTAGGTTTATGACTTGTACCTTCTGGAGCGGCAGCATGAGCTGCACCCGAGCCATGTGAACCATGGCTGGGATGGCTAAGGAGCGCTGCGCTGGGATACAGGGAACAGAGTCCCTAGGTGGCCCTGGGCAGCAAGCTCATGCTCTGGGCCTGTCCCCTGAAACTACTCCGTCCTTCTAGGTTTCTGGGCTTGTGATGGGAGGGGGAGCCAAGAAAAATCTCTGAAATGCTTTTGGGCCGTTTCCCCCTTGTCTTGACTATCAGCTCCGGACTCCCTTTCAGCCATGCTAATCTCCTTAGAAACTGGTGGCTCAGTCACACCCTTGGATTCCTCTCCTGGAAACTCATTCTCTACCACATGGCCAGGCTAAAAATTTTCAAATTTTTCTGCCGTTTCCCTTTTCTCTAGGAGTTCACCAGGTAAACCAAAAATAAAATTCTAAGCTCCATCTCAACTATCTGAATGAACTTCCTCCTCAGCGAGGGCACTCTTAAAATGGAACCTGAAAGACTGGTTCAGGCCATGACGGGGAGTGGGGGTCAGGCATGCCTCATTATCCCTCTCTGGCATTTACATCAACACAGACTTTAAGTCTGATAAGAAGTATTTTATAATCTCTTCTCTCTGAAGCCTGCTACCTGAAGGCTTCCTCTGCAAATAAGAACTCTGTCTCCACAATCCTTTTTCTTAACACAGACATTCCTTTCTATTGATCTCAGGTCTTTAGATAAACTCAACCAATTGTCAAAATCAAGTGTGTTGTTTGCTTCTTTGTTTAGAGTTTTTATACCCCCTATCTTTACCTGGGCTTTCTGTGTCTTCCTTTTGTTCTTCCCCTGGGCGGGCCTTTATCTATGGCATGTGCAGTGGCCCTGCCAGCACTTGGGAGAGCTGCACGTGCAGTGTGTTTACTGAAGTGGTGCACATGCTCAGTAGGGGCAGCTCTCACAGGTCCAGCGCTCCAGAAGAAGGTCATATACCAGTTAAATTTCACCATCTTGCCCTTTCACTGCACATGCTTGAAACCCTATCGGGGATTATGGCTTGCTAACTCCAGGTGTCTTCTGTCTGTTCTAAGACTCCTGTAATTCCAGGCACCAGTCCTGGCCGCTTATTATCTTAGAGGGATGGTTTTATGCCTGCCTGTCTGTTGCTCAATGAGTACCAGACAGCTCTGGGGTTCCTCCCTTGTCCTGCTCATTATTTCAAGGGGACAGATTTATAATTCCCTTACCATAGCTTGACCACTGCCCAACACTCTTGAGGGCCCTCTCTCCTGCCTTGCTCATGTCTAACCACCTATTTTATGACTAACTTTAGAGTCTACCTGAGCCCAAGACTTAAGAACAGCTTAGTGGGAGCATAGATTCAAGTGCCCTGGATATATACTTCAATTAGTAGCAGTTACAAATGGGATTTTAAGGATAAAGGAAGAGGCTGTTCCTAAGTTGTTCACCAATAATTTACATTAAAATAACATAAGCTATGGATTGGCTATATTATTGTTCATTGTAACACAAATTCCAGGTACATGAAGATAATGGGGGAGGCAGTTAGGAACAAAATGCCTTTAAACAATTGCCCAGGTATGGATGTGGGGGGTATGACTAAAGCAAACACCACACTTGATTTTTCAAGTCGCCCACAACTCTCTTTCAAGTGTACTCTCTCTAATAAACTCTTGCTTTGCTTAAAATAAATTCTCTCTCCTGCTTTAAACCTTGCCTGTGTTTGAAATCTTTCCTTCCAGAACACAAAGAACTGAAATTGCTGCAAAGTTGCCATTCTGGAGTTTCTCCAGATAGCTGGACTCACCGCTGGTAACAATCTTCTCTGGATATTATTTAAGGTTGACATCAGTAACACCCTACTTCTCAGTATCAATTTTTTGCTTTAGTCTACTTGCTTATAGGGAATACCAGAAATTGGATAATTCATAAGGAAATTTCTTATGGTTGTGGAGGCTGAAGAACCCAAGGTCGAGGGGCTGCATCTGGTGAGGGCCTTCCTGCTGGTGGGGGCTCTGCAGTCCGGAGGTGGTGCAGGGCACCACATGGTGAGGGAACCGAGCGTGCAGTTCAGGTCTCACCTCCTCTTTTTATAAAGCCACCAGTCCCACTCCCATGACAACTCATTAATCCATTAATCCATTAATCCAATCACCTTTTGAAGGCCCCACCTTTCATTACTGCCAAGTTAGGGGTTAAGTTTCCAACACATGAAATGTGGGGGACACATTCAAGCAACAGCACATGGGCTGGATGCAAAAGTACCCTTCGGCCTCAGTGGTGACCTGTTCCAGGGCCCCTCCTCCATGGAGCCTTTGTGTCTACAGAAGAAGACACTCCTTACCTTTGTGTCTGTAAAAGAAGCTGCTAACCAAAGCCAGAATGGACAGTGTGATGAGGTCTCCCAGGCTGGCTGCAATGGGCGTGGCAATGTTGTCTGGGTTGACCCCAAGCTTTCGAGCACCAATCACTATACAGATCATCAGCACCCCTGCAGAGAGAGAGAAAGAGCAAACTCAAATCCCAGGGAGACAGATGGCTCTGAGCAGGCACAGCAGCACAGGATGGGGGCACTGAGTCGGGAATGGCAGATGGCAGGGAGGCTCTCATTAACTTGCCTCCCTCCACCAAGGCCTTGACGTGAAGCCAGGCTGCCTTGACTTTCAGAGCTTCCCACTACACTGGAGGCCTGAGAAGGCTGGGAGAGTTGGACTCCACTTTGTGACCTGTGCACTTGATGCTAAGGAGTGACCTGTGGCTCCCGAGCTCCCAAATCACCAGGAACCACAGAGACAGGCAGCCCACAGCCCCATGCTGCATGGAAGCTGCTCCAAAGATGCTCGGAGCAACAGGTCCCCTGGGGGTGAGCTCATGGCCTCCTGTGTTTACTGGCATCCTCTGAGAAGCAGACACCAAGATGGAATCAGCTGGGTAAGAGGTTCATTAGGGACTAGGCCTGTGAGGGAAGACGGGGAGGGCGGCAGGGAGCTGGGAGCACTGACAGACATCGACACAGGCAGGGCGCAGGGGAGGGAGGCAGGGAAGGTGGGGGTACATCTGAGACTGCACTGCATTTCTAGGTGCACTCAGCCAGGCTGTCAGAGGCACACTCGGAGGGCCCTGTGTCTCCCAGGAACAGTCCCGTGCTGGGAGCTTGGCGGTGCTGTCCGCGGTGCACTGGGAGGCACATGCAGTGGTGGCGGATTTCGGGGGGCAGTACTGAAGAGGTGAGGCTCACGTTTCCGTGGCCACCATGCCTCCGAAGTCCTCCTTCCTGTTCAGACTGTGCTCTGAAGGGGACTATCACACATGATCTCCTAGTCCCCATCCACAGCCTAGGACTTGACTCAACAGACTCTCACTTGGCTCTCTAAGAAGATACTCTGTGTTGTGGCTATTGGCATTTTAACACTTTACCCAGGATCTTGTAACTCTAAAAACAATTACAATCACCACCTGATGCCATCCTCAAGCTGCCACTACAAGCCGGTTTGTGCCTGGCCTGATCTTGTGAACAAGTCACAGCCCTGTGTCTCCTTCTGAATGCCAGATATAAGTGAATCCAAGTTTGCACGCTGAGTCAGCGAGCTGGGGACAATCTTGCAGGGACCATTTAAAGGAACACCAGTGGTTTGGGGACGCCTATTAAAAACCACTACCCTGAGGCTTGTGTGACAGCCTCTTCAACATTGCCTGGTGAGGTAACCGCAATGCTTCTGAACAGTCACGGACAATACAGATTTTGCTTATGTTGCTAAGCTTCATCCCATCTCCGGGGCCCCAGTTTCCCCTTCTGTAAAATGGGGAGCTGGAAATGGTATTCTCTATAAGCCCCTGCAAAGACAGGGCTGGCCTTCTGGACTGTTAGACTGTGTTGTTTTCAGGAGACTTTATGCTGAGGGTCTCCTGGACTCCTCTTCTCTGGAAAGTCTAGCACATTCATCCTGCCCTATCCGTGGACCAGGCTGGGTCATGGCATCCACCATCTGTCTATGCCTGTGCAGGCTGTGACTAGGAGCCAGCCTCAGGCAACACCCTGAGCAGGGACCTGTGGTTTGTAAACCTGCAGCCGGGCTTCGGCACAGTCCTCTTCTGGCCTACACCCTCCACGCTGGTTCCATGCACTGGCACAGGAATGGGGCTGATCAGCTACCTGGTAGGTAGGAATGAGAAACCTCAAATAGTCCACATGGGTAACCTACAGCAAGCTGAGCCCAGAGGGTACTGACTGAGCAAGCAGGTGGGGGAATAGATGTATAAACACAGGTTCAATTATGAAGTTATCAACTTTTCCTTCTTTCATTGCACCAAAGCAAGACATGTGGTCTGCAAGATTCACACAGATACATGACCCAGGAGAGAGCTGGAGGAGAGTCCATTCATTCAGCTAACATCTGCAAGCTGGTTATAAGCCTGGCCCTGGTTTAAGTGATGACAATAACCAAAAGGCTCTGTTTCCATCAGTGGAAATGCCTGTTGGGTACGGGGAGAGACAGTACACAAGTGTATGAACACATCATTTGAGGTGAGGTGAGTAAAACAGGACACTAACGTAAAGCACGGCTGGAACGAAGGTCACTTTAGTGTTCGTCAGAGGAAGCCTCAGGACAAAAGCGACATGTGGCACTCACTTTAGTGTCCTGTATATTCACAGCTTATTGTCTGCCCCTGAGCTACAATATAAAATCAAAACACATTTTGTTGACAGTATATCCCCCAGCACTACACGGTGCCAGGCACACAGCAGACACCCAGCAACAATTAATCACCAATGGACAACGATGCAGCGTGGCCAATGTGCGGTGACTGCTTTCCCCGCACGTGTGTGAGCCCCAAGGAAGGGGGTATGTCTGCCTGCATTTCTGTCTCACATGTGCTGCAGATACATGTTAAGCATCAGCTGTGTCTGGCATGAGAAAGGAGCAGCAGACAGCAGGCAGAAACTACTGGGTCCCCACTCTTGAGGAGTTGACACTTTAGCAGGGAGGTGAGGCAGAAAGATGATACAACAAGACAATCTGAGCTACACAAGCAGAGCCGGGGCACACGGGAAGGGGAGACAGGAGGTGGGTGCATGTGGGAGGGTGGTGCTGTGCACTCAACACTGCTATCCCCCCAACCCACACATTGAAATCCTCGCCCACAAGGTGATGGTGTTAGGAGGTGGGGCCTTTGGGAGTTGAAGTTATGAGGATGGGGGCCCCACGAATGAGATGAGGGCCCTTATGAAAGAGGCCCCAAAGAGCTCCCACCTCTCTCCACTGTGTGAGGACAGCGAGAAGGGCCAGCTGCAGCCTCAAAGGGAGCAGCCCTGAGGCCAGCCCCGTGGGTGCCCAACCTTGGGCTCCAGCCTGCAGCCCCGTGAGGAGTAAATGTCTGCTGCCACCAAGGTGCCGACTGGGGGCTCCGTCACAGCAGCCACAGTCTCCTCAGACAGGTCAGAAAGGCCTCTCTGAAGACATGAAATGGAAGCTCAAATCTGTGCCTCGCCCTCAGGACACCTGCAGCCTCCAGAGCCCATCACAGGCCTGTGTGGAAGGTCATGCTCAATAAGTGTTTAAAAACCAACAGGCTGACTGCGCAGATGAACAAGCCTGCTGTGTGCAGGTGTCAGGCCTTGGCATGGGAGTGTGACCTGCTGAAGAGATCTGCAGAGCAGGGACAGGTCTTTACATAGCAGAGAGCAGAGGCGAGTGGTGGCAGGAGCGGCACACACCCCTGCCTGGCACAAGGCGGGCCACGAAGACCCAGCTGGCTCGTCCCACCCCGCCAGTGAGACCCCTGAGCCCACCATCAGTCCCATTAGCGGTGGGATTCACACCCCAGAAACCGAAAACACAATGAACCCTGAGGCGGGACCTCAGAGGAGCAGGGGGCAGGTGGGAGCTCACAGCTGGGGCATGGCTCACCCAGGGCAAAGGCTGCAAGGAAGGCAGTGAGGACACTGCTGGCACACAGCAACTCCACCTTGGCAACATCCACTTCCTCTCGAGATACCACGCCCAACAGCAGTGCAGCCACAGCAGCCAAGAGCCCCACGACAGTGGCCTGCACCTGTAGGACAGAAATCAGAAGCATGAGCGGGGGGCCCCTGGGGCTACAGCCACACTCCCTGCCCTTCACACCTCACTCACTGCAAGGGGCCAGGTGCCACACGCTACTGCCTCCTTTCCCTTACCCTAAAATCTCACAGGCCCTCACCCCAGGAAAAATTACAACCACACCTCACACCTGCCTTGAACCGAACTCCCCTGAAACCATGCTGGCCACCTCTGCTCCCTTGCTGGGCACCGCCTTCAACAGCAGAATCTATTTTTCCACCCTCTGCTCAGGCTTTGGTCAGGGGCCACCTGGTCTCTTGCTGGCAACTCCACTCTCACTGGTCTGAGAAGAAGTGCTCTGCAACTCCCAGCAGCGCAGACAACACACCTCACTTGCCATGTGGTGCACCCCACAGCACACAGCAGCCACTTGGGAGGACTTCACACACTTTTGGTCTCTCCCTTGGCATCCTGCTCACACCCTCCCCTTCCAGGCTCTGTTCCCGTCTCCATCCTGCCGAGCACACACCACAGCCTGTGCCAGGAGCTGCCCTGATCTGGACATCAACACTGGCACCTCTAATCCAAAATGCTGACCTGGAAATGTTATTAAAGAAGGACACAGAAACAAAGAGCTCCACCATGTACAGAGAGAAGAGTGATATGGTTTGGCTCTGTATCCCCACCAAGCCACATGTTGAATTGTAACCTCCAATGTTGGAGATGGGGCCTAGCAGGAGGTAATTGGATCATAGGGGCAGTTTCTCATGGTTTAACATCACCGCCCCTCCTGTGCCCCGCCCCTTGGTGAAGTCATCAGTGATAGTGAGTTCTTATGAGTTCCAGTTGTTTAAAAGTGTGTAGCACCTCGCTCCTCTCTCTTGCTCCTTCTTTGGCCATGGGAAGTGCTGCTCCCCTTTGCATTCTCCCCATCCTTGGAAGTTTCCTGGGGCTTTTCCACAAGCTAAGCAGAAGCCAGCATCATGCTTCCATGCTGTACAGCCTGTGGAACTGTAAGCCAATTAAACCTCTTTTGTTTATAAATTACCCAGTCTCAGGTATTTCTTTATAGCACTGTGAGAACAGACTAACACAGAAAAGTGGTACTGAGGAGTAGGGCACTGTTATAAAGACACCTGAAAATATGGAAGCAACCTTGGAGCTAGGTAATGAGCAGAGGGTGGAAGAGTTTGGAGGGCTCAGAATAAGACAGGAAGATAAAGGAATGTTTGGAGCTTCCTCGAGACTTGTTAATTGTTGTTTGTGACCAAAATTCTGGTAATGATATGGACAGTGAAGGCCAGGCTGACGAGGTCTCAGATGGAGATGAGGATCTTTTTGGAAACTGAAGCAAAGGTTCCTTTTGTTATACTTTAGCAAAGAACTTGGCTGCATTATACCCCTGCCCTAGGGATCTGCGTAACTTTGAACTTGAGAATGATGACTTAGGGTATCTGGTGGAAGAAATTTTGAAGCAGCAAAACATTCAAGATGTGAACTGGCTGTTTCTAATAACCTATGCTCATATCCACGAGCAAAGAAATGATATAATGATGAAAAACTGGAATTTATATTAAAAGGGGAAGCAGAGAGTAAAAGTTTGGAAAATTTGCAGCCTGGCCATGTGGTAGAAAAAGCAAACCCACTTTCAGGGAAGAAATTCAAGCAGGTTGCAGCAATTTACATAAATAAAAAGGAGCCAAGTGCTAATAGCCAAGACAATGGGAAAAGGCCTGGAAGACATCTCAGAGACCTTATTGGCAGCCCCTCCCCTCACAGGCCCAGAGGCCTAGGAGGACATAATGGTTTCATGGGCCAGACCCAGGGCCCCTGCGGCCCTGCGCAGCCTCAGGACACTCCGTCCCACATCCCAGTCACTCAAATTCCAGTCATGGCTCAAAGGGGCCCAAATACAGTTCAGGCTGCTGTTTCAGAGGATGCAACCCATAAGCATTGGTGGCATCCACATGGTGTTATGCCTGTGGTTGCACAGAGTGCAAAGTTGAGGCTTTGGAGCCTCTGCCTAGATTTCAGAGGATGTATGGAAAAGGCTGGATGTCCAGGCAGAAGCCTGCTGCAGGGGCAGAGCCCCCCACACAGTTCTCACTGGGGCACTGCCTAGTGAAGCTGGGAGAAGAGGGTCACCATCCTCCAGACTCCAGAATGGTAGCTCCACCAGCATCTTGCCACCATCAGCCTGGAAAAGCTGCAGGCACTGAACACCAGCCCATGAGAGTAGCAGACAGGGCTGAACCCTGCAAAGCCCCAGAGGCAGAGCTGCCCAAGGCCTTGGGAGCCCACCCCTTGCACCAATGTGCCCTAGATGTGAGACATGGAGTCAAAGGAGGTTATTTGGGAGCTTTAAAATTTAATGACTGCCCCACTAAGTTTCAAACCTGCATGAGGCCTGTAACCCCTTCCTTTGGCTGATTTCTCCCCTTTGAAATGGAAGTATTTACCCAATACCTGTATCCCCCATTGTATCTTGAAAGTAATTAATTTGTCTTTGATATTACAGGCTCATAGTTAGAAGGCACTTGCCTTGTCTCAGATGAGACTTTGGCCTTTTGGGTTAATGCTGGAACGAACTAAGACTTTGGGTGACTATTAGGAAACCATGATTATATTTTGCAGTGTGAGAAGGGCATGATCTTTAGGGGGCCAGGGGTGAAATTATATAGTTTGTATTTGTTTCCCCACCAAATCTCATGTCAAATTATAATCCCCAATGTTGGAGGTGGAGCCAGATGGGAGGTGACTGGATCATGGGGGTGGTTTCTCATGGTGACCCCTTGGTGCTATCATCTACAATGAGTGAGTTCTGCTGAGATTTGCTTCTTTAAAAGTATGTGGCACTCCCCCACCACCGCTCTCTTGCTCATTCTCTGGCCACATGAAGAGCTGGCTTCCCTTCTGTCTCTCACCATAATTTTAAGTTTCCTGAGGACTCCTCAGAAGCTTCCTGTACAGCTTCCTGTACAGCCTGTGGAACCATAAGCCAATTAAACTTCTTTTCTTTATAAATTACTCAGTCTCAGATATTTCTTTATAGCAATGCAAAATGAACTAATACAAATAGCTAGTTTTTTAAAGCTAAAAAATGCTCCCCAAGTTAATCTATGTAATTCCAGTCAAAGTCCCAACAAGATCTTTCATGGCACAACTCATTTTAAATTTCACAAAAATGAGTAACTGTGCAAGAATAGCCAAGACAGCTTTGAGAAAGGTCAAAGAGGGAGTTGTGGCATATTCATGATCAATGTGTATTTTAAAACTGAAGGAATCAGAGCAGTGTGGTACTGACAGAAACAAACAGATCAGCAGGACAGAACAGAATCCAAGAATAGAATCATGAATATATGAATGTAATCATGTATATATAGTATGATAAAGGTGGCACTGCAAATCAGGATGGAATGGGTAAATATTAAACAGAGTAAGAAAAACTTATATATTACATATATAAATGTAATATATATTATACAGAATATATAATATATATTATATATGTTATATTTTAGGAAAATTCTAAATAAAATCTCAATATATGTATAGTATAAACCTTTTTATGCTTAAGCAATATATAAGTTATATATAAAACTATAACTTATAGAATATATATGATATATTATATATATTATATATATACACACAAGTCCATTTATACACTGGACTTCATTATTCTAGACACTAACTAGAAAAATGTACAAGGGCTATGGATGAGCAACTCACAGAAAAGAAAATACAAATGGATAACAGATGTGCATAAAGATCAACTTCTCTAGTACTTAGGAAAATTCTAAATAAAATCTCCATTTGAAGGTATCTTATTCATTAGCAGCTGATGCTCTTCTTCCTCTTTTAAAAGGTAAGTGCTGTCTTATTTTCTACTGGGGTCTCCCGTTCTGAGCACAGAGCCTGGCACTCACTCTGCAGGTATTTATACAGGCTTAGTGGACAGATGGATGAATGGACAGATGTGTGGGTGAATAGGTAGGTGGGTGAATGGGTGGGTGGATGGACCAATGAACAGATGGACAAATGGATGAGTAGACAGGTAGGTCGGTGGGTGAGTGAGTGGCTGGGTTGATGGATGGATGTATGCACAAGATATACTTTGTTTATTTATCAGATTAGGTAAGATTAAAATTTAAAAGGTTGATAATATAAAATACATATTGACAAGTATGTGAGAAAATGGTTCTCTTATACATTGAAGGGGGTCAATATTGGTACAGGAATTTGGGGGGAAACTTTGGCTATAATTTATCTATATACCTTATGAATCAGCATTTTCTCCAAAGAAACATTTGCATATGTGTACAAAGCATTCACAGCTGATATTTACTGAGTGATATCTGCCATGCTCAAAGTAATTTTTATTCAGTAAGTCATTATTAAGAGAAAAGTACAAGTCACAGAATTATGTGTATAAAACTTTTCATGCTTAAACAATACAGAAAACCATATCTATTATCTGTGGGCACACACATATATATGGTGAATTCAAAAAGTAGTTTAGAAGAATATTTTCAATGCTAATGAAATTGCTCAAATATTAATGGTAGGGCTAATTATGTAATACCAAGAAATAAAATAGTTTTTAGTCATTTTGGAGGGAAATCTAGAGCTTTGAACTGTTCACATCCTTTGAACTTGTGGGAAGTTATCTTAAGAATTTCATGCACAAAGATACTTTCAATGCAGTATAATCTTTCAAGTAAGTCAAAGGCTAGGAAGACCTCAAGGCCCCGCTCAGTGGCAGGGTTCAGGGAAGTGGGCAGGGCTGGTGCTGAGTGGACTCCCAGGGGACTAGCTCTTAGTGGCCCCCCTTTGGTCACTGCTGCCTCCCCACATTTATATAACAGAATATGCTGAAGTTCTTAAAAAGTCCAATGAATAAAACTTATTGCACTGCTGATGATTCAGAGTTAATTAAGCTTTTTCAAAATGGAGAAAACAAAATTATATTCATGCTAGGATTGGGACTATATGCCAAGCCAGTGCCTGGCGCTGAGCAGGGCTTCATAAACATATGCTGAGAATCAATTATGTGGAAAGGTGCATCCATATGGACAAAGATTTTATGGAAAACAGTAACGTACAACCAGTGTGACTTATAGTCGAGGCATTTATTATCTGCCCCTTGCTAGACGTGTTAGAGGCATCCCCAGCATCTCACTCAACTCTGCAGTTCCTCGGCCACAGGGCATGGTGCTAGCCTGTGAGACTCGGCTCAGCTGCAGACAGCAGACATTTAAACACACAGCTACAACCAGGGCAGCTGCAGCAGCAGGCATAAGGCACCAAAGACGTAAAAGGCAGAAAGAGATACCCCTGGTGTCAGGTAGGAACTTACACCTGAGTGGAGCCTTTAAAGAGCTTCAGGGGCAGCTGAACTAGAGGAGAAAGGCCCTTCCCAGGAGAGATGCTGAAGGTACATGGCAGGGAGGTGCGAAGGGGTGGGGGCTGGGTAGGAAGCTGGTGAGACAGCGTGGTCAGGCCCACGGTTGGACGAGGGGAGCCAGTGAAGGAGAGGAGGTATAACTGACTTTGGGTTTTAGAAAGGCCACCGGGGTGGCCAGGAGGAGCTGGAGGATTCCTGGCCTGGGAGTGGCTAGAGCAGTGCAGACGTCTGCCATCATCCAGGCGGGGGGGGGGGGGGCAGGGAGGAGGAGGAAGAGGAGGAAGATTCATGCACAACTTGGAGGCAGAAGTCTCAAAGGGACTGCATGCTGAGAAGCAGCTGAGGCGACTTGGTTTCTGGTGTGGTTACTGGGAAGGACCATCCACAAGGCACACCCTGACAGGACAGGGTCATGTCCAGGTGCCAGCCAGATGCCACACTCCGACATGGTGACAACTTCACAACACCCCTGCACAGGTAAGGTGACGTGACTTGCCTGAGGCCCCTCAGTGGGCTGATTCTCAAAGTGAGCTTTCAACCATCAGACTAGACTGAGTTGAGGACTTTAGCAGAGGTGAGTATGGGCAGAGAAGATAATGAGGCCAGACTTGGCTGTTTTGGGGGTGCCTCGGGGACAGGCAGATGGAGATGCCCCGTAGAGTTAGATGTACTGGTTCTGGAACCCAGGTGAGGGATAAAGTAGGTATCATCCTAATGTGATGGACAGGGGGAGTCAGCCCTGATCAAGGCTATCCAGTGGATAGACGATGGGCTGCCTGATCTCAGGGTCCGTATTTTCAGTGCTGCCACAGACTGCCCCCACCCAGAGATGCCCAGAAGGTTCTAGGATAAAGCTACCTCCAGTCTATGTCCAGGTCCAGCCTCTCCTCTTGCCTCTCAGCCAATCTCTTCCTCATCTCCCCCTGCCTTGGGCCTCCTAACTTAGTGACACTCTGTGGCAAGGTCCCAGGAAAAAAGCTTAGCAGAACTGGGACCTGGGAGAAGGATGTGTGAGTGAGAGGAGCATGAAGCAGCTAACGGGTTAAGATGTCTCTTGCAGGCTGAGAAGGACCAGGCAGAGAGGCAGGAGCAGAGCCAAGGGAGGATTTCCAGGCAGGAAGGATCCACAGATGCCCAGAAAAAGTAAGATCACATGTAAGAGGCAATCACAGGCTGCCTCAGTTAGGGGAACACCTGTGGCCTGGGAAGCACAATTGGAGGAAAGAGAAGCCTGTTAGTACTGTGCAGGCCATGAGACAGAGAAGGAGCAAGTACAGGTGAGTCTTTCAAGAAGTGGGGCTTGGAAAGGAGGGAGTGGGGAAGCTGGAGGGACCCTGGGTCTGCTTCAGGTGGGCTGAGCCTCCAGAAGCTGCGTGAATGTGGTCTACTGGATATGGGAGGGACAGGTAGCTACCTGTTCTCAAAGTTCAGGCCAGAGTGCAGAGTCAAGAGCTCACTAGGCTTCACCCTTCCCACCTGGGCAAGCCTGGCTGCAGATTCAGAAGGGAGGTCGGACAAGGTGGAGACTCACCTGGATGAGGGCCAGGTTGCTGCTGATGACTCTGTGCTGCTCCTGGGGGTCATCAATTTGTCCAGTGTTGGCCTAGAATGAAGAGAAAAGGACAAAGGTAGGACTGGTAGGCCCAAAGCCAGGTCAACCCTTCCTGGAAAAGGCAGTCTCTCTGGGGAGAAATCAACGAATACCATTTCATCAGCGTCAGAAAAATTACTCTGCTCAGCTTTCCAAACAGCGAACTGGCCTTCTTATATGGGGACTAGGGAGAAACGTTAGGGCACAGACCCCTTTGAGAACTGGATGGGGGTCATGGACCAGTCCTCCATGACCATGCAAGTATATGACTGCACACACACAGCGGTACACACAGGCACACATAGCCACGCACAATGCATAGAGGCACACATGCATGCACACACACAGGCATGCATGTTAGCAATTTCAAGGTCATTTCTAGCTCTCAAACTCATGTGCAGACCTCAGTCAAGGCCTCCTACTGTGAAGCCCAGGCTGTGGCCAGGTCCCCCTGCCACCTACAACACCCTCCTCTACCCCGAAGCTAGCCTCATCTCCAATGACCACCAATCCCCTCAATGTCACCTCAGCAAAATCATCCCATTTAAGGAACACATATAAGTCTCTCTTCTCTTAGGATAAAAAAGAGAGATCATAAATACGACTTTCTCCTTTAAAAATTGTTTTTGGCTCCTAACAGCATAACAATTACCAACAAAATTCAAGACATAAATAAGAAAAGTTTTCAAAGCAAATATATTTTCCTAGATTCCTTAAACTTAGTTCATTAAGTTCCTGAACTCCAAGGAGAAAAATATAATAATGCGTCTACTGCTAACACACTTGATAACTCATCTTCTTTTCACAGAGAAGGGGAGCCTTTTTGTCTTCAGCACGACTGACGTCTGGGACGTGGCACCTGACTGTGGGTAGGCCTTAGTCCACTCTTGTTGAGTAGATATGACACCCACCGCAGGTGTCTCTGTTTGAACAGTAAGGGAAGGAGGCACGGCAGAGACGCAGCAGAGCCCAGGGCATGATGAGCACGCATAGCCAATGACTCACCCCCTCTTCTGCTCTGCAGCTGCACCGTGTGTTCACTGGGACCTAAGTGTGCCTGTCTGCTGCTTCAACTCATGTTTTCTATTAATCATCCAGCTCCAACCTGGGTGCTGATCTTATCAGATAAGGGAGTTGTGCTGGCCCATATGATTTCTGAGTATGAGTCAGAAAAGATACTTTCTCAAAATATTTATCATCTATAAAATGGTTAAAATAAATGTACACATCTATAGCCTGTACAGTCCACACGGCAGCCTGGCCCTTGCTATGCATGTGAGCCTGAGTCCATCCCTGGTGTCCCGGAGCACACCACTGAGTGAAGGCTGCACAAAGCAGGAAGTGAGACCAAGAGGTAAAGCAGTGAGGGCAGGAGGATGAGGAGCTCAGACATCCACAGAGCTAGGAGAGAGAGACGTGGGAGGGGAAGAAGTATGGCAAGACGTAGGGTGTAAAGGGATTAAGATTTCAGAGTGTCCAGAGTATTTCAGGGCCAGGGTGGCTGAAGTGGACTGAAGGAGGCACTCACCAGAGCTGAGCCATCCAAAAACTTGGAGGCTTGGGTTTTGGATAAGTCATCCCTGTGACTCATCCTGTGACTCACCTTCCAGGATGGTGGTGGGATTTAGTACAGAGAAGACCACCGAACACTACGTTTCCCAGGACTGTAGGGGACTGACTAAGCTGGTGATGAAGAGGGAAGGAGGTGAGATGGGACAGAGAGGAAGCAGCATGCCAGGCCAGCAGGAGCCATGGGAGCTGTGGGTTTGGGTGGAGGAACACAGACCACTGCCTAAGAGAAACGATCCTGATGCTTGTCAAAAACAGCAAAGAGGACCTCCTCCAAAACTACTGCCATGAGGGAGAAAGAATGAAGTCAACGCTGAGCACTATAGGGATTAACTGAGGGTGAAGAGCCAATGTGCAGGGCAAGGGAGCCAATGAAATTAAGTGTATTCAGTTGGCTATCAAGGATGGGGGGAGCACCGTGATCAGATACCAAGAGTGGAGAAGAGGAGCCTGGCTGGATATCAGGATAGGGGATTTCCAGTAAACCAGCTTAGCAGGGCTCTTCTCTAGAGCAGAGCCAGCAGGCAAGTGGAGAAGACAGCTCAGAGGAGCCTGACTTGGGTTTGGTCAAGGAAGGAGTGTTTGTCACCACCCACGAGGGGGCTCTTGGGGAGCAGGTCTCCATTAGGTAGGGACATTTTTCTGCCCTGGAATGGAGGTCCTAGAGTTATCAGGGGAAATAGCTGCAGGCATGGGGCCAGTCTGAATAGGGATGAAGAGTTCAAAGAGAAAACCAGTGGGAGGCAGGAGCATTTATGGAGAGCAACCCAGATTTTCCTCAACAGATGGGTTTCACAGAGGCCCTTCCTCAATGTGCATTTAGATTTCATTGATTTTTTTAAAAAACTTCTTTGAATCTGACAATTCCAGGCTTCTACAAAAAATCCCACAGGATCCTGTCTCCGTTCTAGATTTTCTAAGCCTTTCCTTACTGTCTATGTAAAACAGCCTGCTTTCACCAACTTGGGGTGCCAGCGCCAGGTATTCTCCATGCATGCCTCGGGCCTGCTCTCCCCTCCACCAGCTCTGGGCCTGCGAGGCTGCCCTGTGAGGATGGCATCAACAAGCTCAACACACCCCCCTTGCCCTTTCGCTTCTGGTTGGTTCTGGCCAATGGGGAGCCAGAACCGCACTGGAGGCCCAACAGTGAGTGAGACTGGGGTGTGTGACCACTGCACCCTTCCTATGGGGCAGGGGCTGTGATCTTCCACCTAAACCCACAGCTCCAGTGGGTTAGCCTTCACCTACAGCTACACGCACAGCCCCAACCCCACCCGCCAGGATCTGGAAACGGCCTTTCCTCCCTCTGCCCCTTGAGAACTGGAGTGATACTCACTCCCTGTGGGTGTGAGTCCTGAGGTGCTTTGCCGCCTCTTCTTGGTTTCCTGAATGAACCCTTCCTGAAACTCTGCTCACTGCCCACTTGTATGTCCCCTCTCTCCTACCAGGATCCTGACCTATCCAATGACTCATCTCTTCGGAAGGACATTTAGCCCACTCACGTAATTTGTTATTACTTTCTGTATTTTTTTCTAATAACAAAATACACTTACTAGATTAAGACGAAAGATGGAACATCTGTTTTGCTATCCTTATTACTTTCTGTATTTTTTTTCTAATAACAAAATACACTTACTGGATTTAAAAAGGAAGATGGAACATCTGTTTTGCTATCCTCCTTTCCAGATTGGGGTAAGACAATCTTTTAACATTTTATTTGGGAATAATTTTAGACTTCGGAAAAGTTTCAAAGTCAACAGACAGAGTTCCTACATACCCTGCACCCAACCTCTCCTGATAATACTTACATAACCTGAGATAGTCACGCATATGGTTTGGATGTGTATCCCCTCCAAATTTCATGTGGAAGTGTGATCCCCAGTGTTGGAGGTAGGATCCGGTGGGAGGTGTCTGGGTCATGGGGACAGATCCCTCATGAATAGCTTGGTGCCCTTCTTGTGGTAATGAGTGAGTTCTCACTGAGTTCACATGACAGCTAATTGTTTAAGAGTCTGGCACCTCCTTCCTCTCTCCTCCCTTTCTTGCCATGTGATGCCTGTTCCCCTTTGCCTCCACCATGAGTGGAAGCTTCCTGGAAGCAGATGCTACCACTATGCTTCTTGTACAGCCTGTAGAGTTTGGAGGGCTCAGAAGAAGACAGGAAAATGAGGGAAAGTTTGGAACTTCTTACAGACTTGTTAAATGGTTTTGGCCAAAATGCTGATAGAGATATGGACAGAGAAGGCCAGGCTGATGAGGTCTCAGATAGAAATGAGAAAGTTATTGGGAACTAGAGAAAAGGTCACCCTTGTTACACCTTAGCATAGAACTTGGCTGCACTGTGCCCATGCTCTAGGGATTTGTGGAAGGTTGAACTTAGGAGTGCTGTCTTAGGGTATCAGGCAGGAGAAATTTCTAAGGAGCAAATTTCTAGAGACATGGTGTGGCTGCTTCTAACAACCTACAAACAGATGTGGGGGCAAATGAGTGACTAAAAGTTGAAACTTATATTTAAAAGAAAAGCAGAGCATAAAATTTTGAAAAATTTGCAGCCTTGCCTTGTGGTAGAGAAGGAATCAAAGGGGCCTAAAGAGCAACCAGTGGCTAGAGAGAAAAGGGAACCAGTGCTGATAATCAATACAATGGGAAAAAAGCCTTGAGACATTTCAGATTTTTAAGGCAGCCCCTCCCATCACAGGTCCAGTGGCTTAGGAGGAAAGAATGGTTTTGGGGCTAGGGCACCGCTTCCCTGTACAGTCTTGGGACACTGCTTCCAACATCCCTGGCTGTTCCAGCTCCAGCCATGGCTCAAAGGACATCAAGTACAGCTTCGGGTGCTGCTTCAGAGGATGCAAGCCTTATACCTTGGTGGCTTCCAAGTGGTGTAAAGTCTGTCAGCACATGGAATGCAAGAGTGAAGGAGGTTTGGCTGCTTTCACCTAGATTTTAAAGGATGTATGTGAAAGCCCGGATATCCAGATAGAAGCCTGCCACTGGGGCAGAATCCCCACAGAAAAACCCTAGTAGGGCAGTGCCAAGGGGAAATGTGGGGTTAGAGGCCACCTAAAGCCCCCACTGGGCCAATGCCTAGTGGAGCTTGGAAAGGAGACCACCACCCTCCATACCCTAGAATAGGAGAGCCACTAGCCAGCTTGTACTGTGTGCCCGGAAAAGCCGCAGGCACTCAACTCCCACCATGAGAGCAGCCACAGGGGTAGAGAAGTCCAGAGGCCTTGGGAGCCTACTGTTTGCACCAGTGTGCCCTGAACGCAGGACAAGGAGTCAAGGGAGATGATTATGAAGCTTTAAAATGTAATGCCTGTCTGCTGGGCTTCAGACTTGCATGGGGCCTGTTGTTTGTTTCTTTCAGCTGATTTCTGCCTTTTGGAATGAGAATGTTTACCTAATGCCTGTACCACCATTGCATCTTGGGATAGGAGTAAATCACTCACAAGTGGAAGAAATGTGTTGGGTTTCAGACGAGACATTGGACTTTTGATTGAGTTGATGCTGGAATGAGTTAAGACTTTTGGGGACTACTGGAAAGGGATGATTGCATTTTGTAATGTGAGAATGAGATATTTGAGGGGGCCAGGGGAAGAATGATCTGGTTTGGATATTTGTCCCTTCCAATTCTCATGTTGAAATGTGATCCCCAGTGTTGGAGGTGGGGCCTGGTGGGAGGTGTTTGGGTCATGGGGGTGGATCCTTCATGAATGGCTGGGTGCTCTCCTCATGGTAATGAGTGAGTTCTTGCTCTGAGTTCACATGAGAGCTGATTGAGTCTAGCACCTCCTCCTTCCCTCTCTCTTGATCCGTCTCTCACCATGTGACACATTGGCTCCCCTTCAGCTTCCACCATAATTGGAAGCTTCCTGAAGCCCTCACCAGAAGCAGATGCTGACACCATGCTTCCTGTACAGCCTGCAGCACTATAAGCCAAATAAACCTCTTTTCTTTATAAATTACCAAGTCTCAGGTATTCCTTTAGAGCAACACAAATGGACGAACATAGTCACCAAACTAAAAATTGAACACTGGTACAACACTAGTAACTAAACTATGGAATGTATTCATATGTTCCCGGTTTTCTCACTAATGTCCTTTTTTATGTTCCAGGAATTAAATCAGGACTGCCCACTGCATTTAGCCACAGCTCCTGAGTCTCACTGTAGAAGAATACAAGTCAGCTATTTTGTAGGATGTGCCTCAATTTGGGTTTGTCTGAGGCTTCCTCATGATTAAACTGAGATTGTGGATTTTGAGGTGGAAGACCAGTGAGGTGAGGAGAATTCACTGTGCACCCTGTCACAGGTGATAGCGAGACTCCTCACCAATGCTGCTGACCCAGGTCACTGTCGAGGTGGCATCTGCCAGGTTTCTCCACTGCAAACACTATTTTTTTCCTTCCTATATTCTCAGGTAGAAATGAGTCGTTAGGTCTTGCCCACACTCAAGGGGAAGGAATTAAGCTTTAGCTCCTCTAAGGCAGTATATCCAAGATTTGAGGACATATGTTAAAACAACCAGAGCAATCCACACATATTTGAAGGAGATGCTTTGAGGCTATGCAAAGATCCTTCTCTTTAAAGTCCCACACTCTAATAATGTATTAAGGGATCTTACCTGTGGATATGTGTACATACACAGGTTAGCATATATATATACGTTTCCTAATTCAGTGCACTGAGAGGAACTAGAAGTGGTGGCATCCCCGGAGCAACAAGTACACCCACTGCCCAGATCTTGTTTGCTAAATTCAGTTCTTCAATAAAAGAGCCAGCTTCCTTAGGAAAACGGCTCATTCTAGGGCCAGGGCAAGGAAAATACAAAGTGTGTACCTGGAGTATTTCACAGTGCCAAAAGGTAAGGGAGTGCCCAAGAGCGGGTGGGGCATGTCAGGAAGCAGGAGTCACCCGAGCTAGAACCATGTCAGCAACAGAATAAATATGAGCGCAGGCTTTTAACCTCAAGAATAAAGTAACTATCCATGCATCTATACACACCATAAATATCTCTCTACATACATATTACAATAAACATGAGTTCATGCTTATTTCCAACCCGAATCCAGCATCACAGGATTCATTCTAGCACTGAGGAGATAGTTTTTAAAATGTAATAGAGCGATGGAAACCAAGAAGAGGTATTTATACTGTAACAGAAATGAAAAGGAATCCCTTAACAATGGAAAGTGATAAATTGGGTTGACAAGAGAATCCATAACTGAAAACTACAGAGGAAAGGCCTATTGCAAAAGGCAGAGGTAGTCCTGGGGATAATGGGAGCAGAAGGGAGCCTGGAGCAGCTGAAAGGGCATTTGCTGCAGAGACCTCTGCAGGAGCTTCAAGGAGGGTTGACCTTTCCCCTGCCTGCTTGGTTTGTGCCAAGAATGAGATGTGGCCACCTGGCCTAGCTCCAAGCAGATGCAGCGAGAGTGATGGGGTCAGAGAGGCGGGGCAGTGCCCCAAGTGGCCGTGACAAGAGGGACACAGAGCCCCCATACCCATGAAAAGAGTTACTGGCACATAGTCTAGGCAACACATTCTGACTGCCCTCCCTCCAATCCTTAGAGACAGCTTCCTCTAACTAAGGGCAGTATTTGCAGATCTACGAGGTAAGTGTAAATCTAAAATAAAATTATGCACAAGCACCTATTCACTAAAGGCAAGCCACAAGGCTCTGAGTTTGAAATTCATCAAAGTCAACCAATGGAAGTACAAAATCTAGGGAAACAGAATCAAAGTATGAAACTGAGTAAGTATCTAGGATAAGTTAACTAAATGAGATGTCAGAGAATGGTCCCTCATAAATAAAAAGATAATTTTTGAGATTCTAGAAAGTACATATTCTATTTCTGAATTTAAAATTAAAAAAAAATCTTTTCATTAGATGATTTCAATAGCACAGTGGTTAAAGAGAGAGTGATGAGTACATCAGTGAAAAATTAAATGGAGCAGAAGTATTCTAGCAGAAATGTAGGGAGTATGAAAAAAGAGTTAAGAAACTCAAAAAGGTAGACTCAGAAACTACAATATGTACCCAAATAGGAGTTCTGGGGAGGGGAGGGCGGGGAAATGAATAAGAATGAATATAAAAATACAAAAAACCCAAAAAGTTTTCTATAGAGCTGAAGACAGATGTCTTTAGATTGAAAAACTCCAAGATACATGTAAGACAATGAGAAAAAGTCTATGCCAGAAACATCATGGTGAAATTCCATAACACAGATGATAAAAGAAAAAAATCTCCAAAAAGTCCAGATAGAAAGATAAATTACCTAAAAAAAAATGAGACTCAAAAGGGCACAGGCTTCCATCAGCAACACTGGGCACAAGAAGGTACTGAAACTATAACTTCAGTACTGCAGGAAAATAACTGTGAACATTGCATTCCCTAGCCAGCCAGGCTGGCATTCAATGGTAAGGAAAAAGTAAAGCATTTTCCAACTCCAAATGTCCAAAGTTGACTTCCAACAAATCTTATCTAAAACAATTAGTAGAGGATGTACTCAATCAAAGCAAAAATAAATTTAAAAGGCAGCTGAGAAAGAGTGGCACCAGCAAGATGGTGAATAGGCACCTCCAGGCCCTTGTTTCCCCACAGACACATCAAATAAGAAACA
The DNA here is from genome assembly GCF_000951045.1 of Mandrillus leucophaeus. Classification (NCBI taxonomy): domain Eukaryota; kingdom Metazoa; phylum Chordata; class Mammalia; order Primates; family Cercopithecidae; genus Mandrillus; species Mandrillus leucophaeus. The sequence goes on along the minus strand of NW_012100654.1, from coordinate 1,126,346 downwards.
CAGACTGACCAAAATACTTTAAGGCAGCCCAGAAACCAGTTAAGATTGGCAGCAACCAAGAGAAAATCCAACCAAGAAAAAGCCACCCTCAAACCAGTAGGAAATTCCATGGTGTTTCTGCTTGCCCTTGCACCACCCCCTCCTCCGCACAGCATGGTGCGGTTGGGAGAAATCACCTAATCCTAGAAAGAAAGAAGGAAAGAAAGGAATAGAACCTGCTGGCTATCCTCTGGCTTGCCTGGGAGCTGCCCAAGTAACTGGTTTCTGTCTCTCTCTCAAGAGCAAATGGAAATGGTGACACTGTTTGGACATTAGGATGAAGGCCACAGAGGTGCCCAACATGTTAGAGCCATGGAGGAAATGTAGACCCATGGGTGCCTAGGGGAAAGAGATTATGGACGGAGGAACACAATAGAATGTCAAGGCCCAGAGAAGAAGCGGAGTTGACACTCTGAGAGAAATTAAGACATTTAAAAGCAGCCTTGTATATGGGGGAATTGGAGAGAAAAAGCACATCCACAGGCCCTGGGAGATACATGCCAGAAAACCCCTTAAGCCTTCATGCCAGACTAACTGGTGAAGATTTTTCCCTGCACAGAGCCAGTCTGCAAAGATTGGGGAGAGAGCTGTTTTGCAAATACTTGATTTTTAATAAAAGATGAGAAAGGATACCCAAAAAAAGTAAAACACAGTCTAGTCATAAAAACAAAAAAAATTGACAGATACTAAAGAAAGTCTTCAAGCTTGCAAAGACTTTAAAACAACTATCTTAAATATGTTCAGTGAGCTAAATGACATATAACTGTAGGAAATTAAAAAAAAAGATATGAACAAGATGAAAATGTCAACAAAGAAATAGAAATCATAAAGAAAGAACCAAACAGAAATACTGGAACTGAAAAAAACAATAATTGAATTGAAAAATTCTCTGCAGAGGTTCAACAGCAAACTCTAACAGAGGAATGAGCAAATTTGAAAATAGGTCATTTGAAATTATCAAGTCTGAAGAACAAAAATAAAGAAGATTTAAGAAAAATGAATAAAACTTAAGGAAATTATAGAACACTCCATTGTAATACATACAATTTGGAATTCCAGAAAGGAAAGAGAGAGATAAGTGGGCAGAGAGCTTGTTTGAAGAAACAATGGCCAAAAACCTCCCACATTTGAAAAAAAAAGATATGAATATAGAAATGTAAGGTATATGAATTTTAAGTAGGATAAACTCAAAAATATCAATACTGAGACACATTATAAACAAACTATTTGAAAGTCAAAAACAAAAAGAGAATCTTCAAAGCCAACAGAGGAAAGAGACTCATAACATACAAAAGATCCTCAATAAAATCATCAGTGGATTTCTCAGCAGAAACCTGCAGTCCAGAGGTAATAATATTAATATATTTAAAGTGCTGGATAAAAACACCTGTCAACTGAGAATTCTATATCTGGCAAAACTATTTTACACAAATGAGGGAAAAATTAAGACATTCCTAAATGAAAGCTAAGGGAGTTCATTATTACTAGATCTGCCCTACAAGAAATGGTAAAGAGAGTCCTTTAAGTGGAAATGAAAGAATGCCAGACAGGAACTTGAAGCTAAATGAAAATATAATGTTCTCCAATAAAGGTAAATGCACAAAAAGGTATTAAAAATTGTATTATTTTAAAATTGGTTTGTAAAAATTTTTTATAAGCATTTAAAACACAAAAGCACAAAAGTATAACTTTATTTTAATAGGTACACAATATAAAAAGAAATATGACATTAATAACAAAGTTCAGAGGCAGAACTGTAAACAGTAGAGTTTTATATGCAATTGAAGTTAAGCTGCTGTCAGTTTAAGGTAGATTGTAATAACTTTAGGATGTTGTATGTAATCCCCATGGTAATTACAAAGAAAACTTTTATAAAATATAAACAAAAATAATTAAGAAGGCAATCAAAACATATCACTGCCAAAACAAAAACAAAAAACAAACCACTACAGAGGAAGGTAATAGGGAGAAATAAGAGACAAAAAAAGCTATTAAGACACAGAAAACAAATAAAATGGCAACAGTAAGTCCTTCCCTATCAGTAATTACTTTCAATGTAAATGGATTAAATCCCCTAATCAAAATACAAAGACTGGCAGAATGGATTAAGAACAAAACAAAACAAAAAACAGGATTCAACTATATGTTGTCCCTAAGAAATTCACTTTAGATTTAAGGACACATAAAGGTTTATTGTGAAAAGATGGTAAAAGATATTCCATGCAAATAGTAGCAAAAGAGGGCTGGGGTGGCTATGCTAATTTAAGACAAAATGGACTTTAAGTCAAAAACTGTTACAAGATACAAAGAAAGACATTATACAATGATACAAGGATGAAATCATCCCAAAGATAGAACAATTACAAATAGTGAAACATGTTTTACCAAACATCAAAGTTCCCAAAACATATGATGCACACACTGACAGAACTGAAGAAAGAAACAGAGAGGAGTTCAACAATAGTTGGAGACTTCAATACCACACCATCAATGATGAATACAACAACCAGACAGAAGATCAGTAAGGAAACAGATGGTTTGAATAACACTAGGAATAGACTGGACCTAAAAAACATACAAAACACTCCACCAAACAATGGAAGAATACACATTTTTCTCAATGAAATGTGAACATGAAACATTCTCCAAGAGAGATCATATGTTAGGCCATGAAACCAGTCTTAATATATTTGAGATGATTAAAATCATACAGAGTATATTTTCCAATCTCCAGATTGAAGAATCTCCAAAAATGTGGAAATCAAGCAACACACACGTGAACAACCAGTGGGTCAAAAAAAAAAAAAAAATTCCAAAGTAAATTAGAAGATATCTCGAGACAAATG
>NW_012100654.1:1118318-1119932 GCF_000951045.1 Mandrillus leucophaeus | reverse complement strand
GAACAACCAGTGGGTCAAAAAAAAAAAAAAAAAACATTCCAAAGTAAATTAGAAGATATCTCGAGACAAATGAAAATGAAAATACAACACATCATAATTTATAAGATGCAGTGAAAGCAGTTTTAAAGGGAAATTTATAGCTGTAAACAATTCCATTAAAAAAAAAAGATCTCAAATAAACCACCTGAACTTATACCTTAGGAAACTAAGAAAAGAGCAAACTAAACCCAAAGTTCACAGAAAGAAGGAAATAATAAAGATTATAGCAGGGATAAATAAACTAGAGAATAGAAAGATAACAGAGAAAAATCAGTGAAACTAAGAATTGGTTAGTTCCTTAAAAAACAAAACAAAACAAAACAAAAAAACAACTCAAAGTCTTTAGCTAAATTGACTAAGAAAAAAAGAAGTCTCAAAAAATTATAATTAAAAATGAAAATGGGACATAACTACTGATTCTACAGAAATAAAAAGGAATACAAGAGAGGAAATTGTATCCAAACACACTAGGCAGCCTAACTGAAATGATATATTCCTAGAGAAACACAATTTACCAGGACTGAATCATGGGGAAATAGAAAATCGGAATATGCTGAAAACTAAGAAAACTAAATCAGTAATTAAGACCTCCCAACAAAGAAAACCCAGGACCAGAAGGCTTCACTAGTGACTTCTACCAAACATATAAAGAAAAATTAACACCAATCCTCCATAAACTGTCCCAGAAAATTGAAGAGGGAGAAATACTTTCAAATTCATCCTATGAGAACAGTGTTACCCTAATACCAAAGCCAGACAAAGACACTAGAAGAAAAATCTACAGACCAATATCTGCTGAATATTGATGCAAAAATCTTCAAAGAATACTAATAAACTGAATACAACAGTATATTAAAAGGATTATGCACCATGACCAAGTGGGTTTGTTCCTGGAATACAAGATAGTTCCACACAGAAAAATCAATCAATCCATGTTAACAGAATCAATGGGGGAAAAAAACCCACATGATGAACAAAGCATCTGACAAAATTCAACATCTTTCTATGATTAAAAAAACACACCCAAGAAACTAGAAATAAAAGGAAACTACTTCAACATAATAAAGATTATATGTGAAAATCCCACAGTAAACATCACTCTTAATGGTGGCAGACAAACTTTTGCTCCAAGATCAGGAACAGGACAAGGATGCCTGCTTTCACTACTTCTATTTAACACACTACTAAAAGTTCTGGCCAAAGAAATTAGGCAAGAAATAAAAAAAAGTAAAAGGTATATGAACTGGAAAAGAAGAAGTAATATTATCTCTGTTTGCAGATAATGTAATCTTGTATGTTGAAAACTCTAAAGATTACACACACACACACAAATTTTTATAATAAATGAATTCAGCAAAGATGAAGGATACAAAATGAACAAACAAAAATCAGTTGTGTTTCTATATAATAACAATGAATAATTCAAAAAAGAATTAAAAAACAACACCATTTATAATGGCATCAAAAGGGTTTATAAAACACTTATGAATTAACTTAACCAAGAAGGCAAAAGACTAGTACATTAAAAACCACAAAGTGTTTCCGAAGAAATTCAAGAAGACACAAATAAATGAA
>NW_012100654.1:1116537-1118268 GCF_000951045.1 Mandrillus leucophaeus | reverse complement strand
TGGAATTCAGAATCCAGTTCCAGCTCTGGTGGAGTCCTGAGTTTGCCCTCTCTTAAAACTTGAGAAGAAAACAACGCCACCAGGCAAGGTGTCCTCCCAGGCCTCACAGTCTCCTGGTGGCATCTGGCCACAGCTCTGTGCAGTTGTCCTCTCAGCCTGCACACCCCTCCACCCACCATAGGGTGGGCCTCTGTCCTCAGCAGGGGAACCAAGACCATCACGTACTCCCCAGCTGGCCTTCGGGCACCACCACCCACACTCTCCCTAGCCCCCTGTGGAGCCCAGTGTGGTCATGGGCACTCTCTCTGCCTATACCCAAGACCCGGCACCCACCAACCCCAAAGTCACAGCAAACCCCTCCTTTCAGCCTGCCCCACCCAGCAGCCTTCCTCCTGCTCTCCCAGCACTACTACCTTTGAACAAATGCCTGTCCTCACCCATCACCCTCAGTGCTGCAGCCCTATGGCTCTCACTGTCTCCCTAAAGGAAGTGAGGACACCTTTGAGGCGTGAGAGGACACCTTGCCTGGTGGCCTCCTGATGGGTAAACCCCATCTGCTGCTCTCCCTGCAGGGTGGCACTGTCCCCCGGGCCCCGCACGGATAAAGCACTTGCTGACAGGCACAGCTCTGCACCCTCTTCCTTGGCCTCTGAGCCTCTAGCCCCCAGTCCTGTGCCCACCTCACTATCCACCCAGTCTCGGCCCCTCTTCCTCCTCCTGACCATGTTAATACTGACCTTCCTTCCTGCTTTCTCTTCAGTTCTCCTTTCTCCCCACACCCTCTCCCTTCTGCAGCTTAAGTACCCTTCCACTGCCCACCCAGCACTATCTTCCAGCAGCCACCCCACCTGCTCCGTGTTCCCGGGGCTTTCAGCAGGAAGCCTAGGCGGGAGATGGGGAGGAAGCTGAACCCTGATGCACGGTGGTCCCATCCTCCTTGCCAGTGGTTGCTATGACTCTGGTCAAGTGAGATCTGAGAAGTCCTGTTTGGTCACATTGGGTATCACACAACTGTGATGGGACCAAAGTCTACGGACACTGGCTGAACTGTGTCCCCCAAAATTCATATGGTGAAGTCCTCATGCCTAGTACCAAAACATGACTGTATTTGGAGAGACTGTCTTTAATGAGATAATTAAGTTGAAACGCAGTCATGAGGGTGGGTCCTAGCCCAGTATGAGTGGCATCCTCATTAGAGGAGGAAATTTGGACCTAGACACGTACAGAGGGGAGACCATGTGAAGACACAGGGCCATCTGCAAAGCTCAAAAACCAACCCTGCCAACACTTTCATCTCAGACTTCTGGCCTCTGGAATTGTGGAAAAAAAATCAGTTTCTGTTGTTTAAGCTACCTGCTCTGTGGTATTTTTTTATGGCAGTCCTAGCAAACTAATACAAATGTAAAGTGAAAAAATGCTGGGTGACACAGTTAATCCAGTAATTAACCAATTCTGTCCTATCTCTAGACTTCTTTACAGAGATAATAAGTGTCTTTGTTTTTAAAGTCCCTTTGAGTTAGGTTTCCTGTTACCTGTAGCCAACAGCAAATACACTGACTGACACCCTGGGCTTGCGCAGGTGCCCCCCAATGTCTATGGCTCAGAAGTCTCTGTGAGCATAAGATCTGCCCATCCAACTCTGGTTGAACACCCCACAAGCACCTCAAATCCCAAATCTCCAAACTTCTCCTCGCCACCCGTGTCCTTCCTGCTCTGCCAGCCAGGATTCAA
>NW_012100654.1:1114422-1116218 GCF_000951045.1 Mandrillus leucophaeus | reverse complement strand
AATTAGCTGGGTGCAGTGGTTCATGCCTGTGGTCCCAGCAACTCAGGAGGCTGAGGTAGGAAGATCACCTGAGCCTGGGAGGCAGAGGGTACAGTAGGCCATGTTCATGCCACTGCACTCCAGCCTGGGTGACCCTGTCTCAAAACAAACAAACAAACAAGAACTAAATGCTGTATTTTGATGAAATAGAAAAATACATTCATAAATTCCTATGGAATTTAAGGGACCCTGAATAGCCCAAACAATCTCAAGAAAGAACAAGGTTGGAGGTCTCATACTTCATGACTTCAAAACTTATTACAAAACTACAGTAATCTGAATGGTGTGGTATAAAGACAGGCATAGAGATCAATGGAATAAAATATCCTGGAAATAAACCCTCAAATATACGGTCAAATGACAAGGGTGCCATGGACATTCAATGGGAAAAGGACAGTCTTCAAAAAAATGGAGCTGGGAAAACCAAATATCCACATGCAAAAGAATGAAGTTGGATGCTTATGTTACACCATGTACAAAAATAAACTCGAAATGAATCAAAGACCTAAACAAGAATTCAAACTACAAAAGTAATCAAAAGAAAACACAGGCAAAAAGTTTCAAGGCATTAGACTTGGCAATGATTTCTTGGATATGACACCAAAAGCACAGGTGACAAAAGCAAAAATAGATGAACTACATGAAAATTAAAAACTTCTGTGCATTAAAGGACATAAGGCAAAAAGGTATCCTACAGAACTGGAGAAAATATTTGCCAAGCATATACTGGTAAGAGATTAATATTCAGAATATATGAGGAACTATAACTCAACAACAGAACAACCAAGAAAACTAATTAAAAACTGAGTAAAGGACTTGAATAGACAGTTTTCCAAAGAAGACGTACAAATGGCCAATAAGCACATTCATGCTCACCATCACTAGTTATTAGAAAAATTTGTATTAATTTTATAAGCTAAAAGAAAGAGAATTGATAACTTTACAACATTGACTTTTGCCATTCAGGAACTTCACCTCTCTCCAAATTTTTATTTCTCTTTATAAAGCTTTGTAGTTTATTTGTATAGGTTTTGCGCATTGTGTTTTGAGGATTATTCTGAAACTAGTTAAAAACTGGTTAATAGTTTGAAGGGAATCTCTTTTTAAATTATACTTTATAAACGACTATTTCCAGTGTGAACAGGAGTATATAGAGACAAGTTTATGTATGTTAATGTATATATTTTATTTCATTTAGATGTTTTGAAACTGGCCCACTTTACTGTTTGTTTTACAGTTTTCTAAGTGATTTGCTTAGATTTTCCAAGAAGGTAAGCATATCACTAATAACATAAGTTTTTGTCTTCCTTTCCAATATTTAAGACTCTTATTTCCTTTTCCTAGTTTATTATACTAGCCAGAATATACAGAACAACATAAATAAAATATTCTTCTGTTTCAAGTTGCACTAAGAGTATCTTTGTAAGTCACATATGGGAGTTGAAGGCAAAACTAATAGATGGAGATTGAAGGTAGATCAGAGGGTCCGGTATGGAGTAGGGGAGTGGGCTGCAACAGTGACAAGAACTTCCCAGGGAGCTGGAGATGTTCTGTGTCTCAACTAGGGTCATAGCTACAAAGGTGTATGTATTCGTCAAAAGTCATTGACCTGCACACTTAAACCCTCTGTTTTTATTGTTATCAATTTATACCTTAAGACTGATTTTTTTGAAAAAATAACAAAGTAAAACCTTTGAGTTTTAAACTTTTTGAGGCCGGGCGCGGTGGCTCACACCTGTAATCCCAGCACTTTGGGA
>NW_012100654.1:1111454-1113612 GCF_000951045.1 Mandrillus leucophaeus | reverse complement strand
TCAAAAAAAAAAAAAAAAAAAAAAATGCAGTTAAGTACTATGAAACAAACACCTGCAATGCCTCCATGGCGGAGATTACTATCAATATTTTTTTCCCTCCCAAACACTGACCATAACAATTGTGCACACATATATGCATGTATATACATGAGTTGTGTGTGCATGTGTGTGCCTGCATCATGTTACCAGCTGCTCAGACATTTCCACATCCCACAAGACTCCACATGATCTGGCCCCATGTGTTAGTTTCCTCTTGCTGTTATAACAAACTTAGTGGCTTAAAACAAAAGAAATCCATCCTCTTACAGTTCTGGAGGACAGGAGTCTGAAATGAGTCTTATGGGGCCAAAATCAAAACCTCACTCTCTCTGGAAGCTCTAGGGGAGAATCTGTCTCCTTCTCTTTCCCAGCACAGAGAGCTCCATCTCTTGGCTCACGGCCCTTCCTCTGTCATCAAAGCCAGGAGCACAGCATCTTTCCTCTTGTATGCTGCTTCCACCACATGGCCTTTTCTCCTGTCTGAAATGTCTCTCTGTTCCCCTCTATAAGGACCCCTGTGGTTACACTGGGTCTACCTGGATAATCCATGACAATCTCCCATCCCAAGGGGCTTCTCTTAGTCACTTCTGCAAAGGCCTCTTCCCTATAAGTTAACATCCACGGGTTCCAAGACCAGGACCTGGTTATCTTCAGGGCCACTGTTGGGCCACTCACACTTCACTTATCTCTTCAGCCTTATGTTCGGCAGCCCCCTGCCCCCACCCCATCTGCCCTCTGCTCTCTAGCTATGTTGCTGTCCTCTCAGTTCCTTGAACACACCACAACCTCCTCTTGCCACAGTCTTTGTCACCTACAGGATATCACATGGGCATCAGAGAAAGGGAGAAACCATTCTGCATCGTAGAAGGGAAAAAGCTTCAGTCTCCTGGGATAGCTGGGAAGGTGTGAGAAGAGCTGGCAAAGCTAGGAACTGTGTTGGTTCAAGTGCCCAGAGAAGACACCTCCAGTGATCAAGCATTCAGGGAGCCATTCTGGGGAGTAGAAGCCACTGAGGAAGGTTAACCTGGGTGACAAACCCTTCCTGTCTCCTCCATGGAACCCTCCATCAGGTCTGCATTGCTTGTCGTGTCTTCTGCGTGAATGTGTGATGGGGCTGAGCTCAGGGTCCAGGTGGATGTGGGTGGGAGGGGGGTGTGCAGACTCGGGGCACATGGCACCCACTGACATTTAGGTCAAAGGAGGAACAGGGGCATGCAGGGTTGTGCACATCCCTCAGTCATCCAGTTTGGTAGTGGAAAGCCAGGGTGCTGGGCTGGGAGAGGGACCAGGGACAGCATCATGAGGTAACAAAACCCAGAAATATCCATTGTTTTGGAGAATCCAACCCACCGCCCACGAGCCAGGGGAGACCAGGTGGTAGGGACGCGCCTGCCCCACGTTGTGGCCGCCTCGAATGTCCAAGTGTCCACTTACAGCTGTGGAGAGTCTGGATGCCAGTGTCATCTCCAGGTTCCCCTTCAAGCCCACCAGGGGCGGCACCAACGTCAAAAGGTCTTTCACCTCCACAAACACAGGCCAGTGCTGGTAAGGAAAGAGTAAGGAGATAAGCCAAACACACACGTCAGCAAATCTCTGGAAATTTCTTGAGAGAACCTTCAGCAAGTCACTTTTCACTCCCTATAAAATGATCTAATAGGACTAAGTTGTTTCTTAAATGGCTTTAAACTAAACAGAAATAAAAGAAGCTGTGAAAACCTTTTTAGTGCTGTTCACTGAATCAGCATCAGTGGCCATGAGCACACTGTGGGCCGGGCCAGGCTGGAGGCCAGCGGGTGGCAGCCCTGCTGCATGTGCTCTGCACTGTGTTCTGTAGAGGCACGCACGGGTCCCGGACGAGAACGTTGGGGAATTTCTCATGAATGGGGAGGCCTACAAACACCTACAAGACGGCCAGGCTGAGGAAGGGCCCTGCCTCTACTGGGGATCCAGGATCTTCACACAGGCCATGCAGGCCCTGCCTCCCTCTGCCCCCAGGTCCAGGGACTGTGTGCAAGCTGCTACTGAGCACCCTGTGGGGCTCAGGGTTTTTAAAAACATAGAATATGCCTCTATTCCATTAAATGTAGAAAAATCAATAACTTCAAAGACAGATGAAAGG
>NW_012100654.1:1079473-1106934 GCF_000951045.1 Mandrillus leucophaeus | reverse complement strand
CAAAACTGCATAGTATAAACCATATATGTATATGTTTATATGTACATAGAAAATTGTCTTGAAAGGTCCACAGCAGCGGTGATAGAGATGAGGGGACAGCCTGCCTCCATTGCTTGGGCATATTTTCTAATTTTTCTAAACTGACTCTACGAAATGCTTCAGCTGACAGATAGCACAAACCTCTCAATGATTCCAACACGCTGCCTGAATCAAGCTAGGGGAGAAACAGATTGTGATGAGCGAATCTCCCTCAGCACATGCCTCCACTGCAGGGAGACCGCCATGGCCCTCCCACCTGCACCCTCGGGCTCCAAACCTTGTCCTTTTTCACCAGGGGCCACACCAGGATGCTGAGGGCTGGGCATGCCGCAGCCTCATGCCCCCACCCTACAGGGACCACAGCACACAGACTCAGTGATCTGGTCCTCACAATTCTGTGAGGTTGGGGCTTTCATTATCCCCATTTTACAGATGGGGAAATCAAGGCAGAACAGTGTGACTAAAAATCCCCTCCACTGGTGAGTGGCAGACTCTGCCTCGTGAACCCATATGCACTGGGAGGAAGGTGGTTTGAGCTCCTTGGGCTGAGGAGGCACACGTAGGCTAAGGTTCTAACAAACCTCCATCATTCTGCGAATCTCCAACGCTGAGGTCTCAGTGTTGGAGGTCCCTCCTGACAGCCTCACTGACACCCGGGACACCCAAGCGGCAAGGGCAGGTTCAGGGCTGCTGTCCCACTCTGGAGGCCCCTTATGAATCCAGCCTGCCCTGTCTGTGGTGCCAGGAGACCCGGTCAGTGTGTCTCCCACCCCTGATCGCCCAGACACCCAGTACGCACTTGAACGGTGTTCATCACCAGGCCGGCCGCCATCATGCACAAGCCGGACAGCAGAATGGGCACCACGACCTGACACATGATGGTGAAGAAAGACTCAGGCAAGACCCCATGTGGGGACCGGGTGAGCTCACAGCTGAAGCCTCGCAGCTTCTTGCCCCGAAAGCAAAACTCCAGATTCAGCTGGGTGACCACCATGGCCAGGCAATGCAACACGATCCCAGGAGCACGAAGTCGGAGCCGGGGATGCTCCAGTCCTCTCCTCCTGGCCCACACCAGGACGCTGTTCCCAAGAAGTTCACACAAACAGAAGCTTCCCAGTCACCAGGTGCCGTGTGCCTGCAGAAAGCTCCCCAACAGCCCCTTGGCCGAGGGCCAGCACAGATGAGTGAGGAACAAAGGCCAGTGTGACTCAGGGCCTCATTACGGAGACTCTGCCAGGCCCTGCTGTCCCTCTCTGAAGGTCAGGCTCTCCTCAGATAGTGGCTGTGTGTCCGCCGGGACCTCCCTCTGCTGGCCTGCCATGGAGGCTCATGGTCCCTTCGCACCGCCCTTGACAGCAATCAGCAGCCCAGCAGGCCGGTCCATACTGGCTTGGGCTGGACAGAGCTGGAGCGTACGTGGGGCCTGGCCTTGGTGAGTGCCCACACAGAGGTCTGCTGCCACCTCGCCCTGTACAAGTGTCCTGGGCTGTTCCCCTCCTGGCAGAGGAGGCCTGGGGAGATATCAGCACAGAGGGACTGCCTCCTCGGGCCAGCTCTACAGACCTCAAGTTTTATTCCTCAAGGCCAACAGTCTGTGGATCTCCGAGCAGAAAGCCACGCCCTGGGTCATCTCGAGTTGTGTCCAGCCAGGGGGTTCATGGCCACAGGAAGCTGTGTTCACAGAAAAAAACGCAGTCCTGTTCTCCCTCCATGGCCTGGAAGACTCATAAAAATGCTTCCAAAGTGACCTCACTTTCTTCAGCTACAAAGGTGAGACTGGCCCTGCTGACCCCACCTCACACAGAGAAGGAGAAGGGGCTGGGAAGGCACCTCTGACTCCTGGGGTTCTGTTGTTGGGTGTGTCCTCTGTGCATTCCACAGGCACCAGGAACAGAATGTTCAGGCCTGAGGGCAGGCTGGGGCAGGCAGAAGCCCGAAGCTGGGGGTCAGACTCACATCGGCTGAATCCAGGGCTGCGGTCAGGTCTAGGCCTCACTTCCACTCCCATCCCTAAACTGTCACCCTAGTGGGCACCTTATCTGGTTCTCCCGTCGGACAGCCTGTCCCGGACTCACGTGCGGACCCCAGCCTGGAGTCCACTGCCCTCCCCAGTGTGGATCCTACTGGCCTCCCTGCAACTGAACTCCAGATGAATTTCTCCAGCACCTGTTCCCCTCGTGCCCCCAATATTCCTTGCACTGCGTCTTTGCGCACACCCTTCATTTACTCATTCATTCAACAGATATTTTCAAGCCCCTTGTAGGACCAATGCATAATGGGCCCTAAACTCCAGCACAATTCCCACTGAGAGCTAGAGTTTCTGCCCCTCCTCTCCCCTTTGTCCCCACAGCTTAACCGGGAGAACAAAGTGGAAGAGACGCTGTGGCAGTTTCTGGGCGTGGATCTTAAGAAACTGACAACTTCTATGTCCTATCTCTTGGGCTGCTCATGCTCCCAGTTACTCTGCTGTGAGGAAGGCCACATGGTTACAGGTAGAGGCCATAAGCCAGGGTCTTGCCCACAGCCCAGCCTTGCACACGAGTGCGCCATCTTGGGCTGGCCCAACAGCCACAGGGCAGAGCAGGAGGTTCTTCTCACCAGGCCCTGCCCAACCTGTGGATTCTGCATCAAACAATAATTGGCTTTAAACAAACTGCTAAGCTTTGGTGTCCTTTGTTATGTAGCCATAGTTAACTGCATGTGGGGAATCTCTTCCCGTGATCTCGCTATTTCAGATGTAGCAACTCCCAAACTTCTCACAGCCCAGACCTCTCCTCCGAGCTTTCAGACCATATACCTAAGCCCTGGTAGGGATGAGCACGTGTCTCACTCTGCCAGTCTCTCAGGACTGCCACTTCCAAGCCTGCCTCTCCCAAGTGGCCTGCCTCAAGGAAAGGTTCTGCCAGAAATGCAAGCCTCACTCTGAGCCCCGACCACCTCAGTCCCACATTCACTCTGCATGTGCCCGTACCTCTCCCACAGCTGTCCCCCACTCCCGCCCACAGACGCTGCCTTCGCCACGGCCCTTTGTCCCTCTAACCTGCCTCCCCACAAAACCAGTGTGTGTGCTCTTCACAGGCACAACCCACAGGGGCACTACGAGGATGGCGCTTGCTTGCACATCCTCCATGGCAGTCAACACACTGCCTGAGAAAGGGGCATCTGGACCCCTTGCAATCTGGAAAGACACATCCACGTGATCCTCCTTCTTTCTAGTACACGGTCATGTGCTGCAGCGGCAAAGGGAACTTCTCACGACCCTCATGGGGGCCATGCCCGTGCTCCTCCCCTCTGCTGCGGGCCGACACATCACCCAGGCCAAACATTGCTAGGCCTTGTGGCCAGCTGAGGCACCTCCTCTCAGCCAGAGCCTAACAGCTATTTCCCCAGAATTTCCAATGTACTCTCTGAACCTCTCTGAAGACAGGTCCCACTTTTGCATAACAGAAGCATGAAATGCAGGTGTATCTGCTCTCCCTCCCTGGCACGCACCCTTCCTGAGAACAGAGCCCTTCTCACTGCTGCAATCTTGGGGATTCTCCATGGCTCCACTCCACAGATCAGTACTTACGGACTAGTATTTGCCAGCCTCCACCCTAAATGCCAGGGTACACTGTGAGCAGAACAAACACAGGTTATCAGATAGTCAAAAAAAAAAAAGAGAGAAAGAAATGATGATCTGTGACAAATGCTCTGAAGGAAACCCAGGGCATAATGAGGGCACAGAGCAGACTTGGCCACACGCACTCAGTCACTGTAAATGAATGAAGGAATGCCCGTTTGTTCCCTTGTGCAGCAGTCTGTAATTCTCAGAGCTCTCTCACATTCTATCATTTTCACAACAGCCCTGGGATGTTCACAGGAACTACAGCATTCTGTTTTGCAAACAAAGAAAATGAACAGTTTTCCCAAGATCACACAGCAAGTTAGTGTCAAAGGCAGGCCAAGACCCTCAGCTTCTGGGCTGCCACTCCTGCCTGCCAACCCCATCGCTGTCCGTCATCCATGGTTAGGATCAGCTTATTCAAACAGGAGATTGAACCGGCAGGAGGCAGAGAGAAATGGCCTGATTCTGAGAGAAGTGTTGCAGAAGGTTACTGGTTTAAAGGCATCACCTGGTTAAAGACAGAGTCCTCTAGGCTGGCCTAGTTTCTCTGGCTGCTCAAGGTCTGTTGTGGGATGCACATTCCCAAGGCACACAGCTGAGAAGACCCCAGACAGGTGATCACTTCCTTCAGGTGTCAGTACCTCTCAGTGTCGTCATAGTTTTGGACGTGGTCGAACATCATCGCACAACTTATAATCATACACAGTGAATCCTGGAACCATCCTCATCAGCACAGGAGACGTAGAAATAAACAACTATTTGCATACTCTCATACAGAAAGAGTTGTCTGATCAAGTAAGTTACAAAACATTACAAAAATGTTTCTCAAATCTGTTTAAAAATTGAGCGAGAGACCAGGTACAGTGGCTCACGCCTGTAATCCCAGCACTTTGGGAGGCCGAGGCGGGCAGATCACCTGAGGTCAAGAGTTCGAGACCAGCTTGACCAACATGGAGAAACCTCATCTTTACTAGTAATACAAAAATTAGCTGGGCTTGGTGGTGCACACCTGTAATCCCAGCAACTCGGGAGGCTGAGGCACCAGAATTGCTTGAACCCAGGAGGCAGAGGTTGCGGTAAGCTGAGATCATGCCATTGCACTCCAGCCTGAAAAACAAGAGCGAAACTGTCTCAAAAAAAAAAAAAAAAAACACACACACACACACACGTGCATGCACTGTGAAACATTCAGAAGGATATATACCAAAATGCTAACAGTAGTTGCCTTTGGGTGGTGGGTTCATAAGTAATCTTTATTTTATAATTTTCTGTCTATTCTGACAATTGTGATTATTTCCTTTTATAAATCAAGAAAAACTGTCATCAAAAGCAAATAATGTAATTATATAAGAAAAACTACTTTCCTGTGAAAACCTGAGAACAAAACATGTCAACACAGCTCACTGAGTTATAATTCAGAAAATAAAGAGTGTGGTTTTAAAAATAGCTCAGTAGCACAGCAGAAAAATCTGAGAGCTTGAACTAGATTCCAGCTACATGGAGCACCAGGTGGAAGCTGGGTCCGGCGGTTTCTGTGTGACCTCTGGGCCTCCAGTCCACCCCACAGCCCACAGCATGAGCAAGTGGCACAAGATCAGTGGTACTCACCCATCAGGGGTACCAGGACCACCTGAGGGGCTTCTGCAACAGGCCGCCCAGACCCCACGAAGACCACAGGATCAGAACACTGAGGACCACTGATCTCTGCCCACCGCCTTGTTCTTACTGGGGTGTGTTTTTAGGGGAGGGTCCACACAGCGTGGGCAGGGGCTCTGGAGTACATTTCTGACACTGCAGCAGGAACTGCTTGTTTACCAGGAGCAGTTTCCAACACAGCATCCAATTCATTTCTCAGGGTCACCCTGACCCTCGGCAGGTTCTCAGCCAGACGGTCATTCTTACAGGCATGAATTCTTCCCCCATCTTGTTCAGATCTCACAGATCAGGTCAATTAAATTTTAAATAACTCTTAAGGTTCTTCTTTATTTTCTGCTTCTGATCTCGACTGGCAGAAACCACCCACGGGTGAAGATGAAAGACTTGTCCACCCCCTGCCAGGCTGGCCTGCTCACGCACTGTCTCCAAGCAGCCTCTCTTGCCTCCCCTGCAACACCTCCTCCTGGGGAAAGGGGATCTTCTTGGCCTCCCTCCACAGGGCCGCTCCCACCATTTGCTGGGGCACACAGCCCTCACTGCTATCAATGTTGACCCCAGCGCCTGCTGTGTGAGCGGCATGAGGGCAGGGCTGTCTGCCTGGCATAGGTACACAGTATATGCTGCCTGAATGAGTGAATGAATGAATGAATGAATGAACGAACTGCTGTGGTCCTCACTTGCCCAGGGCTAGGTGTCAAGGGTCCACCATACCCTTAACCCAAGGGTGAGACCCCCCTCCTCCCTCACCAACGAGGTGAAGAGGAGGTGACCATAACTGGCTCACGAACAGTTGGGCCCACCGTGACTGAGGACACCTGGCCAGCTCTCCCTGCCTGCTCTTTGCTTGCTAACAAGCCCTAACAGTCAGCTGGGATGCAACTGCCAGTTGCTATCTCTCTCGGGCTCTGTCATCTCCTCCCACCCTAAAGGGCTGTTTTTGCCCCCATGACAAGAACTACCATTAACTGACTACAGGCTGGTGTGAGTCTGGCGGGTGCTCCCTGGCACTCCTGCCACCTGGTCTGACTTACAAATTGGCTTGACAAGATGAGACCCCACAGACCCTCCCCTGCTCCCCATTAAAACAGTTAATACCACCCAATGCAAATTACAACAGGACCTTCAAGGAGGGAAACTTATTATGCAAGACTTAAACAGGGTACGTCAATCCCCCTGCTTCTCCTTTACACGGGGCAATTTGGCTCATTCCTAAACCTGGAGAAAACGAAAGGGTGCCTCCTGGTGGATTACCACCACCTTAACGCCGTGACCCTGTCCATTCAGACCCCACATCCAACACCGAATGTTATAGAAATCACTGACTCCATCCAAATCAACTGGTACTTTGCTGCTATAGACTTGGTTAATACATTCTGTTCAGTGTCTATTGCTATAGACTTGGTTAATACATTCTGTTCAGTGTCTATTTCACCAGCCTCTCAGACACACTTGGCCTTCCCCTCTAAAGGGACACTAGATATCTTTTCCAGGCTCCCCATGGGGACCTCCACAGCTCTGCCATCACACATAGTCATGTGGCCAAGGTCTCCCCTGCATCTGCCTTTCTCAGGAACACAGTTACATTACACTGATGATGCCTTCCTCCAGGCTCCTTTGACTCACTAATTAAGGGCATACAAGTAACTCACAAAGGCACTCACAATGAGAGCGGGGGCCATCACCCCACATGTGGTGTGAGGCCTGGCATCTTGGTTAAACGCCTGAAAATTATTTGGTAAACTGAGAGCCATTCCATCCCCAACACTGCAACAAAAGAGCTATTAACCCTCTCAGCATCCACAACATTAATACAAGTCTCCAACATCTCTTAGTTCCTTTTGCGTTCTGGACCTTTGGGTGCCTGTGACAGTGATGACACCCAGTGGAGGTCCCTTTGCCACTTTCCTTTTGGGTTCTGGAAGCAACATATTTCTCATCTACAAATTTTACTTATGCCCATTTATGCTGTCATCTGCAAAGCAAGCCAACTCAAACAGGCCACTCCAACAAAAGGTTCTAGGATCTGCCCAAGTTAAAATCAGCAGTCACTCCTATTAGTGCCCCCAGAAACGCCTTCATGGAAGAGAGGGGCATTAGCAACCTCCCCTCAAGCCCTGGAGTCTACAGGCTGATGGCCATAAGTTGTCTAGGGGCTGTGGATCCAGGGAGATGCTCTCCTCCACCCTGCACTGTGCACCATCAGAGGAGCAGCTGCTGGACACATGCTGGGCTCTCCTGGAAGCACAGGTTCTCACGGACGCTGTGCCTGTGACTCTCCATTCCCACTACCCATTATGCCTTCACATGTGGCACCTCCAAGCTCAGTACAGCTACTGAGGTCTCCTTAAAAATAGAATGGAGCCAAACCTGGGCCCTCTGGCATATGCCACCTGCAGGAGGGGTGGTCTCCCCTGTCCTCAGTCCTTTGCCAGATGCCATGGTGCCAGAGGAGTCACCCCTCCCTGGGCCCCTTGACTACCCAAGGCCCTTGAGATGGGCTGGCCATTCATGGTGGGAGCTATAGGCTTCACGGAGGGTGCTGCCATGTAATATATGTGAGGGAGCTCAGGGGAAGGCTGCTGCTTCCCATCTTAACCGGGAAGTCCCTGAGAAGGAGCAAACCTCCAAGGGTCAGCACATTGGCCAAGCATCAGGCAATCAACAGCATGGGCACCCTGGTCTGCTGGCGCTCCCTCTGCCCCTGTGCACAGGCTCTTGGCCCAGGGCCTCGAAGCTGCCCCACTTGGGGGTACAGAGCTCTGGGAATTTCCTGCCTCAGTGACACACACAATATAGAACAGGGTAACAAATGCCTACACATACACTACAGCCACACACAAGGCCTCAGACAGTCACTCCTGATCCTCTCTAAGGTTCAGGCATGGCGACGGTGGCCAAGGCCCTCATTTCCTTCTTGAAATACAGAGCACCAACTCTGCAGGAAGCACCCAGTGGAGCCCCTACTTCCCTGGTGGGCCACAGGCAGCCAGGGTTAGCAGGAGGCACATGGGGCCCTCAAAGAACTCTGATGAAGTGACAGGTGGCAAAGGGACCTCCACTGGGTGTCACCACTGTCACAGGCACTGATTAAGCTGGATCCAATCCCCCCTCCCTGCCCCGGGGACACACACTCCCCATACCCAGGCCACCAAATCCCTTCCTGGACACAAAGCAGACACTTTTCACTTTTCAAGGGCACCACATGGCACTCTCTCTCCTGGCCAAGGGTCTACGCTGCTTCCTGGAGAGGCTCTTCTATTCCCTGGAAGTGTCAGTCACCATCAAGGCTTAAGCTGGCATCAAGGCATCAAGGGGTCAATGGTGGGGTAAGGCCTAAAACTCCGAAGTGCTGCCTCGACACCTGGAGAAAGCAAAGATGCTGTGAGTGGCGCGTTCCCCTCCTGATTCTGCTCCTATGGACAAGGTTCCCAGCCCAAAAGCCTCCTTATCTCAGGGCAGAAACTGTCCCTCCACATCCCTGAGGAGCCTGCGTCAGTTTCTGCCACCCTGTGGAATTACGCAAATAGTCAGGAATGGAGGGCGGGTTTCCCACTCTCTTGTTATGACAAATCTTGCCCCCCACATCCCCTGCTGGCTCACTCTGCTCCCGAATGGCCCTACAAGGTGCGCGACGTCCTCCTGCCTGTGTGATCGGTATGAGGACTGACAAATCGCCGTGGTCCCCACCTGTTCAGAGTCAGGTGTTGAGTGTCCACCATCCCCATAACCCTAGGGCAGGACCCCTGCATCCTCACCAGCAGAGTAAAGAGGAGGCAATCAAAACAGGCTGCCCTCACCTCCTCCTGCACTCCCAGTCTTCTCTCTCTGCCCACACGGAATGCCCCTCCAGCCAGCCCTCTTGCCCTCCTGGCCTTTCTAGACTGCTCTATGTCTCTGTAAGGCCACAGCCTGCCTGGAGACCCCCGTTCTTCCCAGCACATGCACACAATGCTCATCCCAGCCCACCCATGGAGCCCAGGACTGGATCAATTTCTGGAGACTGCTGGCACTCCTGCCTGCTCCACGCATTCCAGTGAGGAGTCCTGGTGGAATTTCAGAAAGACTAACTTGGATGAGCTTGGCCTCATCAGGTAAACCCTTTAAAGGGAGCAGGCGCTTCCTGAAGTCAGAGAGAGATTTCATCCAAGGGAGGTGTCTCCACTGCTGCCTTTGAAGATGGCAGGGCCACATGGCAAGACACAGGAGTGGCCTGGAGAAGTGAAGTGCAGCCCCTGGCTGACAGCCAGCAAGGAAATGGAACCGCAGTCCTTCAACCTCAGGGAGGAACACAGCACCAGGAGGTGAGTTCTGAAGACAGGAATACGCTTAGAAGTACATGTTTCCCCAGAGCCTCATGAAGAGAACGCATCCTGGCCAACATGTGGATTTCAGCTGTTGAGACCCTGAGCAGAGATCCCAGCCACACCATGCCTGCACTTTGCCTTACAGAACTATGAGCTAATCAATGCATGCAGTTTTAAGCTGCTAAATTTGTGGTAATTTGGAACACAGCAATAGAAAACTGACACATAAACCACATGTTGCCAAATTGTCTGAGTTTTATAGAGGAACTGAATATAAGCACTGTAATGAAAAGCTTCCAATTTTGAAATGTTTGCACCGAACTGAACACTAACCAGCCAACAAACCAATGCAGACCAGCATGACAGCTGTGTACATCCATTTTGAACCTCTCATATTTGCAATGGAAAGAAAGCAGACTTGTAGCAGAGAGTTTTTCTTCTTCACGGGAACGCATACCTAGTCTCTAATATGTGCCGCCCTGTGCACACACACGGGCAGATGGGCACCTGTATAAAAAGCAGCTTCTGTTTCTAAGGAGGGCATAGGCTCAGAGCCTTAGAAGAAAGATGACTGAGACTGCATTTTAAAAAATGAATGCTCAGCAAAAAGCCACCAAAAGCAAAGTCAAAAGATAAATGGGGAAAACATAGGAAATATTTATAATTCACATCACAACGAAACAACCAATTTCCTTAATATATACAAAGCCCTTAGGTGTCAATAAGAGAACAGGAAAATACTCAATAGAAATATGAGCAAAGAATATAAATAGAAATACCAAGATCCTCAACCTCTCTCACTTGTAATAAGAAGCACAGATCACACTATAATGACCACAGCAGGCAGCAGCCCTTGAGGAAGGCCCCCGACCACCTCCTGGTACTGATGCTCTTAGCCAACTGCTTCCCCTGGAATGTGGCTGAACCTGGTGACCTGATTCTCACCAACAGAAGCAAGGCCATGCCGCTTCTATGAGTAGGTTACAGAGGACAGTGATGTCTGTCTCGCCAGCAGACTCTTTTTCCGTCTTGGACTGTACCCTGATGAGGCGGGCACCATGCTAGAGACGTCCACATGGAGAGGACCTGAGGGGGCCTCTGGGCAACAGCAGTGAGGAATTGAGGCTCGCAGTCCAGTATCTGCCAGGAATGTCACCCTCTAAGTGAGCTGGGCTGGTGCCCCAGCCTCAGAAGAGACCATGAAGCAGAAAAGCCAGCTAAACTTCACCTGGATTCTTTACCCACAGTAAACATGAGATAATGCATGCTATTATATGAAGCATGTGTGTATTATTGGGATACACACATGCTTAATATAATGTGTGAGTTTTGGGATAACTTGTTAGGCATCGAGAGAAATTAAATACAATGAAATGCAATTTCCAGCTAGCAGATTACTAAAGATCAAAAAGGTTGAAAAAAACCTGTGTTGGTGAGTGTTGGGAACAAGCATTTCCCTTGGTGTGGAGGAAGTACGACATTCTACCACAATGTGGGAATTCAGTCAGGGTGGTGGGAAAAATTATAAAGATAGTTATAGGAAATAGTCACAAACTTTCTTGGAAGGCCGGGGTGTTGCATAGCTTCAGTAAAAGATTTGGCTGAAGGCAGCCTAATCCTCTTTTTGAGTTGATAGCAGAAGAGCA
This sequence comes from Mandrillus leucophaeus, assembly GCF_000951045.1. NCBI lineage: Eukaryota > Metazoa > Chordata > Mammalia > Primates > Cercopithecidae > Mandrillus > Mandrillus leucophaeus. The sequence goes on along the minus strand of NW_012100654.1, from coordinate 1,095,682 downwards.
AATAACAAGGGAATGTGGGGGAGTTTATCTAAATAGCTTGTTTACTCATGTGGTTCTAAGACAAACCTTTGATCATCAGTAGGACTGCTCTCTCTGGTGCAGGGCGACCAGCTTAATTACCCACAGGTGTGCTGACTCAAAGCCTTTGTCATTTAATCTGTAGTAAATAAATACCAACTTCTACTGGCTTATGGGGCCATGCTGCAGACTCAGAGCAGAGCCCCTTAGCTGAACTGACAGGCAAAATATCTGGTTAATGTACGTGTCTCATCTGTCGCTGGGTCAGGGTCTGTGGGTTGGAACCCCGCACCACTAAACAAATGATTTGGTGATCTCCATTAAAGCCACAAACGCACATGCTCTTTGCCCAGTAATTCTACTCGCAACAAGTTATCCTACCAATTTATTCAGAGATGTATAAAATGATTTATGTCAAGATGATTCACTGCAGCATTTTTTAAAGTGGTTATAGGCTAAATTATGTCCCTGCAAAAATTCATATGTTGAAGTCCTAGCACCCAGTACCTCAGAATGAGACTGTAATTAGAAACACAGCCTTTAAGAGGTAATTAAATTAAAATGAGGTCATTACGGGGGGCCCTAACCCAATCTGACGGGTGTCCTCTTAAGCGATTAGGACAGAGGCATGCACAGAGGAAAGATCACGTGAAGACACGGAGAGAAGGCAGCCATCTGCAAGTCAAAGAGAGAGGCCGCAGGAGAAACCAGTGCTGCCAACGCCTTGATCTTGGACTTCCAGCCTCTAGAACTGTGCAAAAATAAATGTCTGTTGTTGAAGCCCCCCAGTGTGTGGGACTTTGTTATGGCAGCAGTTGTTGACTGACACAATCAGTCAACTGTGTTAAACTTCAAAGTACATCAGAAGGGAAATGATTAAGTACGTTTTGTTCTACATCAATCATATGGGCTAATAAATTGTCTATTGAAGATTAACTTGGGTTAAATTTACTCTCTGTCACCAGAGACTAAAAGAATCTTGCCCAATATACAGGGGAAAAAATGGCTTTTTGAGAGGATCGCCCAACAACCTTTAAGCTCGACCTGACGTGCAGCTGCCTACTCTATAGGTGACGTTTGGCAGTGTCCCCCTCCCTGTCCCCATTTAGTTCCCTCTTACCTGGAAATAGTCCAGAAGCATGCCGGCCCAGGACAGCCCCAGGCCCGCAAACATGAAGGGCACGGTCACCTGAAGGCCTATGGACCAGGCGGTCTCCCTGCTAGGCTCAGTCTCCAGTGGCTTGGGGGTCACACTTTGGCTCTCAGGGGCCCTGAGAGCTCCATCTTCTGAGGCTCCAGGGAGTCCTCCTGCGCTGAGGGAGTGAGGAAGCCCCAGCTCCCCTGGCTTGCCACAACTGTCCAGCCTCCGCTGCCGGGTCTCTGTCCCATCCATCTGGGCACAGCTGGGTGCCTGGCAGCCCTACAGTGGAAGACACAAAGTTGTAGGGCTGAGTTCCTGACTCCCATGGCCCTAACACCCAAGGAGCCTCAGGCACCTGTCCAGCCCCAGGCTGGTATGGTCCCATCCAACCCGCAGCCCTCACTCAGCACCTGCTCCACCAGACTCCTGCACCCCAATTTACAATAGTTTATTGTTTAATATGCACATGTGTGAGCACAAAACATACAGAAGAGCACAAACATATATGGGCTGAAGTCAGCAAAAAAGGGCCTCTGAAAATTCTCTCTTCCATAAAAGCAATTTTAAAAAACAGCAAAAACTATCAAAATCATTTTTTTCAGAACTCTTACTGATACCAAAGGCTCAAGGCATCCAGGAGTACCTATCCAAGAAAAACTGCTGACTCTCAGCAAGGAAGATCACTTTGTAACATTCAAGCTACTAGTGACATTCTAACTTGCCTAGTCCCACTACCCTCCCCAGCTCTGCCCTAGCCTTGAAAATGGACAGCCCACAATTGCAGTGAGAGCTAGCAGCCTGGAGAGTATGACAAGGCTGGAGTTCTTTCAAGTCCCCATGCCCAAAAAATTATTTTTTGACCGATCTGGAGATCCCTGTAAGACCCCACTTAGAGGGCTGTCTGTATTTAACCCCACTTGGAGTTCACCTGGTGCAAAACCTTTTACCCTGGGAGAAGTTAGTAGAAAACAATTACAGGCACAGTGGCTAGCTGGGGTGAACAACAGAATAATGAAAACATTTAAAGGAAAAGCTGAGGAAGGGGATGTCAACAGGGGTTTTGAAAAATTCCTGCACACTCTGGGAATCTATTAGGTTGGTACAAAAGTAATTGCAATTTTTGTTATTACTTCTGATGGCAAAAACTGCAATTACTTTCACACCAACCTGACAGCAGGCCACCAATACATAGTGCCACACTGGTGGCTAGGAACACACTCAGGAAATTCCTAGGAAGGCCCCAAGTTTGCACCTCCTGGACACTTCGCACAAGCAGCAGGTAAAGGCTGCGGAGGCTCTGGCGAGCACCAGACTGGATGTGCCCAGTGTGCACACAGAGCCCCTGAGTAAAGACTGGGAGGCACACTCATTCCTGGCACAGAGTTCCAGGCGTGGAGTTCAAGGAAATCTGTAACTGGTCATCAGCTGGCACTGAGCAGAGATTCCATAGCCACACACAACAGAGAATGGAGGATGTTTACAGGATTGGTCCAGAAAAATCACTATACAAACAACAAACAACAAACAACAAGCAGCAACAGCAAATCCAGGGGAGAGGGGAATCTCATTTCCACACCTGTCATGTTATATACTGCTAAAGGTCTAGCTTTCAACAACAAAAATGAGACATGCCAAGAAATAACAAAGTATGGCCCATTAAAAAAAATTAATAGTAACTGTCCCTGAAGGAGGCCGAAACTTTGAATTGGCTGTTTTAAATATGTTCCAAGAACTTAAGAAACCATACTGGAAGAAGCAAAGGAAAGCTTCAGAATGATATCTACTCAAATACAGAATGCCAATACAGAGATAAAAATTATTTTTAAAAATAACCAAATAGAAATGCACTAGTTTTAAAGTACGAGAGCTGGAATGTAAAATTCCCAAGAAGAGCTAACAGCTGATCTGAGCAGGGGGAATATAAAGAATCGCTGAACTGAAACAAGAGAGATTATTCGGTATGAAGAACGAAAATGAAAAGGAATAAAGAAAAAGAAACAGGACCTCCGAGAACTATGGAATAATATCAAGCATAACAATATAAATGTTGAAAAGGGGGAAGGCAGAAAGAATATTTAAAAAACAAAGGGCGAAAACTTTCCTGACTTCATAAAACATTAATTTCCACATCCAAAGAGCTCCACAAATTCCAAGTAGAATAAACTCTGAGAGAGCACACCAAGACCTGCCAAGAATCTTAGAAGCAGGAAGAGAGCAGCAACTCATCATGTACAAGGGATCCTCTAGAGCAGGGGTCCCCAACCCCTGTTGGGAACTGGGCCACACAGCAGAAGGTGAGCGGCTCCTGGCGAGCAGCACTGCCTGATCAGCTTCTCTCTCCTGTCAGATCAGCGGCAGCATCAGATCCTCATAGGAGCTCAAACTGTATTGTGAACTGCGCAAGCAGGGGATGTAGGTTGTGTGCTCCTTATGAGGATCTAATGCCTGATGAAGAGGTGGAACAGTTTCATCCCCAAACCAGCGCCTCCCCTCCGCCCCAGTCCATCGAAAAATTGTCCTCCACAAAACCAGTCTCTGGTGGCAAAAAGGTTGGGGACCACTGCTCTATAAGATTAACAGCTCATTTTTGATCAGAAATAGAAGCCAGAAAGCAACAGGATCGCATTAAAGTGCTCAAAGAACAAAAGCTGTCACCTAAGAATTCTTAACTAGCAAAATTATCTTTTCAAAGTAAAGAATAAATTAAGAGATTTTCGGATAAACAGACACAGAGCATTCGTCCCCAGCATACCTGCCCTAAAGGAAACACTAAAGGGAGTCTTTCAGGCCAAATTACCTTCCTGACTAAGGCTGGAATCCAAGACCTAGGCTTGAATCCACACAGAAAGGAAGAGCATCGGTAAAGGTAACCACCTAGACAGATTTTTTTTAAAGTATAAACACATTTTTGTTAGTAACTCTTCTTACTTTTATCCAATTTAAAGACAACTATGTATATCAAGTTGGAATTAAGTTGTTGTTGATCCAAACAAGATTATTATAAACCAAGGTGCTGATTGTAACCCTCAGGGCAACCACTAAGAAAAAAAAATGTAAAAGAAGTAACAAGTGAATAAAAGTGATACACTAGGGAAGATCTACTTCATACAAAACAATGTAGTAATGGGGAAACAGGGAAAAAAGACATTAGACATATAGAAAACAAATGGCAAAATTGCAGACACAAATCCCATCTTATCAATTATTACATTAAGTATATATGGATAGGTTGGAAGTAAAAGGATTTAAATAAATATACCATGCAAACAGTAATCAAAAGATAACTGGAGTGGCTTTAATGCTATTAATAGTACCAGGCAAAATAGACATAAAGACAAGAATTCTTACTACAAAGAAGGATATTTAATAATGATAAAAGGGTCAATCTATCAAGAAGCTATAACAATTACAAACACACATATGCCTAACAACAAAGCCCCAAAATACACAAAGTAAAAGTGGCAGAATTGAAGGAAGAAAAAGACAATTCAATAATAATAGTTGGACATACCTTACTTCCAATAATTGATAAAGCAATTTGACAGAGTATCAACAAAAGAAAGAGGACTTCAACAACATTATAGACCAATTAGACCAAACAAACACATCTATACAAAACACTCCGTGCAACAATAGCAGAATACTTAATCTTATCAAGTGCACATGGAATATTTTGCAGGCTTGATCTATCTTAGGAACAATAACTTCAATAATTTAAGACTGAAATCATACAAAATATGTTTTCCAACCACAACAAAATAAAATTAGAAATCAATAACAGAAGGAAATTTGGGAAATTCATAAACATGCGGAAATTAAACAACATATTCCCCTTTTTTTTTTTTTTTGGAGACAGGGTCTCTTTCTGGCACCCAGGCTGGAGTGCAGTGGTGTGATCACAGCTCATTGCAGCTTAGACCTCTGGGGCTCATGCAGTCCTCCCATCTCAGCCCTCCAAGTAGCTGGGACTAGAGGTGTGCGCCACCACAACCAGCTAATTTTTAAAATTTTTGTAGAGATGGGGTATCACTGTGTTGCTCAAGCTGGTCTCGAACTCCTGATCTCAAGTGATCTGCTCACCTCGGCCTCCCAAAGTGCTAGGATTATAGGCATGAGCCACCAAGCCCAGCCCATACTCTTAAATAACTAATGAGTCAAAGACAAAAATCACAAAAGAAATTAGAGATTTCTTTGAGATGAATGAAAATGAAAATACAACATACCAAAAAATTATGGCATGTGTTAATGCAGTGCTTAGAGGGAAGTTTATAGCTATAAATATCCATTTCTTTAAAAAGAACAAATTAATAAATCAGTCTTCCACCTTCAGATGAAAAAGAGGAGCAAGCTAAACCCAAAAAAAGGAGAAGGCAGGAATTATACAGATTAAATTGGTAATAAATGAAAGAGAATTGTAAAACAAAACCAAAAAAACCCCGCAAAACCAAAAGTTGGGTCCTTGAAGAGATCGACAAAAGTGACAATCCTTTAGAGAGACTGATGAAGAAAAAAAGAGAGAAGGCTCAAATAGTTAAATTAAGAATGAAAGAGGAAACATCATGACCAAAACTAAACATAACTATAAGAGAATATATGATTAATTATAAGCCAACAAATTGGAAAAGCCACCAGTCAGAGTGGCTATTATTAAAAAGTCAAAAAATAACAGATGCTGGTGAGGTTGTGGACAAAAGGGAATGCTTATACACTGCTTGTGGGAATGTAAATTAATTCAGCCATTGTGGAAAGCAGTGGGGGTGATTCCTCAAAGAACTTAAAACAGAAGTACCATTCAACCCAGCAATCCCATTATTGGGTGTATACCCAAAGAAATACAAAACATACTACCATAAAGACACATGCACAGATATGTTCATCACAGCGCTATTCACAATAGCAGAGACATAAAATCAGCCTAATGCCTATCAACAGAAGACTGAATAAAGAATATGTAGTACATATGCCCATGGAATGCTATGCAGCCATGAAAAAACGAGATCATGTCCTCTGCAGCAACGTGGATGGAACTGGAGGCCATAATCCTAAGCAACCTAATGCAGAAACAGAAACCAAATACCACATGTTCCACTTATAAGTGAGAGCCACACATTGGGTACACATGCATATAAAGAAGGGAACAAGAGACACCATGGCCTACTTGAGAATGGAGGGTGAGAGGAGAAAGAGGATCAAAAAACTACCTATCTGGCCAGTTGCCGTGGCTCATGCCAATAATCCCAGCACTTTGGGAGGCTTTGCAGCACTTTGGGAGGATGTTACGAATACAGACACAAAATCCTCAGCATAATACTAATAAACTCAAGCCACTAGTACATACAAAGACTTACAATAGAACCAAGTGGGATTTATTTCAGGAATGTAAAGTTGGTTTAACATATGAAAATCAATGTAATACACCAAATTAATATAATAATAGGGAGAAAACAGTTAAACAGACACAGAAAAAGCATTTGGCAACCTCCAACACTCTTTCATAATAAAAACACTTTAAAAAGTTAGCTTTGGGTTTCTCATAGATGCCCTTAGTCAGAATGAGGACATTCCCTTCTATTCCTAGACATTAAGATGAGAATTCTTACCACAGACAAAGAAAGTTATTTGATAATGATAAGAGGAATAGAAGGGAATGTCCCTCATCCTGATTAAAGGCATCTGTGAGAAATCCAAAGCTTAGCGAGAGTCTGAAAGCTTTCCCAATAAGATTAGGAACAAGACAAGAATCCCTGTTTTTGCCAATTCTATTAAACACTGTACTTGAGGTTCTAGCCAGCAGAGTTCAGCAAGAAAAAGTAGTAAGAGGTATCCAGCTTGAAAAGAAGTAGTAAAACTACCCCTGTTTACAGATGACATAATCTTACACATAAAAAATCGTAAGGGATCCACATACACGCAAACTATTACAGCCAGTAAACAAGTTCAGCAAGGTGTAGGACTGGAGGACACAGGTCAATACACGAAAGTCTGTTTGTTTGTTTTGTTGTTTGGGTTTTTGGGTTGTTTGGTTGTTTTTGTTGTTGTTTTGAGACAGGTTCTCACTCTGTCACCCAGGCTGGAGTGGAGTGGCACGATCATAGCTCACTACACCTTCAACTTCCTAGGCTCAAGTAATCCTCCCACCTCAGCCTCCTGAGTAGCTGGGACTACAGGCATGTGCCACCATACTTGGCTAATTTTTTAAATTTTTTGTAGACAGGGTCTTGCTATGTTGCCCAGGCTGGTCTCAAATTCCTGAGCTCAAACGATCCTCCCACCTCAGCCTCCTGAGCAGCTGGGACTACAGGTATATGCTATCATGCTCAGCTTTTTTTTTTTTTTTAAAAAAAAGAAATGAGGTCTTGCTATGCTGCTCAGGCTGGTCTCAAATTCCTAGGCTCAAGTGATCCTCCTGCCTCAGCCTCCCAAAGTGCTGGGATTAGAGCTGTGAGCCACTGTACCCATCCAGTTTTATTTTTATACTCTAATAATGAATAATCTAAAAGTAAATAAACAATTGCATTTGCAATAGAAATGCAAGAAATGAAGAAAGCTTCAGAACAAATTTAACAAAAGAAGTGTAAAACTTGTACCCTGAAAACTACAAAACATTGATCTCCAGGTTTAATACAATCCCTATTCAAATTCCAGTAGTCTGTTTTTTTTTTTTATTTTTCTTTCTTCTTTTTTGGAGAAAATGACAAGGTGATTCTAAAATGCAAATGGAAGTGCAAGGGAACAGAAAATCCTAAACAATTCTGAAAAAGAAGAATGAAGTTGGAGAACACAGACTTCCTAATTTCAAAACTTATTGTAAAACTTGGTATTGGCAAAGAATAGAAATATAGATTAATAGAACAGAACTGAGAGTCTATAAATAAATTCATGCATCTATGGCCAATGGATTTCTGACAAAGGTATAAAAACCATTCACTGGGGAAAGAGTAGTCTCTTCAACGAATGGTGCTGGACAACTGAATATTCACATGCAAAAGAATGAATTTGAATCCCTACCTCAAACCACATACAAAAACTAACTCAAAATGGCTTAAAGAATTAAACATAAGAGCTAAAACTACCTAAAACACTTAGAATGAAATACAGGTGTAAATCTCAGGGACTTTGGATTAGGCAACAGTTTCTTAGAAGTGATATCTGAAGTACAAGCAACCAAAGAAAAAATTGACAAATTGGATTTCATAAAAATTTGAAAGTTGCGTTTCAAAGAACACTCTCAAGAAAGTAAAGACAATCCACAAAATGTGCAAGTATTTGCCATTATATTAATGAGGGTTTAGTATCCCAAATACATAAAGAATACTTACAATTCAACAATAAAAAGACACACCAATTTAAATGACAAAGGAATTGAACAGACATTTCTCCAAAGATGTACAACGGCCAATAAGCACATGAAATGATGGCGTCACTTAACATTAAAAGTGCTCAGCTTCACTGTTAGAAAAATGCAAATCAAAACCACACTAAGATACCACCTAACATAATGTTGTCAGGGTTCATCCATGTTGTTGCATGAATCAGCACTTCATTCCTTTTTACAGATGGGTAATATTCCATTGTATGGACATATCCTATTTTGCTTACCCACTAATGAGTGACAGACATTTGGGTTATTTCCACTTTGGGGCTACTACAAATAATACTCCTATTATTCATGTACAAGTCTTTGTGTGAATATGAGTTTTCTGTTTGACTGAACTGTACATTTAAAAGGGGTGAATTTTATGGTATGAAGTTTATATCACAATAAAAAATTATGAATCATTTATATTATTAAAGCAAGAACCCTTACACTCCCACTAAGTTCAAGAAGCAAAGCATGACCAGCCTCTCCACTCTGAGCCCCTCTCTGATAACAACTCATCCCTCCCTACCAGAGGTGACACCAGCCTCACTCTGGGGATGACCATTCCTTGGTCTGTTTTATTTTTCCTTTAGTTTTACAATGTGTGCAGCCCTAAGTGTTACAGCTGAGTTTTGCCTACTTTGCGACTTAGATCAACAAAGTAACACTCCACAGATTCTTTTCATGTCCAGTTTCTTTCACTTGACATTAGGTTTCTGAGATTCAGCCATGCTGCTGAATCTATTTTACTGCTGTAGAAAACTGAACTGTATGACTGCCCCACAATCTCTTCATCTATTCTATAATCAATAAACCACCTCAGCCGCCTTTCCTTTCCAAAATGAAAATAACGGGATTTTTTTTCTAATTACAAAAGTGACATGTGTTAATAAAAAATATAATTTAGACAATACAAAATAATATAATGAGGCTGGGCATGGTGGCTCACCCCTGTAATCCCAGCACTTTCGGAGGCCGAGGCCAGTGGATCACTTGAGGCTAGGAGTTTGAGACCAGCTTGGCCAACATGGTGAGACCCCATCTCTATCAAAAAATACAAAAAATTAGCCAGGTGTGGTGATGCACACCTGTAGTCCCAGCTACTTGGGAGGCTGAGGCAGGAGAATCACTTGAACCTGGGAGGCGGAAGCTGCAGTGAGCCGAGATCACACCACTGCACTCCAGCCTAGAGGACAGAGTGAGACTCTGTCTTAAAAATAAATAAATAATAATATAATGCGGTTTAAAAATCACTGACAATTTCACTATTCCAAAATAATCAGTGCAAGTCTAGTGTATATCCTTCCAATGTTTACACACAGACACAGGTCCACACACTCACTGTGTTTTTTTTTTTAAATCCATGTTCTAGATCCTGGATTTTTAAAATTTGATAGAATGTATACATCTCTGGCCCCTGTTCAGTAAGATGTCTGCCTGCCTGCTTGTCATCCTTGCTTGTCAATCAGTTTCAGGCAAGGAATGAGGTGGTAGGCTTACGCCACCCAACTGCTGGTAAAACATTTTCCCATGTAATCTATGGATTCAGGAGGAGCTGATGGAAGAACTGAACAGGGATGTGTGCCCTGCGCTGTGCCTTACAGCAGGGAGAAGCGGAGGGTCACGGCACCTCCTGCATCCTCAGTGCTTCCTTCTCAGGGGCCTGAATGGAGCAGGTGGTGAGTTAGCAAAGGAGCAGCCGGCCTGGGCGGCCATGACATGCAGTGGGGACAGGGCACAGGGAGGCCTCTCGAGTCGGCAGCACTCTCAGCGGTAGGAACGGTGCCCCTCATCCAGCCCAGAGAACCTGGGCCCAGGCGGCACCGGTGTGGCTCCAAGAGGCAATGAACAGAGATGGGAACTGCCTACTCCCACCTGCCTCCCACCTCCCTGAAGGACCTGCAGGGGCCCAATGCCAGAGACAGAAAATGCCTCCCTTTCACCACACCAGGCCCCTCCAACTCTCCGCCCCACTCCCACAGGTAGGAATGGCCACCCTCCTGGCTAGGCAAGGCCACTGCTGCATCCCTTAGGTCGTAACAGCAGAACCCATTCCACCTTCCTCATGACCTTCTCGTCGTCAACCTTCTAGCCTGACCCCTCCGGCCAGACCAGCCATTTTCTTTAAATTCCCATCACATCCTCTGTAGCAATGCTGGTAAAACTGAGCCAGGCCCACACTGGAAGCCTGGCCATCATGGAGAGACAGCTAGTGGAGAGGAAAGGAGAGGAGGAGGACTTGGACCCTGCCCACACTGGGAGGAACCTGTACTACACAGAGCTGAGCTATCGGCTGGTTCTCCAGGCCCCACTCTGCTTCTCAGGGTGGCAGCCCCAGAACCATGAGAAGGACGCACGCTTGGCAGAACAGGGTAGGAATCATGGGGTCCCTGCAGTGCCAGATCCCTAATCTTTTCCAAAAATAACAGACACAGCTACTGATGACCTGTGCAGTATGGCTTTACCTCCTTTAATCCTCACGGGACCGTGGGAAGGCTAGCTTATTACTGACCACTTTACACAGAAGAGGAAACAGAGGATTAAAAGAGACCCCTACTGGAGTCCTCTCAAGGGGTCGCACCTACAAGGAACCCCTCTCTCCCACCTCCTCAGTTTCTCCCCTCTACCTCTGTGGGATCATCTGATGAGAACAGAAACTTGCTCTAGGATCTGCCTCTATAAACCCAGCCTTGACCTCAAGCTAGCTCTCACTTCATTCCCCTCCTTCTCTTAATGGCAAAAAAAATTATACAAAGAATCATGTCCACAGTGTGTTCTCACCTCCCCTCCTCTTCTCCTGACGCAAACTGTTCTTGCCAAGGCCAGCGGTCATCTGAGCAATGCTACAGGCACCCAGATGCCCAAGGCTTATGGACAGGAACAAAGAGAGGTTAACTTTTCCCGGCTCCCTCTGCCAGAAAGGCAGGGCTTGGATGTCCTGATCAACCAGGGAAGTGGACAGTCGGAAAAAATTTTGAACCTAAATCAGGGATTTAAACTCCTTAAGGTAAGGGAAACACACACATACACACACACACGTGCATGCACACGCGTGTGCACACACACAAAAAAATCAGGGATTCAAATTCCTTAAGGGTAAGGGACACACACACACACATACACACAACTGAAAGCAAAAATCAGAGGGGAAAAATGATTACTTTAGCTACATCAAAGTTTAAATATTCTGTAGGACAAAACTTCTAAATAAAATTTAAAAGCAAGCAAAAGCCTAGGAGATAATAGTTGGACCCAATACAAGAGACAAAGGATAAGTGCACAAAAAAGAATGAAGAACTCCTACAGAGAAAACCATAGAGAAACTGACACAGGATGGGAACAAGAGCTTAGCTGGAGAAACACAAAGGAAGCCTAGACAGCCACCTGAGAAGGTGTTAGGGAAATAAAAATGAAAGCTGATGGAAAGATACATTATGCTTGAGGAATGGAAGAATTTCAATGAAAATGACAATTTCACCCAAAGCAATTTACAGAATCGCACAATCATTACCAAAATACCAATGTCATTCTTCACAGAAATAGAAAAAAACAATTCTAAAATTTACGTGTAACTACAATAGACCACAAATAGCCAAAGCAATCCTGAGCAAAAAGAATAAAGCTGGAGCCATCATAGCAACTTCAAAATAAACTACAAAGCTATAGTAACCAAATCAGCATGGTACTGGCAGACACATAAGCCAATGGACAGAAGAGAGAACCTAGATATAAATCCACACACTTACAGCCAACTCATTTTTGACAAATGCACAAGAAACATACTCTGGGGGAAAGGAGAGTCTCTTCAATAGATGGACTGGGAAAACTGGATATCCATATGCGGAAGAATGAAACTGGACCCCTATTTCTCACTATATTAAAAAATCACATCAAAATGGATTAAACGCTTATATGATTTAAAACCATGAAACTCATGGGGAAAATATTGGGGAAATTTTGCAGGACATCGGTCTGGGCAAAGACTTTTTGTGTAAGACCTCAAAAGCACAGGCAACCAAAGCAAAAATAGACAAATGGGATTACATCAAGCTAAAAAGTTTCTGCAAGGCAAAGGAAACAATCAACAAAGCGAAAAAACAACGCACAGAATGGGAGAAAATATCTGAAACCACTCATCTGACGAGGGATTAATAACCAGAATATATAGTACCAGGAATTCAAACAACTCAATAGCAAAAAAGAAAAAAGAAAAAAAAATCCAATTAAAATATGGCCAAAAGATCTGAATAGACATTTCTCAAAAGAAGACAAAAATGGCTCACATATATGCAAAAAGTACTCAACATCATTAATCATGAAAGAAATGCAAGTCAAAACCACAATGAGATATCATCCCACCCCATTTTAAATGGCTTTTGTAAAAAAGACAGGGAATAATGGACACTGGCAAGGATGTGGAGAAAGTATTCCTTGTACACTGTTAGTGGGAATGTAAACTAGTTCAGCCACTATAGAGAACAGTATGGAAGTTCCTTTGAAAACTAAAAGCAAGCCAGATGCGGTGGCTCACGCCTGTAATCCCAGCACTTTGGGAGGCCGAGGTGGGAGGATCACTTGAAGCCAGGAGTTTGAGACCAGTCTGGCCAACATGCTGAAATTCCATCTCTACTAAAATACAAACAATTAGCTGAGTGTGGTGACACACGCCTGTAGTTCCAGCTACCTTGGGAGGCTGAGGCATGAGAATCACTTGAACCCAGGAGGTGGGGGTTGTAGTGAGCTGAGATTGTGCCACTGCACTCCAGCCTGGGCAACAGAGCGAGACTCCATCTCTGAAAAAACAAAAACAAAAACAAAAAAAAAACCCCTAACAACAGAACTACCGTATGATCCAGCAATCCCACTCATGGGGACATATCCAAAAGAAAGAAAACCAGGATATTGAAGAGATATCTGTACCCCATGTTTCTTGCAGCACTATTCACAATAGCTAAGATATGGATCAACCTAAGTTTCCATACCAGATGAAAGAATAAAGAAGATGTGGTACATATACACAATGGAGTACTATTCAGCCATAAAGATGAGATCCTGTCATTTGCAACAACATGGATGGAACTGGAGGTCATTACATTCAGTGAAATAAGTTGTGGACAGAAAGACAAACTTCACATGGCCTCACTCATATGTGGGAGCTGAAGGAGGGGATCTCAAGGAGGTAGAGAGTTCACTGCTTACTAAAGCCTGTCGGGGGACAGGGGGAAGAAGGGAGGGTGGTTAATGGCTAGAAATACATGGTTTGATGGAAGAAATAAGAAATAGTGTTTGATGAATCAATAGGGTGACTATAGTTTACAATAATCTATTTTACATTTCAAAATAGCTATAATTCAAATGTTTCTGGAATAAAAGACCAATCTCTAAAATGATGGATGTCTACATTGCACTGATTTGATCTTTACAAGTTACATGAATGTGTTAAATTATCACAGACACCTCAAAAATATGTACATCTATTAGGTGTCAAAAACAAATTTTAAATATAAATAAATGAATGGTGTGAGGCACCTCACCTCACTACCACTAGGGCAAGGGGTGGGCAGAAGGGCCTGGAACATAGCCACAGGGCTCTGGGTCTGCCCCTGCCAGAGGCAACTGGGCAGTGACCACTCCAGGCCACACATCCTCACTCAGCCCCAGTCCTGGTGAGTCACTTACACACGTGCCTGAGGAGGTTAACCCAAGAGTGCATAGCCACTATGCCTGGTGACAGCAAACACCAGAGTGGCAGGTGCTGGCGCAGCCCTGATCCGTGATTTGTGCTGGGAACACGCATGCAGCTGGACCCAGAGAGCCCCAGCCCTGGGTCCACCCTCACTGCGCATGGTACCAGAGGAGGGCCTGGCCAGGGTAACCCAGGAGCAGGGCCCAGCTGGTGTCAGCACCAGTCATTCCCGCCTGCTCTGTGCCCCTTGCAGGGTGGGGGATCTCACTGCTGTGGACACGGCCAAAGGCCCCTGAGCTCCACCTGAACGTTGGAGTGTTTGCAAGGAGAACATGCTCCAATGTCCCTGTGTCACTGCCAGCTTGTGCAGATTAACAACCGAGCACAGGCTGTAGTAGGCTTCTGTGGGTAAGTAGGCTGTGGACCAGGAAACCTCTCATCCCAGAGCCCCAGGGAGAAGCCAAGATGTCAGTGGAGGCATTGCCTCCAAGGTCCCCACAGAGGACATCGGGCAATGTCTGCACATAGTTTTGGTTGTCCCGACAGAGAGGGTGATACAGGACAGCCCCCCACAACAAAGAACTGCCCCACCCCAAATGTCAGTAGTGGGGAGGCTGAGAAACCCTGCTATGGGGCAGTGGTCAGAGACCCTTGTGCCTTGAAAGGGGCTGGGCAGGACAGGTAGTGGCCCACCTGGGGCCACAGGTCAGAGCCGCACCTGAGTCTGAGGCTGCCCACCCTCCCAGCTGCCAGCATGGGGTTGGGGCGTGTCCGCCCCCATCAGACTGAAGAGGATACGGATACTCTATCACTCAGAAGCATCCCTGTGTCACCCTGTGAGGCTGGCCTTGGACCCAGGACTCTGGGCGCCCAGTCAGCACCCCAGTGTGAACACATCCTGCCCTGGGGCCTGGTCCCAGCAGCTTACACAGACCAGGGCTCGCCCAAAGGCAGGCAGGCAGGGCCACTGCTGACCACGCACCTGGCTGGTCACGATTCTGGAACTAATGGTTTCTGCCTGGCAGGGAGGCCGCCAGGGCCTCTGGGCTTCACCCCTCCCCACCTTCACAGGGTACCTCGCCTCAGTGGGAATGTTCTGGAGCCATAACCCAAGGTTGGAATCCCAGCTCCTCCCCTTTCTAGGTCTGTGACCTTGGAAAAATTAAACTTTCTGTACCTCCGTTGCCTAATCTGCGAAATGGGGTAATATTACCTACTGTATAGGGCTGTGAAGATTAAATGGAGTTATGCATTATCATCACAGGGCACCTGGCCCATCTTCACCCTCAGTTCATACTCCTCAAAGCCCTAAGGTTTCATATCAATGGTCAGAACCACCAGGAGGGCCTGCTAAAGACAAGTATGGGGACCCACCCGCAAGGTTTAGGATTTAGAAGGTCAGGGTGGGAATGGGGAACCCGCATTTCTAGCAGATCTCAGGGAAGGCAGTGCTGCTGGTCCTGGGACCACAGTTTGAAAACTACTGGTGTAAAAGCCTTCTTAAAAAAAGTGGGATTTGATCACTAGCTATATGGAAAAAAACTGGAAAAAAGAGAAAAAAAGAAAAGAAAGAAAATAAAAGAAAGGGAAGGAAGGGAAGGAAAGGAAGGAAAGGAAGGAAGGAATTTCAAAGAGACCTATCCCACCGGCTCTCCTGGATGGAGAGAGTGTGGGACTTTGAGAGAGACTCCCGGCTGGGCATCCCAGGAGGTTTTCTTCACCCGAGTTTTGCACCAAGCCCACCCAGGACAGTGGGCTGAGCCTGTGGCGGAGGCTGGCGGGAGGTCTGGTTGAGGCAGGGAGGGTTTCCCTGTGCGCGGACGCTGCAGGAGTCACGCGTGTGACATCCAACCAGGAGCAGTGCCCGGAGCAGGCCAGGAAGAAGACGGGGCCGCTGAAAGCACACCGCGGCGGTGTGGGGAACGGCCTCAGACACCTAAGGGTAGGACCGGCCCGCTGCCCCGCGACCCCCAGCGCCTGGGTCCTTTCCCGGCCTCCCCCAGG
>NW_012100654.1:1051298-1078318 GCF_000951045.1 Mandrillus leucophaeus | reverse complement strand
CCCGGGGGCGCCGCCCGGTCCGGTCTACTGCTCAGGAGTTGAGGAGTGCGGGTGGACAGCTAGGTACTGATGGGCAGCTCCACCTGCAGCCCCGGTGTGAGATCCACTGGGTGAAGCCGGCTTGGCTTCTGAGTCTGGTGGGGACTTGGAGAACTTTCAAATCTAGCTGGAGGATTGTATGTGCACCAATTAGCACTCTGTATCTAGCTAATCCGGTGGGGACTTGAACTTTTATGTCTACCTAGAGGATCCTAAATACACCAGTCAGCACTCTGTGTCTAGCTCAGGGTTTGTAAATACACCAATCAGTACTCTGTGTCTAGCTCAAGGTTTGTAAATACACCAATCGGTACTCTGTATCTAGCTAACTCTGTGTCTAGCTAACCTAGTGAGGACTTGGAAAACTTTTCTAGCACTCTGTGTCTAGCTCAAGGATTGTAAACCCACCAATCAGCGCTCTGTCAAAACGGACCAATCAGCTCTCTGTAAAATGGACCAATCAGCAGGATGTGGGTGGGGTCAGATAAGGAAATTAAAGCAGGCTGCCCCAGCCAACGGCAACCTACTCGGGTTCCGTTCCACACTGTGGGAGCTTTATTGTTTTGCTCTTTGCAATAAATTTTGTTGCTGCTTACTCTTTGAGTCCGTGCTGTCTTTATAAGTTGTAACACTCACTGTGAAGGTCTGCAGCTTCGCTTCTGAAGCCAGGGAGACCACGAACACACTGGGAAGAAGGAACAAACTCTGGACACACCATCTTTAAGAACTGTTAACACTCACCGCGAGGGTCCTGTAGCGTCATTCTTGAAGTCAGGGAGACCAAGAGCCCACCAATTCCGGACACACAAAAACAGCAAAAAGTCTGTGCTTCGTCCCAGATGTGCCTTTCGTTTTCCTTTTTTCCAGACTAATTTTAAAGCATCCCAGTAGATAAATTCTTTAAATACTCGAGTATGTTTAACAATAAGGCCTATTTTTTAAACATTCCCATAGTATTACCACCACACCTAACAAAATTGGCAATTCCCAGTCTGGGCCTGAGGGAGGCTTGATGGTTCACAAGACTTGGTAAACCAAAAAATAATTCTAAGGCACCCCCCCGCCCCCAACCACCAAATCATCCGAATGGACTTCCTTCTCAGCCAGGGCTTTTAACCTGAAAGACTGGTTCAGGCCATAAGGGGAAGTAGAGGCCAAACATGCCTCATTATCCTCCTGCATTAACATCAACACAGACTTTACGTCTGATAAGAAACATTTTACAGTCTCCTCTCTGAAGCCTCCTACCATATCCAGATGCTTCATCTGCATGATAAAACATTAGTCTCCACAACCTCTTAACCAAGACATTCTTTAATTCCAGGTCTTTGGACAAACTCAACCAATTGTCAACCAGAAAATGTTTAAATTGACCTATAGCCTAGAACCACCCTCCCTCTCTTTGAGTTTTCCTGCCTTTCTGGATCAAATAAATTTATTTCTTAAATGAACTTAACTTGAAGTCTCATGCCTCCTTAAAATGTATTAAACCAAGCTGCACCCCAACCTCCTTGAGCACATGTTCTCAGGACCTCCTGAGGGCTGTGTCACTGGCTATGGTCACTCATATTTGGCTCACAATAAATCTCTTCAAATATTTTACAGAGTTTGACTCTTTTCATCAACAATAATTTGGCACCCAACGTGGGGCCTCAGAGAAGACTCAGGACCCCAAAGGAGTTGCCTGAACTCGGAGCTAAGATACCAGTGGGGCCCATTGAAGCCTCCCAGACTTCTAGCTTCTCCCCCACTGGAACTGGTAAGTCCTCCTGAGCCCCAGATCTCTCTTTGGTTGACAGTCGTTGGTTTAGTGTGAGCTGGTTTTTCTCCTAGGAAGTTGTTGTTTAAGGATTCTAATTCTAGTTCAGAGACACATTCTAAAGGGTTTTCTTTATTGCTTTTTCTCCCAAAATTAATCTTGATTCGGCTTGTCTGCGCATTTGTGTGACGAATTGAACTGTTGTTTTCATAGGTAAATGAGAGACTGAGTTTTCTAAGCTCGGAAGAGAAAAGGCGTTTGCTCCTCCCAGTCAAAAGTTGCTCCTGGGTGACTGGGGCCTTGTGGGAGTGTCTGGGGGGTTGATATCCTGTGACATGCAGCAGCCCTACGGGGAAATCCCCAACAAAAATTAATTTTAAAAATAGTTTGTCCAGGAATGCATATAAGGACTGATCACTCATCCTTTTGAGCCCTCTCAAAAGTAATACACCTCTGGAGAGAGAAACTGAGACATGTAAAAGGGTGGAAACGACTCAGTGGTGACACACAGTGGAGTCCTACCCACAAGCAGCACACATTGATCCACCACACAAAAACCTTAGGCCACAGCTAAGTTCCTACTTTTAAGAAAAAAAAAAAAAGTGGGCAACAAGTATTCTAAGAATGAGGAGAAAACAAGGAGAATGACCCCATTTTGGGCACTCTGTTGGTTTTATGGTGCCTCTACTTGCCAGAGATTATGTAAAATGGAAATAAAATGATCCTTGTGCACATTTACATTAAGGAAAAGAGCCCTAAGGTTGACCTGTACACCATAGAGTTCCTAAGTACCTTTCTCTATATTTTCTGTCTGCTTTAAATCTGCTTTTACTTTTCTGCTGAGATAAAAACCGCTGTTTGGATCTAACGTTTTTTTCTTTTTTTTTTGCAAGCTGGTGAATTTGTATTTATCTCATGGCTAAAGTTCTGAAGTAAAAGCTATAGGATGTGTGTGTGTGTGTGTGTGTGTGTGTGTATTTAAAAGGATTTTATAATAGACTTCTATAATTTTGTTTAATTGGCAGATTAAATCCATTTTAATTTCCCTCTAGCACACCAGACTGTCTCTTGGTACTTTGAGATGCAAATTTTGCTATCTGTTTTTCACCTAAGAGTTCTTTCCTTTAATATGCAAATGTAGGACTATTTAGCTGACAACTGCATAGGGTGATGAAACAGGCTGTCATGAATTTAAAAGTCTCAGGAAAGCTGGGTGCGGTGGCTCACGCCTGTAATCCCAGCACTTTAGGAGGCCAAGGCAGGCGGATCACAAGGTCAGGAGACGGAGATCATCCTGGCTAACATGGTGAAACCCCATCTCTACTAAAAATACAAAAAATTAGCCGGGCGAGGTGGCGGGCACCTGTAGTCCCAGCTACTTGGGAGGCTGAGCCAGGAGAATGGCATGAACCCAGGAGGCGGAGCTTGCAGTGAGCCGAGATTATGCCACTGCACTCCAGCCTGGGCGACAGACTGAGACTCTGTCTCAAAAGAAAAAGAAAAAAAAAAAAAAAGTCTAAGGAAAAAAGAGGTCTTACAAATGTATAAGATGTACTTCTATTGCCATGCCTAATATTCTATGTGTTTATGTGTTGTGTACACAATTTTTCATTACTAAAAATATGTAAAAGAGCTCTACTTAGTTTAAGTAAAAACAAAAGCAGTTAAACACTTTATCAAAAAATGCTAATCAAATGCTTTTAAGTTCACGTGACAAGTAAAATATTTAATAAATAAGCTGTCTTTAAAATCACTGGTAAAAAAATCAGAAATGTTCTAAGAATTGTTAGTATTTTTGTTTACATTTATTGATCAAGTGGCTTCATGCTTATTCCTTGAGAATAGTATAAGATTAGCCATAGGGTTATGAAAGTGTAAAACCAAGCCCAAGACAGAATGATCTTTGCTTTTATAATTTTTGATAAATTAGGCATGGAATATTGTTGGTTTAATGGAAACAGCTAAATCTTGAGTTATTGGTAAAAATACTGTTATATTTAATCATAAGTTCGTTATTGAAGTAAACACCTGAAATTCACAGCTATAAAAATGGTTAACAGGGAAATAACTTAAATAATGACTGTCACAGGTTTTGTTAATAATACAGGTAAACAAATAAATTAATCAGGTAATGGTAATGGAATAAGTGTTTGTAAACAAACTTGTCATATAATTTAGGACCTCAGGTTATTAATAAATGTTAAGTATCTGGGTAATTTCCAATTTAAAAATTACAGGAAAACTTTTTTTTAAACAGTAGATATCTTTTTCTAATTTAGCTTATTTAAAGGTTATGTATAAAACAAGGTCAAAGGAACTAGGAAATAAGAGATATAGAGAAAGATAAGACATAAAGAGGTAATTTTTAGTACAGAAGGCAAAAAGGAAAGTGATCTTATGTAAGAAAGAATCTTGTGTAGTGAATTTGTGTCCTAAAATAAAATGACTAAGTTGTTCAAGAAAGAGAGATATTTAGGACAGAACAGAAAATTTAAGCATGTTGTGAATGGTTTATATAAGTTGTAAGAAGGTTAGTAAAAAGGGATTTGTTTAAAAAAATTGTATAATTCAGTTGGCTATGATTAAGAAGAAATTATAGTAGTCCTTCTAGAGATGAGTCTTTGATATTTAAAAAATACACTAATACAAAACTAAATAATTGGCTAAAACAATATTTTATTACAAATTGACTTCTTTTTAATGTTTTTAATTTATAAACTCTATATCTCTTTGACATTCTGCAGATTGATATCTCACAAGTTCAGCTCTTTCTCTTTTGAAAAGACCTTGGATAATAGATCTCTCTTTCACCTTTTGTTGGTTCCTGTAACTTCATAATAGTTACAGGATAATTAACACAATTATCTGAAGGGAGATAACTTTTTTTGAAAATAGGCCAATAAAATTAGATCTTGTAGACCTTTTAATTCTGCATGCCTGTTATATCTTTATCTTTATATGTGTCATGTGGAAGTGATATTTCACTACCAAACTACATGAAAGAGCTCTAACCTAGTAACTTTAAAAATGTAAGTGCTTATCAGATTGGTAGATGCTAGCTCAGATGACTGTTAATTCACATGATCTTGGTGATCTTTAGTAAAATTAATTTAGCAAATTTAATCTCAAAACTCTAGTAATTTAAAATCTTAAAGTCATGTTAAAACCTCAGTTTTTATCACTGGAAAATTTGAGTTACTAAAAGTTAAAATAGGAGTATAAAATTTGGTGAAGTTTGTAAAACACAATGATGTTGATTTTGCTAAAAAAGGAAAGTAGGTTTTTCTTCTCTAATTAAAAAAACTACTTAAGAGTTGCTTTAGAATTAAGAAAAATATATATACAGATAAAGCTAAATAGAACAATTAAGCCAGAGCAACAAAAGTTAACTCAGACCTGTGGGTACCAAAAAGATAGTCAGTGTGGGGGAAGGGCAAAACTATTTAAAACCAGAGGATATAATATAAAGAAATTGTTTTATTTTGTAGATTTGTATCATCAGCTTCTTAAAAAAACTTTACTATAGTGGATTGTAAAAATAACCACTTTAAGGAAAAAATCCTTAATTTTAAATGCTACAGAAATTAAGAGCTTGTTTGGGTTGATGCAGCACCCCACAGCTCACTATTGAACAATCACTAATGAATATATATGATCCAAATGCACAAGAGGTCATTTCTGAGAGAACAATTAGTCTAGTGGACCAGATAAATGCCACCATAATGTCTGTTTGCCCTGAGAAGGGGACTGCCCAACTCTGTATAAAATACCAAGTGAAACAAGCACCTCAGATGAAGCAGTTAATATGCTTCATATGCAAGCCATATAACTGGATTTAGGATAACTGGTATATCCTCCCACCAAATATGCCTATTACCCAAGTCATGGTAAATTTAGGGGTTGAGGGGGTCCCTTTTACATGGATGCCCCTCCCACAGAATCATAACGACTGCTTGAGAAGCCTTATCAAATTTGCCATCCCTCATGAGTTTTGCAGATGCAACTTGCCGCTAGGAACCCAAACCTTTTTTCACCAGAAAAGGTAAATGGTCTGGGGGTAGAAAAAGGTTCCTGGGACCAGGACAGGTTAAACGTACAGGTTAATAAAATAAACGTATAGGTTAATAAAATAATGAAATGTAAAATGTTTAAACAAACTTTATGTAAGGTAGTTGTAACACCTTTTACCTAAATGTCTTATGAAAATCGGTAGTGCATTTGACTGGGGGATGTTTCCCCTTTCTAGTACTATAAAACTAAGGGCATGTAAATCTGCTCTTTTGAGAAATTGGACACACTAAATGGGAACTGGTAAGGTTGCCTAAACCCACATGCTATAGGGTAGAAGCTATTCTCCACTTCATATCCTTTGTGGAACATTTACTGGGGCTGATGGCAAAAGACTGAGTACTTCCCAATGACAATGACTAAACTAGAGAATTTCCCGTTGAGGGCCATTTACTGCCTTAATCTGGAATGTTAATTGAAGCTATCCCTATGTTAATGGAAACAATGTGATGCCCAAAAGAGTTCCATAATAAAATAAAAATGGTTTATATAGAATCTTGCTACCTGGAAATATAAGGAGGAGATACTGATAAACAGGGAGCCCTTTCCTAGGACTAATTCTAACTCTAGGGGGAGTTGCTGGATTCCACAGTGCCTGATAGACAGCTCTCATGTGCTGCTTGGCTTGTGAATGGTATTTCCAAGGTAAACAGACGTCTCATTTGAAAGATGCTGCTCTAGTTAAAGAAGGTCAAGAAAATCTTTTTTTTTTTTTATTTGAGTGAAGTATGTTTTTAAACAAATGTACCTTTCTCTCTGGGTTCTCCAAAATCTGGATTGTGGTTTTATGACAATATAGTTATTTGTGTAAGTTCAATAAAAACAGAACAATTGGAGACACTGGTTAATTTACCGAGAATTTAACTAAAATAGTATATTTTTAGGTAAAGTTCCAGCAAAGCCAACTTAAAAGGAGGCTATATGGCTAATCAATTTTTGCTAGATTTTATGCAAATAATCAAGACAAGTATAATAAGCCTAGAATTTACTTTACACAGAAATTGGTCTTACTATAATTTCTCTTTAGTAGAAAAGATAGGAGCTAAAAAATGGTTTTAAAGGAAAACTGTAACACTTGGTAGAAGATTTTGACCCTAACTTTTGTTTTTTAAAGTGTAGATTAAATCATGAATTATTTCTTGGCTACAATAATCCTATAGAGAGTACCAGGTTATAATTTTTCTTTATATTTTTAGTTGGTGCCCTAATTGAATTGGCTCCTTTTTCTGTTCTGACACACAAATTACTCTTATAATTGTCAAACTATAAATGTTATTTCTCTCTTCTTGTTTTACTTCCAAGGAAACCAAAATCATGGTATTCTGAAGACCAGAGATGAGTTCCTCATTTAGCATCCCACTGGGCCCAGACCTGTTTCACTGCAAATGCTCTGCTGCTAAAACTATAAAAGCACCCTCCCTCTAGGCCTAGTGGCTATTGAGGAAGAGTTGGGCATGTGAGATTGTAAGGGCCAATTTTGAGGGATAAAATTAGGTCAAGGTCAAACCCTTCAAATCAATAACGGTTACAAAGATGCCCTCTTCCGGCCCTTATCCCCCGCTTGTCATGGAGTGAAGGGCCATGTCCACTGGGAGCCTCTGCATGGTACTCCAGCTGCCTAGGACCTGAGAGCTCCAATGGCTTCAATCCCCCTTCTAGGATGTGTGCCCAGATCAGCACACGCCCACAAAAGCAGGTTGGGGCATTGCTGTCTCTTCTCACAGGGCCCCATGGAACTCCAAGGAGTCCAAGAAGTCTACATTTGAACTTGGCCTCACAGATCTCTATACATTTGTCAAGGCCAGAAGATAGACTCCATTTTACAGTTGTTCGGTTTTATTTATAATGTAGACCAAAAAGTATCTGAGACAGGTCTCAATCAGAAGCTTATTTTGCCAAGGTTAAATACATGCTCATGACACAGCCTCAGGAGGTCCTGAGAATGTGTGCCTAAGGTGGTCTTGCTACAGCTTGGTTTTATACACTTTAGGGAAACAAAAGACAACAATGTAAGATTTACATTGGTCAGGTCCAGAAAGGAGAGACAACTTGAAGTGGTCAGGAGGGGTTGGGGTAGAGGGAGAGGCTTCCAGATCACAGGTGAATTCAAAGATGTCCTGACTGGCAATTGGTTGAAAAAGTTTATCTGAAGACCTGGAATCAACAGAAGGGAATGTGTAGGTTAAGAAGATAGGGGTTATGGAGGCCAAGGTTTTTATTATGCAGATGAAGCCTCCAGGTAGCAGGCTTCAGAGAGAATAGATTGTAAATGTTTCTTATCAGACTTAAAAAGGTGTCAGACTCTTAGTTAATTTTCTCCTGGATCAGGAAAAAGACCTGGAAAGGGAAGGGGATTCTCTACAGAATGTAGATTTTCCCCACAAGAGACAGCTTTGCAGGGCCACTGCAAAATATGTCAAAGAAATACATTTGGGGGTAAAATACTTTGATTTATTTTACAGCCTGCTATCTCTCATGTTGGTATCTTATTGCTACAAAGAGTCTGTCAGTCTGAAGGTCTCTGTGTTGATGTTAATGCTGGTCAGCTGTGCCTGAATCCAAACAGAGGGGTGTATAATGAGGCACATCCAACTCTCCTCCTTGCCATCATGGCCTGAACTACTTTTTCAGGTTAATTTCAGGTCCTTGGTCAAGAGGAGGGGTCCATGTGTGACCCATGAAAGAGATCTGAGTTACCCTGAGTTACTGGCAGCAAATTTTGCCGGTCCACAGCAACTTCAGTCCTTGCCTCCTCGCAAGAAAGAATTCAACTGAGGGGCATAGAGTAGAAAAAGAGACTGAGGCAAGTTCCAGAGCAGGAATGGAAGTTTATGTAAAAAGTCTTAGAACAGGAATGAAAGGAAGGTGTGCTTGGAAGAGACTCAAGCAAGCACGTGAAGGTTAAAGAGAGAAGGTCATGTTTAACCATGATCCTAGGACTTTTATAAGCTCGCTTCTTTGCCATGATTCCTCCCTGAGGGTGGATTTTCCTCATGCCCAGTGCTCTCCTTACCCTTTAGAATTGAGCGTGCGTGGTGTGTTTAGGGAGTTATACGCAGGCCCATCTGAGGCTTTCTTCCTTTTTCAAGTGGAGTGTGCCCCCCAGAAGATCATACTTCACTATGTTTTTGCCTCTTAACATGCATGCCCAGGAAGTTGCTTCTCCCTGGGGCCTGCATTCAATTAACATTTTGCTGTTAACAGGTGTGGGCCATCAGGAAATAGCCTCTCCATGGCGCTGTGGAATTATCATTCTTAAAGAGGCAATTCAATAATTGCCGAACCATCACCCAACATTTTCAGTGGATTAAGGGGGAGCCCTAGCCTACCTTGCTCATGCCTAACTACCTGTAACACATTCAATTGGTTGGGGGACTTAAAATTTTATTTTTGGCTTACAATAATCATTAAATATTTAGATATATGGTTTGTGGACCCTCACTTGTACTTTTGCCCTGGGCTCTATAAATTTTGAGGTAGGCCTGTCTGGTTTTCATAGAGTGACTCTATGTGGAGATAGAGCTTATCAGGAGATAGTAAAGATACAGTAAGGTTATTAGGTGGGGCTCTAATCCAATAGGACTGGAGTCCTTAGAAGAGATGGGAAGGAGGCAGGGGAGAGCTCCCTCTCCACAAGTACACCAGCAAGAAGGTTGCCATCTGCAAGACAGGGAGAGAGGCCTCATCAGACACAATCCTGCTGGCACCTTAACCTCAGACTTCCAGCCTCCAAAACTGTGAGAAAATAAGTGTATTGTTTAAACCCCTGGGCCATGGTATTTTGTAATGAGCTGCCATAACAGAGGATTACTATTTTCAAAGCAAGCTGACCTTGAGGAAGTCATTAAGACTCAGTCTTCTCATCTATAAAATTGAGACAGTATCAGCACCTCCCTCATAGACTTGAGGATTACATGAGGTGATCCATGTAGAGCCCTCAGCATGGTGCCTCACATGTAATGAGCTCAATAGTGTTTCCTGCTGTTATGTTTATTGTTGTTACTAAACCTCTGATGGGACAAATCTCTAAGGAAGGAATGATTCCAGGCTCCCAGATCGACCATGGGGGAGGCCTGAGGAACAGGGAGGGCTTGACTATGAGCTTGACATGGGCATCCAGGCAGGCCTGGCCCTGCCCACACATTTCCTCATGTCTGTTCCAGTTTCTCACTGTCACTCTGCCACCACAGTGTCTACCTGGTGTTCCCATTCAGTCTCTATCATCCCCAAATAGATTCTAGGTTGGTGGCAGCAGCCTTAGCCCAGGGCTGGCCTCCATTTTCCCCTCCACTGCTGGCAGGTGGCCCTCTGGGAACAGGCCCTAGTGGTGGGCTGGCCAAGCCCTGCCTTCTGCTGATAGCTGCTCCAGGAGTGATGGACATGACCTGGCTTTTTTTTTTTTTTTTTTTTTGTAGAGACAAGGTTTTGCCATGTTGCTCCAACTCCTGAGCTCAAAGCAATCCACCCGCCTCGACCCACTGTGCCTGGCCAAATTTTATGTTAAGTATGTTTTCTCACAATATTTTCTAAGTCCATGCTTGGAACCTTTTGTGACTATGTGGCAGGGCAGAAGGCACACTGGCAACCCAGGACAGCCCTGATTAGCCCTCAGCTACTTTGTAATTGAATCCCAGGTTCTGAGCTTCCTGTGAATAAAATCTGAATTCAAGCTGGTGCTCCAGAGCCTGACAGCAACTGGAACTTTCCCACCATCTACCTGGTGAAGCATGAATTATCTTATTTTAAAATTTCTGTTCTTTATTTCTCATTTATATTGAAGTAATATCATTTAGATAATGTGTTGGTAATATGATCTGTGAATTTCATTAGAGGATTTAAAGAGAGTAGAATGAGGCCAGGAGCGGTGGCTCACGCCCATAATCGCAGCATTTTGGGTGGCCAAGGTGGGTGGATCACTTGAGGTCAGGAGTTTGAGAACAGCCTGGCCAACATGGTGAACCCCATCTCTACTAAAAATACAAAAATTAGCCAGGCGTGGTGGCGCACACCTGTAGTCCCACCTACTCGGGAGGCTGAGGCAGGAGAATCGCTTGAACCCGGGAGAGGGAGGGTGCAGTGTGCTGAGATTGCACCACCGCGGTCCAATCTGAGTGACAGAGACTGTCTAAATAAATAAAGAGAGTAGAATGAAGATATTGGGGTAGTTAAGGTTGGGAATCATTGTTTTAACTCTTCCTCTACTGTTTGCTGTTTTGGTTGCTCCAAAACTTTATAACTACATTATAACTGATGCCCAGAATCTGTCACTGCAGCCATCAACACAGCCCTGAGCTCTCAGTAGCTTATGACACCAAGGATTAATTTCTTGGTTCTACACATGTCCACTGTGTGTTGGCAGAGGGAGAAGCAGCCTTTGTGGAGGATGCCCAATGGATGTGCAGTCCAGCCAGATGTGGCGGGCCTTGCTCTGCAGTCTGCTCCTGTTTGTTTCTTTGGAGCTACAGAAATCAGCTCCTCTTTGAGCTTGCCCAAAAGGGGCCATTCCCACAAAGAACAGGGAACAAAGAGGAACTGCTGATTTTGGAGGGGAGAAAAGGAAGGGAGTTTCCATCACACAGTCCCATATTCTCCCCAAAGACAGGTCTCCACTCTGCCACGGAGGGTCCTACTCCCCTTCCCTCCCTCCAGCACCAGCCTTGCTGGGTCCCACCTCCTCTCTTTTCCACCTCCCTTAGGATTCTCCTTCCCTTTATTACCTAGAGCAAGTCTGTGGCCAGCCTTTGATTCTGAATGTCCCACCGTCCCAGCTTCACCACATCAGAATGTTCTAGGTAAATGCAGAGCTCTCCGTGGAAAGACTTCTGGTGAATTCTACTTCCTCCTCACCCTATCCCAGTTGGATGAAGTCAGATCAGCAGAGCACTAGAGCCCTGGATCCAGCGTGCTGCCCCCCATGCACACACTCCCTGCCCTGGTGAGCTGCTGGTAGTGGCGGGGGTTTAATGTGCGTTCAGTCACACTGGGGAAGGTCATAAGAAACAGCTGTGTGCGACTTGCCACCCTAGGTTGAAGTCACATAAGACAGCAGTCATTATATTATAAAACTTTTTCTTTTTTTTTCTTTTTTTTTTTTTATTTTTGAGACGGAGTCTCGCTCTGTCGCCCAGGCTGGAGTGTAGTGGCGCAATCTCAGCTCACTGCAAGCTCCACCTCCTGGGTTCACGCCATTCTCCCGCCTCAGCCTCCTGAGCGGCTGGGATTACAGGTGCCCACCACACACCCGGCTAATTTTTTATATTTTTAGTAGAGATGGAGTTTCACCATGTTAGCCAGGATGGTCTCGATCTCCTGACCTCATGAGCCGCCCGCCTCGGCCTCCCAAAGTGTTGGGATTACAGGCGTGAGCCACCGTGCCCCGCCTGTAAAACATTTTTAAGGAGGATTCATGAGATGGATTACTATCTCTACGAGGAGCAGTTATCCTCCAGAACACTAATTTGTTTCTGGCATCTGGACACCGTGAATTAGGTCACCAGTCAGGTGTCCTTGCACTCCTGGCAGCCAGAAAGCTCTGAGCTGAATTGTGGCCCAGCTTTAGAAGGGTATGCAGTTTTGCAGCCTGCAGTCTGGATACGGACCACACTCTGGATTTGACTCACCACCACTTTGCTCTCAGCCCCCATTTGCTCATGCATATTTTTGTTTATTATACTTCTAAACCACCTTAAATGCTTCTGTTAACAGGCGAGACATAAATATGCTCAAAGGCCACGAAAGTTTGTAAAAGCTTATCTCCCACCGAATAGCCTGGCGGTGAGTCGCCTTGGGGAAGATGAGCCTCCATGATGTTGGGCTCGGCTTCCTCCATCTCGGGCAGCTGCCCACTGCCCCCCGCCCCCCGCCTCCAGGCCCAGGCACTGCCCACATTCGCAGGGTTGGGCAATGCCCATCGCCGTGTCACTGGGTCTGCTTCCAGCCAGCCCGGGGAGGGAAAGGAGGGCAACAGCATGACCCTCCTTACAGGGTGCATGTCAGAAACCGCACAGATCATTTGCACCTGGATCCTGTTGACAAGAACTTGGTTCCTTGACCAACACCTAGTGCAAAGAATGCAGGAAAATCCAGCCTTTCTTCTGGGCAGCTGTGTGTCCAAGTAAAATGCAGAGGTTATGACTTAAGAAAGAAGGGGACAAAGGCAGGAAATTGGGGGATAACGAAATCTTATGTCCTTACCTTACACTTTCAGGAGAATTATGGAAAGGGGGAGAAAGAATTATGGGAAGGGGAAGAAAGCTGGAAAGCTGGGTCCAGTCTTGCCCATTTGCACCAGAGGTCTCTAGCGTGACTGCAGTGGGCACCCTGGCTAAAACTGTGTCTGAAGAGTGGGGAGAGGCGCTTCCTGGCTCTGTTTGAGTTGGATGGGCCTGTGCTTGAGGCTTTGCCTGCTCTTCTGTCACGAAGGATGTTTACAGGGAAGCCAGGGCTGACCTTACGGAGACACCAGGCAGGCTTCCACCTCTTGTTGGGAGGAGTGTGAGAGACCTGACTGGGATGAGAGACAGCCGCATGCGCTTGGACGCTGCCGTGGATACCCCAGCCCTGGGAGTGTTTGAGGCAGAACAAAGGGAACCCAGGAAAAGGTTGACATGGACTCATCTGTTCTGGTATAAGCGGTGCGTGCTAGGGCAAGTCCCACCGCTAGAGACGGGAACAGCTTCTCTCCGAGCAGCTGCCGTCTCTAGCACCAAGCATCGTGGTAGAAGACCAATTCTGAGCTAGCAACAGAGCCCAGAAGGCTTTAGGTGGAAGTGAAGGCACATTCTTTCCTGCCTGTAGACAGCAAGATGTGAGACAGCAAGATGGACGTGCCAGAAGCACTCTGCGGTCTGAGCCGGCCCTGCCGCAGGAGGCAGGTGGGAAGAGGGAAGGGGACACTCCCAGTGGGCCTGGCTTGGGCCTGGGCTTCAGGCTCTGAGGAACTGCATGGAGTGGCAGTTGGTGGGTTTCTCCTGGACTTCTAGGAAGGCCGTGTGAGCAGCTCAACCTCACCCCAGCAAAGCCTGCTTCACAGTTGGGTGGGGTGGCCATGGGAGAGTAGAGCCTCTCCCATGGTGGGTGTGGGTGCCCAGGAGCACAGCCACCTCTGCCAGGCCACCCCCAGCCACGGCCTATTCTGGGAGACTCGGCACCTGGGAGGGGTGAGTTACTCTGCAGGCAGAGGGGGCTTCAATGTCCTCCTAATTTGGGAAGTAAGGGGAACACAATTTCACAGTAGCTATGTAACCTTGGGCTGTTAAATGTCTCTTTGCCTCCATTTCCTGATTTATAAATGATGATAAAAATACCTCCTGCCTCCCTGGGATCATGAGCAGCAAGAGAAACATGCATGGAGGATTTGGAGCCCTGCCTGGCATCGAGCTGGTGCTCAAGGGACAGAAGTGTAGCCAGTATGGAGCTCGACACTGCCTGTTACTATCGCTGCCAGCAGCCTTCGAACGGCGGGGTCTGGATGGGCCTTTATGGAAGCACACGCTTCCTAGAAGAGCAGGAATCATAAAGGAAAGCAGGATGGGGAATCCCTGAGGAGACGGGGAACTCACAGGCCTCTGAAGGGCAGCATGCTGCACGGAGAGGCCTGAAGTTGTTCCCAGACATAGCAGAGGCTGGGCCTAGAGCTCTCAGCGTGGCCTCGGCCTGTGGGGAGGGACAGAGGGGCCTGCAGTGGGACCCAGAGAGACAGAGCCAGGTGGGTGGGGAGATGAGATGCCAAGAAGAGAGCTCCATGTGGGGAAACTGAGGTGACAGCAGGTAGGTCAGGTTGCAGTGTTTGGTGCCTACAGGATGAGGGTGCAGAGAGGAGGGCCGCAAGCTCCCACAGGGAGAGGGCACAGGAAAGAGCTATAGGGCAGGTCCCTGGGCCAAGGAGAAGCCATAAAGGTACACAGGAGACACCGTGTTGGATGGAAGACGAGCTCTGCCTGGCATTCCTAGCTGGGCCCGGCCCTCTACTGCAGGCCCTCTGGCTGGCTACCAGCTGAGAGCACGGCCACACTGACAGAGCAGGGGCGAGGGCCCGGCCCCCATCTGCTGAGGGAGTTTGAGCTGCCTCCCAGTCCAGGGCTCGCCCAGCTCCATCCCCATCTTCCCACCAGTTTCCTAGGGGTTACCCTCAAACCTCCTGCACCCCGACTCTGTCACAGCTTCTGCTCTTTGGGGCTGAGATGGCCCACACCCATTTCCTCCTGTCTCTCCCCCCAGGTGTCTGGCTCTCCCAGGCCAAGCAGCACCGTCATGCCCAGGTGACCGCAAATTCCAGGCCCACCCAGGAATACCCACGGGTGGAGCAGAGAGACGCGGAGGTGTGGATGGTCTCTCTTCAGAAGCTTTATTCTCCCTGGGAGGGGCATTCCTCACCCAGCCAAGGGCTGCTGCTGACTGGACAGAGGGTGTCCCAGATGCAGACGTGGGGTGCAGGCAGGAGGGCTTCCACTAGCCCCCAGGTGGGAGGTGCTGTGCACCCAGGCTCAAGAGGGAGAGGCCCAGCCGCCAGGGAGGGGCAGGGACTTTCTTCTCACAAAGACCTTTCTTCAGTATTCGAAGGTCACCGTCTTGACCCGCAGGTACTCGTTCAGAGCTGCCTCTCCTGTAAGACACCACAAAGGTCACAGCAGCTGCCACCACAGGCAGGAACCACTGCTGGGGGCTGCAAGTGTCTTACTCCTCAGCAACCGTGTGAGGGCAGCTCTGGCTCACCCCACTTCCAGGTGTGAAGTCGAGGCCCAGCGAGGTCATGAATCTTACCCAGGTTATCCCTGACAGTGGATAGTGGGCCAGGACTCCCAGAATACAAAGCCAATCTGAGGCAGCCATTTAAGAATCTTCCCCAGCTCCCACCGCCTTGCCTGGACAGCGGGAAGCCCCTTCAGGCGGAAGGGGGTGGAGGACTTGGTGTTACTGCCCGGACTCACTGGCCCATCTCTTCTCCCGTGGCTGCCCCCAGCTATGTCTGCATCAAGCTGTGGCTGGGAAAAGGAGATGCCTTGCAGGGCCCTGAGGCCCCAGACCTTGGCAGTGCTATGTGGCTGGTGCGTCTTAGCCCCATGACAAGTGTGAAGCCTCGGGCTGTCTGACAGCTCCCCAGCAGCTCTGGCTGGCCCCAGGAGTGGCACTGCCCCAAATGCCACTGCCCTGTCCCTCTGAAGTCCTGGGCCTGCCCAGGCGGGCTCTTGGAAGGCTTGGCTTGTGGGCCTGTCCCAGGAGGGTGCTGGTCCTCTCAGTGGGACACGGGGACCAGGGTTGGGAGGGAGCCAGGGGAACTCGGGGAGGATTCATAAGGGGCTCAGATCATGTTGTGGGGACTTGGCAGCCATAGCCTTCCCTGGGTGGCCGTGGGCCTCATGGATTCCCATGGTGGACACCAGGAAGGTGGCCTGGGAGAAGGCGGGAAGAGGAGGCAGACAGGGACACAGGAAGCAGGAGTGTCCAGCCTATACGTGCATGTGAGTCCAGCTCTGTGGGCACACATGGGCCCCTCTCACAGGCACCCTTGGGGGCTTCTGCAGGGCTTGAAAGATGGGGGCAGGGGGAGGAGAGAAAACTGGAAACAGTGACCACCCTTTGACCCCCAGCCTCAGCATGACCTTCCCTGTGGTCTCTGGGCTGGAACAGGAGCCTGGAGAGACAGGTGGGAACTCTGAGACAGCATACGGCTCCCCCGGACCTTGCCAGCCACCCCTGCCAAGCTTGCCCATAAGACCTGTCTAGTCCCCACTGCTGAGAGAGCAGAATGAGGCCCAAGGCTTGGAGCAGCCCAGGGAGAGAGGGCTGGAGCAGAACTCCATTCCACCCAGCGGACGGAGCACTGGGGGGCCTGCGCTGTGTGCTGGGGGACCCCGCCTGCTGCCACCTCAGTGACTTCATCTCTACTGGGAGACTCGCAACACCCATGGTGTTCACCTGGGCGGTACATTCGGTCTCATGGCTCCTCTTTACACTAAGGACGCAATCTGAGCCCCTGACCATGGCCCATGGGCCTTCTATCTGGCCCCTCCCTGCCTCTCAGGCCTCCTCTCCTCCCTCCTGCTCCCCCTTGGCCCACTCCCACCACTCTGGCCTCTCTGCAACTCCACAACCAAAACTGGTTCCCCCAAGGACCTGCTAAACCCTCAGCTAGAAACACGGGCCCCTGGGTCTTCATGGCCAACTCCTCCCTGCCATGCAGGTCTGGGTAGCACAGATGCCACCACACCAGAGAGGCCTCCACTGCCTCCTGGCCGGAGTGTCTCCCCCAGGCCACTCTTCTTGCCTTCTTCCCAGCACCACCCCTCTCTGCAAGCATCTTGCTCATGGACTTGTCACATGTTCCCTCCCAGTAAGAAGTGAGCCCTGACAGCCATCATGTTCAAGGCTACATCCCTGCATCTGCGATAGGACCTGGCACTAAGTGGTTCTGAACGGATGTTTGCTGAATGAATAAATGAAAGCAACCCCACAGGCAGGAGTAGGTTACCTAGATCTTTGCCAAATCCAGACTGTTTGAATCCTCCGAAGGGAGCGGCCACATCGGTCTTGTTGTACGTGTTGACAAACACAGTGCCTGCCTGGAGCTTGTCACTGACATACAGGGCCTTGTTGATGTCCCTGGTGAAGACACCAGAAGCCAGGCCAAATTCCGTGGCATTGGCCCGAGACAGCACGGCGTCCACGTCCCTGGAGGGAAAGTCCAGGAAGAACTCCCTGAGGGAGGTGCAGATGAGAGCCTGGCCTGCTCTACACCCCAGCTGCATACGACCTTCCGAGGAGAAAATGTGCCGGGCTACGGCACCGGGGCAGGATGCGGTTGGGCTGGGCTGAGAGTGAGGAGGAAGGGCAGGGGCCCATGTGCAGGCAGCCACCACAGGGGCTCCTGGATCATGGGGTGAGCTTTTTATTCCACAGACTGGGAGCAGGGGCCCAGAGAGGAGCCACTGGGTCCTCACATGCAGAAGGACCCACATGTGCCCTTGGCAGGTTGGGCATTCACCAGACATCAGTGATCTGGAGACTTACTACAACCATATTTATTGGCTAGGTGGCACTGAAGTCTCTTATTCTAATGCCATTGACATATGACGATAATTTCTGGGGTTTTTTTGATAGTGGGATAGTAAAATGTAAGGATGAGGCACGATTTTGCAGTTTGCTCCAAGGTGCTACGGAGACAAGGGGTAAGCCTGAGAAGTATCAGCATGGGCCTCTGTGGCCTCAGTGTGAGTGGAGTACAGTTTTCCCTTCCAGCCCAGGCTGGCCTGGGTAACTTGCTTGATCACTAGGCTGTGGTGGAAGGGATGCTCTGGGATTCTGAAGAGCCAGATTATAAAGAGCCTTTTGGCTTTCACCTGGCCTCCGAGGGGGAACCAGGTGCCTTGGCAACCCCGAGGCTGCCACGCAGAGGAAGCCTCCTGGGAGACCCCCGGCAGCGTGAGGATAGCCACTCTGTCGCCCCAGCTGAGGCCAGATACTGCATGGAGCAGAGATGGGTTCGCCTCATTGAACCTAGACCATGAGTAAAATAAATCTCTGATTATTCCAAGCCACTCAGTGTGGGGGGTTTAGTGCACGGTAACGGACCTTAGAACAGAGTCCAGTGGGCTGCGAGAAACATGCTGGAGCACGTGGCAAGGGACAAGGACAGGGAAGGGAACTGTCTTTGCTCACAGGGGGACTCAAAGCCCCAGGTCTCTTCTCAGGGGTGTGGAGACTCAGCAGGCGGCCCAGGCGGGATGTCGATGGCTTGCACCCTGCCTGAGTTCTCCTCCTCACCGCCCATAGACTACCTCCCAAAGCCCACACGAGGACCCCAGTAACACGTGGGAGAGAGTCAGGGCCCTTGAGACATCAGCAGGATTCCCTACCCATCAGCAAACCGAGAGATGATCATGACAGGTCCAAAGGACTCCTCCTTGGCTATGAACATGTGGTCTTCCACATCTGTGAAAACAGTTGGCTCAAAGAAGAACCCTGCAAGAGAGATG
The DNA here is from genome assembly GCF_000951045.1 of Mandrillus leucophaeus. NCBI lineage: Eukaryota > Metazoa > Chordata > Mammalia > Primates > Cercopithecidae > Mandrillus > Mandrillus leucophaeus. The sequence continues at coordinate 1,059,478 of NW_012100654.1, read as the reverse complement.
GAGACCCGCTGTACATGGGAGACACAGTGCCCCATGGTCCAGCCTCCCCGTCAGCAGGGCCTGGGCAGCCACCTGCAGATGACCTGACATAAGCGCCGGGTCGTGGCACCCATGTGATGGGTGTCGCCATGCTGCAGGTGGCTCTTCCACCTGGCATGTTCTTTGATGTGGGTCTCACCATGCTTCTAAAGGAGTGCTGTTGAGGGAAATGGGGCTGCAGGTTGGCAGGTGACAGAGCTGAGACCTGATCCCAAGTCCAATCTTAGTGCCAGAACCCATGGCCAAAGCAAAGACTGGAGCTTTTCTGGTGACAGCTAATCTACAACCTCCTAGATTGTTTGGCAGGTGAAACCTCCCAGGCAGCTCTGCCACTGACCCTGGTGGCTACAACCCATGGAGTAGGAGGAGGTGAGAGGGGAGGAGCTCTGGACACTGGACCTCCTGGGACTCCCTCCCTCTGCCCTTCTGGGGTCCCTACCAAGGCCCAACTTCATGCTCTCCAGTCAAGAAGGGACCACCTAATCCCAACCCTGGATGCAACCCCTACAGGCCCTGGTTGCCAGGGCAGATGCACTTCTGACAACTGAAATGCTTTCTCTCTCTTTTCTCTAGAGACAGAGCCCTGAGACCTGCTGCACTGAGGTCAATCCTGCCTGACCTCACTGAAATTCAATCCTGCCTGACTTAGGAATAATCAAGAGACCGGGAATTTTCTCACTCTAGTTTTTAGAGAAATAGAAAATTTCAAAAAACATTACAAAGTTATTTAACTAATAAAATATGCAATATTTTTCATACATTTATAAATGACATTTTAACACTGATTACAATTGTGAAAATGTGACTCATGTACACACACAGTGGTTTATGTGGCCTGTGTTTACTCCGCAGTCTTGCAGCACCTCTGCCGGGGCATGTGAGCCATGCTGACCACCCCTCTGTCGTCCCCTCCCCATCTACCTTGTACTCTCCCCTATCCCCTCTAGACCCTAAGAGCTGGTCTCCTGGTCCTTGGGCCACCAGAAAGCAGCCCCATTACATGCTCTGCCCCTCACTGGGCTGTAGGAATTCTGCTCCTTCTCATACCCTCTCCAGGGTGGGGTGATGACTCTCCACTATTCCTGGTTCCCTGGTGCTGCTCTAACCCTTGCTGGCTCCCTAGCCCTGCTCCTAGCACAGGGCCTCCATCCCACCAACCCTGAACCCGGCCATCCTTGCCCTGCAAGGGCCCTGGTGATGCTCCTCCCACCCCATCTGCCTCATGGAACTCGCAGTCCAGCAGGAGTGGGAAGAGGGTAAGTGGACAGTGACAGCAGCAGTGCAGTGGTCACGAGAGCTCTGTTGAGGTGTGTGGTGCCCGGCACCCTGTGACATGGGCATGCCTGGGTCCTGGATGTCCTGTGAGCTAAAGAAGCAGGAGCTCTCCAGGTGGGGACACTCGAAAGCCTCCACTAAGTCGAGCAGCAGCAAATGCATGGAGCCCAGGAAAGCACTAGAAACCTCTGGAGAGAATGAAATGCGGCTGCAGTACAGGTCAAGGGCAAGTCAGGCACAGATCATGAAGGACTCTGGCTGTAAGGTCAAGGAGTCTGAACTTGCACTGCGGGAGGGTGGGTCACTGCTACGAGGTCTTAACGGAGGAGAGGTCACCAGACCCTGGCAACTGTGTGAGTAAAGGATCAGCAGGCTCACAAGGCCACTTGGGAGGCTGCTGTGACACCGAGCAAGGCAAGATGCAGGGAGCCCGCACAAGGGTCAGGAGGCAGAGGAGGTCCACAGTGGGACAATTCTCAGATTTTACAGAATCAGGCAAATAATTTAAATGGGGGTCACAGAAAGAGAAGAGTCAGGGATTCTTTCTTCCCTTTCCTCCTTCATGTCATCAGATTAATTGAGCACCTACTCTGTGCAATGCCCAGTCTAGGCACAAAGGAGCTAGGGGTGAGGAAGACAGTCATGGCACCTGTCCCTTGGCAGTAGCATCAACAGTCCATCCCTGTGGCTGCTGCACTTCTGGCCTGGATGACTCGATCAGACAGAGGGTCCTGGAGCAGCAGGTGTGTGTGTCTGGGCTCAACTCTGGCTGGGACATTGCAATGACCATTGAGTTTGAAGGGCCTGGGGAACATCCAGGTGGAAGTGTCCAGTGCCGCTGGCTATGTGGTGAGGAGCTCTGGGTGGGGTGGAGCCTGGAGGCCTGTATCTGGTAGGGTCTGAGCAGGGGAGAGATCCTGCAGGCGAACTGTCCCCCATGAGAGGTGCTCCAAGCTAAGGATAGGCAGGGATGCACCTCCATTGAGGGGACAGGTGGAGCAACGGCTGAGAGGTTAACAGCCAGTGAAGTAGAAGGAAAATCAAAAAATCTAGTCTCTTGAAATCTATCGGGGAGAGACTCTCAAGGCTGTGGTGACAGTAAGGGCAAGTCAGAGTCCAGTTCAATACTGACTAAACCAGCACTGAATAATGCTCATCCCATTCCCGGGTCTGGCTGGTGCCCAAATAGCCAAGGCCCAGTCCATCCCAGGTCCCAGATGGAGCTGCAGCCTGACTGTGCAGGTACCTGGCCTTCAGCTCTCTCCAGTTCAGCTGGACAGGGAACCAGAGGCCATGGGACCTGCTGCCTCAATTGACCCAAGCGGGCCTGGCACACTGTGACTCACCTGGCCGAGGGATTTGATTCCCACCGCAGACCAGTGTGGCCCCTTCCTTCACGCCGCACTGGCAGTACTCCATCAGCTTCATCAGGTGGGCATGGTGATTCTGTGGCCCGTGGTCGGTGTCCCTGTCCAGCGGGTTGCCCACCTTCATCTTCCGCACCTCCTGTACCTGCAGAAAGTCCTCCAAGTCAGGCATGGCTTGTTCTGCCGCAGTTTCTGACAATGATCCTCACCTGACTCAGCTCTCATGGCTGACCCCTGAGGAAAGTTCACACTCTATTCTAGCCTCAGGGCTTTCCGAATTCTGACTCTAAATCCACCTTCCAGTCTGAAATCCCAGATGGCTCCTATGCGCAGAGGGACAGAAGTCTCCAAGGAGACAGGAGCCCAGCAATAGATGGGCTGGGAATGGAGGTGCACAGGAGTGTGGGTGAGGAGGAGAGAGGCTGGTGTATTTGACTAGTTGAGGAGATGGGGCTCATTACAACATGTATCTGATTCTGGTCCTGCACCAGGCTCATGGATCAAGAAGCTGAAAGAACTGTTTGTCTGGGGGACTCCAGGATGTGGGGTGGGTGGGATACACCAGCCCTGCTGCAATAGTCCCGGTGCTAAAGTGGGAAAGAAATTAAGTGGAGGGGAGGGGCCCAAGGCTCTAGTCTGCTGACCCTCCTCCTCCAAGGCCAGGGCATCTCACATCTTGCAAACCCTGCACCCCCAGTCAGCCCTAATCAGACACGGGTGTGACTCGAGCACCTGGGACACCCCTCTGCCCTTCCCACCAAGGCCCACTGAGTGCCTCTGACTGTCCTGTCTCCACCCTGTAGCCAAGCCCGGTTGCTTTTGTTCCTCATTCTCTGCTCCTGTCCTGGAGACCCAAACTGCGCCCCAATCTCTCTTGGATACAAAGGACAAGCAGCCTACTGAGCCTCCTGAACACTGGCCTCGCTTCCTTTATTTGGGATTGTGACTGTCCTGAGAATTATCCCTGGGACAATGGCCCTCGCAGTCACCCGACTGTGGAAGTCTCATGACTCCCTTAAGACCCCCAGACAGGACTTTGTGTGCACAGCTCTATGTCCCCGCAGCCACACTCCACCCATGACTGCCACTTTATCTCCAGTAGTCCCTGGGTCTGTATCCTGGTCCTGCTATTCCTGTGCCGGGCCCATCACAGCAATGGGCCTCGCTTGGCCAGGCAGGCCAGCTCCCTAACTACGGAAGATGAGCTTGTGCCTCCCATCACATGGTAGAGTCTGTTTCCTCACCCCTTAAATCTGGGCCAGCCTGTGACTTGCTTCCATTGCATGGAAGCAATGTTTCGTGCATTTCAAGAAGCCTCTCAGCTTGTGCTGTTACTCTCAGGAGTCCTGCCACTGTCCACATGAACATGCCTCAGCACATGCTGCAGAATACAGGCCCCTAGGGCAAGGACAGCTGTCCCACGAAGCTGCCTGCTGCCCTGCTGCCCCCGAGCCTCACTGCAGATGCTTGGGCAAGCTCTGACAAACCCACGTGAGCCCCAGCGAACCCCAGCCTAGACTGCCACTGCTGCCCACAGAATCATGAGCTGAGGGCAGGGCTGTCATTTCCAACCACTCTGTGTTGAGGCTTGTTATACGGCAAAAGCTTTTCCAGCCCCTCCCAGAAAGTCCTTCCTTTCCCCACTCCTTCCGGACTCTGAGCCACCACCCTGGGTCCAGCGCCAGCTCTCCAGGGACCCCTCCCTCACCCCTCCGCTCACGGGCCCTCTTTTTCCCTGGCTTCTCAAGCACCATCTGTCTGAAACCATGTGTGGAGGTTGCTGGTTGTCTCTCCCGCATCCCTGCCGCTACCTGCTGGGATCAGATGCTGCTCTCCACAACCTGGGGGCGGGGGGGTGCCCTTCGTGGAAGCTAAACCAACCTCAGCTTGCTCCACCCCTGGTATCATGGCCTGGATGAAGGATGGCTGGGGCCTGGCTCATGACAACCCCACAGTGTTTTCTAACAGAGGTGGTGAGGAAGGAGTCATGTCCTGCTCTGGCTCCAAGTGGTGAGAAGGTAATGCTGGTGCCGCCAGCCCCATACTCCTCACCATATCCGAGCTGCTTGGAGAGAATGACGCCAACCCGTCGAGGAACCGAGAAGCTAGGCATTACAAACCTCCCAAGGGGACTCAGGACCACCCATCTGTCCGAGGCCAGCATCAAGCCTGCTCTTCAGGTGTGGCTGAGTGGATAAATCTGGTGGAAGACACTATCCTGTGCCCACCAGATCCCCGAGGCCATGCAAGGCGGCTGCGGAACCTGATGGGAGCTGCTGGCCCCTACTGGCGGCCCACAGCCAAGCCTACCTGCCACAGGGGCCCGCAGCCTGGCCACTTGGCCCCAGGGGCATGCCTATGTAGGGGGATTTGTGCTCCAGGGCCCATGTCCACGGTCAGACCCAGGCTGACCAGAGACCAGGCCCTTGCTCCATTCTGTCTGGTCCTCCCCTGGTCTCTTCTTCTTCCAGGCTTCACCTAAGAGTCCACTCTGAGTAAACCACATGCACCGAATTCTTGCCCCAGGCTCCACTTCTAGGGAGCCAACCCAAGACGGGCCCTTTTTGGTGATGTCAATTTGAGCTACAGGTCTGCTATTTCTTGGCGAAATAATAAAATCCAGTGAAGACTCAGCACAGCTCCCACTGTGAGTTCCCTGACCCCCGTGGGCAGTGTCCTCTAGGAGGAGCCCAGACTCACTTGACCCCTGCCCTGTCTCCCCTCCTCCAACCCCCTCCAGCCAGGCTGCTGTCCCGGTGAACCAGCAGCCCACAGACCCTGGGGCAGGACTCACCACCCTCCGCACGAACTCATCATGAATGGAGTCCTCCACAAACAGCCGGCCTGCTGCAATGCAGTTCTCTCCTTTATTGAAGAAAACAGAGCTCATCCCCTTCAGAGAATGGACAAGAACACCAGGTCACTGCTCCTCCTGGGACACCAACCCCCTGCTCTGCCAGGGCCCAGCTGCCCTTTCTCATTGGGAAGGGAGGCACCCGTGTGTCCTAACCTCCTCCTGTGGGCCGCACTCAATCCTCAGTCACCTTAAGAGGAGAGGTGAGACATAACGGTGTGGGAAGTGAAGACGCTGAGGCCCATGCAGTGACAGAGAGACACCACGCCCCAACTCCCACCACTGGAGGACAAGGCCGCCATCTACACTGCAGAGCATGGGGACCAAGTGGGAGTGAGCCTCGGCCTGCCTGAGACCCTCCTGCACCCTGGGTGGGCTCGCTGGGGTGGCCCAGGAGGTGCTGATTCCTGTTTCAGAGTCTACATTCTCGGAACTGACAGGAGAGATGCCAGCCGTGTGTGTAAGCACGGAGCAGGTGGCGGGTGACAGGGCAGAGGGTGAGACACAGGCAGGCAGCCCTGACGTGGGTGGGTGAGGGGTGGGGCAGCCCTGGCCCAGGGAACTTCCAGCAGGAGTTCACAACAAAGGCCCTCAGAGGCTGCAGGCAGCCTGCTTTTTCAAACTCGCCTGCTGTGGGAGACCCAGGGGAGGACGGAGAGCCATGGTCAAGCTTGGCTAGATCCCAGGGCTGATGGGTTCACCTGGGCCCGTGAACAATGCCCTTGCCTCCCTCAGTTTCTCTACCAAATAAGGTTGGACTCCCTTTCACAGCCATGCTAGGGTGTCAGGCCGTCTTCCACGGCACAGTGGAACTTAGATAGGGCCGGGGGCATATTTGGGGACCTGGCAGAATGTGGCCTTACTGGTTTGCTCCCACAGTAGTGAGGACAGGACCAAGGCAACAACAATACTAACGGTAAGAACAAGGACCAACACATGTGTCTTACGTGGCACTTGCCACTAATCTAAGCCCTTCAGACATATTCATTCTGCAGCCACGCAGGAGGTGGGTATCACCGTGGTCCCTACCCACAGGTGGGAGCACAGACGCCAAAGAGGTTAGGTAACTTGCTCAAGGCTGCCCAGCAGGTCAGTGGTGGAGCCAGGCACGTGCACCCACGGCCACCGACAGAGAGCGTCACTGTCAGCAGGGCTGGGCCCAAGTGCTCAGAGTTCTGCTTTGCTCTTTTATTTTAAAAATACACATTTTATTGTGTATATTTGAGGTTTACAGCATGAAGTTATGGACTACATATAGATGGTAAAATGGTTACCATAGTGAAGCAGATCAACACATCTGATTTGCCCTCTCACCAGACAGAAAAGGGTGCCATGCTTATTTCAGAACAGATGGAGCTGTGGCGTGTGTTTCCTGATTTCATATTGATATGTAATACACACACACACATATGTTATAGGCAGTTGATCTCAGCTATCCTGGCAGTTATGAAACTTCTTGGGAAGTATGTTTGGAGGGCACACGTCTTTCTTCACTAAGTCTGCTGCCTGCCATGCTATGCTTGTGGTGACACCATGGACTCCACCAGGGCTACACGTGTGAGTGTGGCTATGGAATCAGAGACAGAGCCTTCTGGGCTCCACGGTCCCTGTCCCCACTTGCTGTCCCTACCCCCTCCAGGCCCGGCCCTCACCATCTGCACAGCCTTGTTGAGGTCACAGTCAGCAAAGATGATGAGGGGTGACTTCCCGCCCAGTTCCAGGGACACCTTCTTCACGTTACTTATGGCACAGCTGCAAGGAACAGAGGGCTGGTGGGGCCGGTCCCTCCAGAGCAGGTAGGGGCATTGGGCCCCCAGGTGGCAGGGACCTGGGCAGGCTCAAAGCATGCTTTGTTGCAAGAAGCAAGACCCAGCCAGTGCCTCCCCACTCCCCCCGCCCCTTGCAACTTCACACAGCCACCTTCCTTTCTTTCCTGGCCCGTATATACCGGGCCTGTGCCCCGCTGCCCCCTGGACTGCCCTTCCTGCTGCATGCTCCACACCTTGTTTCTTGCAGGTCTGTGTTCCCTTCTCTGGGGTGCCTCCCTGATCGACCTGTATAAAACCACAGCCTGCCTGCGCACCCCATCTGCTGCCCTTTGCTCTATTGCAAGTTGACCTCTGACCCCATCTGCAGAGCATGAGCCTGGCCAGGGCAGGCACGCCTCTGTCTGGGTCATACTACAGCCCCAGCGCCAAACACAGTGCCTGTACGCAGCTGGTGCTGCACAAATTAAGGATTACAAAACAGCACCATCAGCTGGTACAGCTGCAGGGGCCCAGAGGCTGTGGCACCTCCCTGTATTAGCAGCAGAGCAAACAGAGAGAGGCTGGGAGTCATGAACACATCACATCAGTGGGCAAGAAATGCACTGCAGGGATGCTGTCCTCAGCCGGACACTCAGTTAATAGCCGGCAGGTAGGAGACTCCACTGGGGAGGAGAGGCCTCCTCTGCAGGAGCAACCGAGGGAGATGGCCCCCATCTCAACTGCAGGTCCGGGTGACATGGCAGTCTGGGAAGAAGAAAGCAGCAGAACCAGGGATGCTGGGGCAGGAAGCTGCTCAGAGCTCTGCTTTGCTCTTCTTTTTTTTTTTGAAATAAATTTTACTGTGTGTATTTGAGGTTCATAGCATGATGGCTTTTT
>NW_012100654.1:1040935-1051026 GCF_000951045.1 Mandrillus leucophaeus | reverse complement strand
ATCTGCCCGCCTCGGCCTCCCAAAATGCTGGGATTACTGGCATGAGCCACAGCACCCAGCTTCCCCGCCCCCCACTTTGAGATAGAGTCACACTCTGTTGCCCAGGCTGGAGTGTAGTGGTGTGATCTCGGCTTACTGTAACCTCCGCCTTCCGGGTTCAAGTCATTCTCCTGCCTCAGCCTCTCGAGTAGCTGGGAATATAGGGGCATGTGCCACCACACCTGGCTATTTTTTGTTTGTTTGTATGTTTGTTTTGTAGAGATGGGGTTTCACCATGTTGGCCAGGGTGGTCTCAAACTCCTGGCCTCAAGTGATCCGCTGGCCTCGCCTCCCAAAGTGCTGGGATTCCAGCGTGAGCCACCATGCCCAGCCTAGTATTTATTTTTTTTATATAAAATGCTCAAATTGAGGTAGTTTTGTTTTTTGTTCTGTTCTATTTAATTAATCAATTTTTTTTTTTTTTTTTGGAGCCAGGCTGTCTTTGTTGCCCAGGCTGGAGTGCAGTGCATGATCTTGCCTCATTACAGCTTCCACATCCCAGGCTCCTCCCACCTCAGCCTCCCGAGTAGCTGGGACTACAGCATGTTCCACCACACGCTCGGCTACAGCATGACATCATGAACTACATATCAATGGTACAATGGTTACCACGGTGAGGCAAATCAACATATCTTGCCACCCAAACCCTCTGTCCAGCTCTGGAGTGCTCAGAGCTGACATTTCCTGAGCCCTCACCCTGGACTTGACTCACCTGTGCCCAGATGTGACTACAACCTACACACCTCAGAGGAAGAGACCAGCTAGCTTTTGAATCAGGAGAGGCAAACCTGCTATGACTACTTGCAGTTACCCCATTCCCCTACCCACATCACTCAAAGTGCAGGTGCCAAAACCCACCGCCAAAAGTTCAGTGTCAGGGCTGGGGCAGGCTCCAGTGTCAGTCAGGGCTCCAGCTGCTACCCTGTGGTCTGGCCCTGGCTGGCTCTCCCAGCTTGTCGGTGATGGAGACGAGAACTCCTGCACTGTCAAACTGCTGTAATGGAACTGATGGGGGACTTCAGGCATGGGTGTGACCCAGGTCATATTGTGGTTTAATGACAGAGCCTGGGAGATGACACCAGTCAGTTTGAAGCCAAAGTCCAAGAATGAAGACATGAATTGACCTAGATCACTTCTGTCCATAGAAATAGAATGAAAGCTTCAAACACTAGCCAAATAGATGATGGGACTTTTTTTGATGGTAGCCACATTAAAGGAGCTTGAGACCAGGCTGGGCAACATAGCAAAACCCCAGCTCTACAAAAAATAAAAAAACTTATCCAGGTGTGGTGGCATGTGTCTATAGTCCTAGCTACTCGGGAGGCTAAGGTGGGAGGATCGCATGAGCCAGGGAGGCAGAGGCTGCAGTGAGCTGTGATCATGACACTGCACTCCAGCCTGGGTGACACAGTGAGACTCCATTGAAAAAAAAAAAAAAACCTGAAAAGAAACAGGTTTCTTTTATATTAATATATAATAATAAAATATTTTATTATATTTTATTTAACCCAACTAATCAAGAATATTATCATTTCAACTTGAAAGCAATATAAAAACTTAATGAAGGCAGAGCACAGTGGCTCACGCCTGTCATCCCAGCACTGAGATGGGAGGCCAAGTCAGGTGGATTGCTTGAGCCCAGGAGTTTGAGACCAGTCTGGGTAACACAGTGAGACCCCTGTCTCTATGAAAAACACGAAAAATTAGCTGGGCTTGGTGGTGCATGCCTGTAGTCCCAGCTACTTGGCAGGCTGAGGTGGGAGCACCACTTGAGCCCAGGAAGTCAAGGCTGCAGTGAGCTATGATGGTGCCACTGCACTCCACCATGGGTGACAGAGCAAGACCTGTCTCAGAAAACAAACAAACAAAAAACATCCTATTAATGAGCTATTTCAGTTTTTTGTGGGTCCTCAGTTCTTGAAATCCATGTGTGTTTTACACTCTCAGCACTTCTCAATCCAGTCCCTTGCTGGTCTGACAGTGCTCCGCAGGTCTCCGTCCAGGCCTCCCAGGGCTTTGTCAGAAAGGCAGATGCCTCTTCAGCGTTTGCATAGAGCCCAGCAGGGCCTCGGAAGTGGCTGCGCCCTGGAGCTTGAGAAGCAGGACACAGCTCCTCGGACAGCACTGCCATGTCCCAGGCGCAGCCTGCGGCAGCCCTTCCTCTGCCCCACCCCCAGCCACGCACCTTTTCATGATGTGCTTGCCCACCTCCGTGGAGCCTGTGAACCCAATTTTCCTCACATCAGGATGGTCTGAAAGTCTCTGGCCGATCAGGGAGCCTGTGGGTGGGAGGGAGGGGGGAATCAGGGCAGTCCCCCTGGTGCTGGGGAGGCAGGAGCCCACCTCCAGGCCTACACAGGTCCACTGGGAGTCTGGGGCCCTCAAAATGCTCCCCACACGCTTGATCCCCATGGTGTCTGGGGCTCGTGGAGCCTCACTCCCTATTAGGGGCTGAACTGTGTCCCCTAAAATTCATATGCTGAAACTCTCACCCTGTGTACCTCTGGATGGGGCTGTGTTTGGAGACGCGACCTTTACGTAGGTGATTAAGGTAAAATGAGGTCATTGGCATGGACTCTAATCCAATCTGACTAGTGTCCTTCTAAGAAGAGGGGATTTGGGCAATGACGATGCGAGGACACAGGGAGTGGAGAGGAGAGCTGTCCGCAAGCCCAGGAGAGAGGCTGCAGGAGAAGCTGACGCTGCTGACACCCTGATCTTGGACTTCCAGCCTCCAGAACTGAGAGATGATAACCGTCTGTTTCTGAAGCCCTGGTCTGCGGGGCTTTGATGTGGTAGCCCAAGCAAACCAACCCACTCCCCACATGGTTTTCCACCATCACGCAGACCCCAAGGTGAGGGCACCAAGCCTTCAGCTCTTGTAGGGGCTCAAACAGAGACCCAAGGATGCCTGACTAGGTCCCTGAGGGGTGTGGCATCCTGAGCATCACAGACTCTAAAACACCCGCCCTCAGGTGAGCCAGCCACAGAGGCCTTGCCACCTGCTGTTCCTCCCAGGGAATGCCGTGATTCCTGCCCTGTCCCATGCCCCCAGCCCCCACTCTGAGCCGTGCCCAGCACAAATCCTGTCCCCAACCTGGCTAAGTCCTTTCTGTCCCTCAGGTCTCCATCTTAATGAGACTTCAGAGTGGGCTCCCGGATGCTGCCTCCTCCCAGACGCAGCGTAGCTCCCCACTTAAGTCACTCTCTTGTTTTGGCTTCTGACACCGCACCCTCCTAATTCGCCTCTTACTTCTCTGATGGCTCTTTTTCCATCTCCTTTGCTCACCTAACCTTAAAATATCCAGCACCTCTGGCTCCGTCCCAGGCCCTCCTCTCTCCTCAGTTTACACTGTGTGCTCAGCTGATCTCACAGGCTTCCAAGGGCCATCTCAGGTACGTCACCCCCCCAAATCGGCCTCTCCAGTCAAGCTCCTCTGGGATCCAGATCCACTGGTTACTCCTCTGCCTGCGTGGCATCTGCACTTGGATGTCTTCTGGCTTCTCAAATTCAACAGATTTGAAACTGAAGTCTTAATCATTCCCCTAGACCTGCTCTTCGTCCAGGGTTCTCCATTTCAACTTCTCCTTGCAGCCAGCTGGTTCAAGCCAAGAACCCAAGAGTCATTCTTGACACCTCCCTTCCCCATCCCATGACTCACTCAGTCCAGAGCTCCTGCACCTATCCAGTCCCTTCATCTTCCACCACTCCCCTGCCTCCAGGCTTGTAAAATTCACATGCCCAGGCACACCTGGGAAGGTTCCAGTTTGGCAGGTTTGGAATAAGACCCTTGTATCCTCCCTCTATACACAGTTAAAGCTCTACCAGTGATTTTGATACTAACTCCATTCCACCACTCCCCATTAAATCACTGTTTTGGGGAGAATACATTTGAAAAATATGTATCTGCTAAAGAACTGATGTCCAAAATATACAAAGAACTCTCAAAACTCAACAATAAGAAAACAACCACTAAAAACTGGGCAAAAGACAGAAATAAACACATCACCAAAGAAGATAGACAGATGGCAAATAAGCACATGAAACAGTGCTCAATGTCATTTGTCATTAGAGAATAAAAAACTAAAACAGCAATGAGATACCACTGAACAGCTACGAAACAACCAGAATCCAGAACACTGATGATGCCAGATGCTGGCACGGATGTGGAGCAACAGGAACTCTCAGTCATTGCTGTGGGAACGCAAAATGGCACAGCCACTTGGGAAGACAGTTTGGCAGTCAGTTTAAAAACCAAATGCACTCTTACTATATGATTCAGCAACTGTGCTCCTTGGTATTTACCCAAAGGAGCTGAAAACTTATGTCCACACCAAAACCTGCACACGCATGTTTACAGCAGCTTTATTCAGAGTTGCCAAAGCTTGGAAGCAACCAAGATGTCTTTCAGAAAGTAGATGGATAAATAACTGATGTGAATCAGACAAGGGATATTATTCAGTGCTAAAAAGCAATGCGCTATTAAGTCACAAGAAGTCATGGAATAACCTCAAATGCATATCACTAAGTGAAAGAAGCCAAATGAAAAGTCTGCATATGATTGCAATTACATGACATTCTGGAAAAGGCATAACAGTGGAGACAAGAAAAAGACCAGTGGTTGCCAGGGATTAGAGAGAGGAAGACATAAAAGATATAGCACAGAATATTCTTAGGGCAGTGAGACTACTCTGTGTTATACTCTAATGGTAGATGCAAGGCATTACACAGTTGTCAAAACCCATAGAATGTACAACCCAAGCGTGACCCCTAGGCTATGGACTTTGGGGGATAATGAGGTGTCAATGTAGGTCATTGATGGTAACAAACATACCCCTCTGATGCTGGATATTAGTAGTGGGGGCTGTGTCTGTGTTGGGGCAGGTGGTATATAGGGACTCTGTACTTTCTGCTCAATTTTGCTATCAACCTAAAACTGCTCTAAAATAAAGTCTATTTACTAGTAATAGTAATAATAGTAACAAAAATAATAACACTTTCTTAGGCTATTTAAGAAATATTTCCAAAAAGGTATCATATATCAGACCACAGACATTCTCCATTTTAGAAAACAGGATTTTTACAAGCTGCTATGTGTTGGACTGTGCCTCCCCCAACCACTCACTAGAAATTCATAGGTCACCATCCTAACCCCCAGCACCTCACAATGTGGCCTTATTTGGAGATGAAGTCAGTACAAGTAAAATTAGTTAAGATGACGTCACTGGGGTGGGCCCTGATCCAAAATGACTGGTGTTCTTATAAAAATGGGAGATTTGGGCATAGACACCACACCTTCAGGGAAATGCCATGTCAAGATGAAAGCACAGATCGGGATGATGCTTCTACAAGCTAGGAGGAGCCAAAGAAGAACTCTTCCCTAGAACCTTTTAGATGGAGATGGCCCTGCTAACACCTTCCATCCAGACTCGTAGCCTCCAGAGCTGTGAGGCGCTGCCTTGCAGTGGTTTATGCCACTCGATTTGCAGTGCTTGGTGACAGCAGCCCTGGCAACTCACATACAGGCCATAGTCTCTGATCATGACGTAATACAAGTAGAAATATAAGAACAGAATTTTAAATTTTAGACAAAAAACAACTTGGCAATTGTTTTAAAATCTCTTTTTACTTACTGTGTTAGAGAGAAGACCAAAACTACAACTATATGATATTTAACAATAATAAAAACATGAACACAATCTGCTCAAAAGGCATGAGGCAGGAGTGCATTTCCGGAAGGCCAGCTTGAGGAGCCCTGCGGTCAATTCCCCAGGGAAACCACTATCCTGGTGAAGATGATCTAAAAACAACCACTTAAACTCCTGGAAATTTTTCTAAGGACATACAACAAAAGGAAAAACATTCTTCAAGAAAATCCGACTCTCAGTAAGGGCAGGGAAAGTCTGTGACACTGAAGGCACAGTCTGCTCCCTCCCCTTGAGGGAAGCTCCACTCCACGCAGGTGTGGCCAGGAAGGCAGCGCTCCTTTCCCTCTCAGCTTCCAGCGAAGGAAGCTGGCATCCACCAGTGGGTGCAGGCCACCAAGGCCTCTCCTCTCCGCCAACTCTCAGTTGCAGAAGCTAAGTTCTTGGTGACTACGGCTAAGATGCTGTGGCCCCTTCCTCCACCCAGACAGCACTCATAAGGGGAAGAATCTACCCCAGGTGTGCCAGACGGAGAAGACAGCGCATGACTGTATTCAAAGTGCAAGACAGAACAAGTGCAAAGAAAGAACAAGATTGTCAACCCAGAATCTTACGTCTAGCAATACTGTGTTTCGAAAAGTAGAGGCAAATAAGGATATTGCCAGATAAACAAAAACTGAGATAATCTGTTGTTAGCAGACCCACCTTATAGGAAATACTAAAAGAAGTTCTTCAAGCTAAAAGCAAGTGACTACAGACAGTAGTCAGAATCCACAGGAAAAAGCAAGGAGCACCGTAAAGGTAATTAGGTAATTATAAAAACAGTATCAATGCATATTTTATTTGCTTTCTTCTCTTAACTGATTTAAAAAGCAATTGTATAAAATGATTATATATATAATAGTATAATTGTGGGGTAACAAACAGAAATGTAATATATTGGACAATAAAAGCAGAAAGGAAGTAGGTGAGAATAAAACTTAAATGGAGTAAGGTAATGACACTAGATAGCAGTTCAAATCCATAGGACCAGCTAAAGAGGACCAGAACTTGTGAGTCAGATAACATAGACTCTGCACATAGGGACTTATTCTCCTTTCTTTTCTCAACTTCTTTAGTAGATGTAAAATTATATAAAGTAATATATGTAGCAATGTATTATTGGGTTTGTAACATACATAGATGTTCTATGTGTACAAAAATACGTGATCCTGGCACAAACAGGGAGAAGATAACAGACCTATCCAGAAGTAACATTTGTACATTTCACTGGGATTAAGTTCATATAAATCTGAAGTTGATTTTGATAAGTATGTGATAAGTCCTAGAATAACCACTAAGAAAATAACTGCAAATGTATACTGAAAATAATTATTGAAAGCATTAAAATGTTATGCTCAGAAATATTCACTTAATGCAAAAGAAAGTAGTACAGCAGGAGAAAGAGAGGGAAAAAAGACAGCAGACTCATAGAAAGTGAAAAGTAAAACGGTAAACCCACTGTATCAATATTAACATTAATGTAAAGTCTCCAGTCAAAGGCAGAGATTATGAGACTGGATTAAAAAACAAGATCCAACTATATGTTATATATGGCACATTTTAGATTCAAAACTATGAACGGGTTGAAAGTAAAAGAATGTAAAAATATATATCATGTCAACAGGAACCATTTGAAAGCTAGTGTGGTAATACTTATAACAGACAGAATTGACTTTAACACAAAAACTATCATGAAAGATAAATGGGGCATTTATAATGATAAAAGTGTCAGTCACAAGGTATGAGGTGTAATCAAACCTTTTTTTTTTTTTTCGAGACAGAGTCTCGCTCTGTCACCCAGGCTGAAGTACAGTGGCACGATCTCAGATCACTGCAAACTCTACCTCCCAGGTTCAAGTGATTCTCGTGCCTCAGCCTTCAGAGTAGCGGAGGTTACAAGCTCCTGCCATCATGCCCAGCTAATTTTTGTATTTTTAATAGAGACGGGGTTTCACCATGTTGGCCAGGCTGGTCTTGAATTCCTGACCTCAGGTGATCCACCCACCTTGGCCTCCCAAAGTGCTGGGATTACAGGCGTGAGCCACTGTGCCTGGCCATCACCAAAATTCTTTCAAATGCTTTCCTTATCTGAACCAGAAAAAAATTAATGAACTAAATTTTCAACCCAAAAAGCTACAAAAGAAAAAAAAAATAGAAGAACCACTCAGGAGAACACAGACGAGAACAATAAAAGCAGGGAGAAACTAGAAAAATAGCAATGGAAAAGGTAAGGAAATCGAGGAACTGTATTTGATTTTTTTAGGGTGGAGGATGGAGACAAGCAATAACTTTTCACCAATTTAATCAACTTAAAAAGAGAGAGAAAAAGGAAAAATATAAAGAATGTATTACAACAATCAAAAGGAAAATCCAAAAAGGAGATAAAAATTATGAGATTATTATATACAACTTCATGCTAATACATTTAAAATCTGCATAAGAAGGGACTTTTCCATAAACCAGAGATGTGTATAAGAGACAGGAGATTATTATATACAACTTCATGCTAATACATTTAAAATCTGCATAAGAAGGGACTTTTCCATAAACCAGACCACTAAACACAACAGAAAGTTAAAAAGTAATTCATGTATGACCTCCCTAAATGCTCTAAGCCTGAAATGTTCTACAGAAAAATTCTCTCAAACTTCCAAGGGCAGATAACTCCCAAGTAACAACTTTATTCCAGGGCGCGCAGACACACACATACACACACATACACACACACACACACACACTCACACAATGGAACACATTCAGCTGTGGCATCTGAAGATAAAAGCCCTTCCAGGTGCAGGCGCTCTCCCCCATGGGAGCAGCCTCCTTTGCCACAGGCTGGCCCCCGCCTGGGCTCTCCCCAGGCTGCTCTGCCCTCATGCCCCTATCCAGTAGGGCCTGCTTTACCCAATGGCATCTCCAGCTGCTGGAAGCCCTAGCCCTGCCCCTGACCATGGCTCTTACCAGATCCTGGAAGGACGTTGACCACACCTTTGGGAATGCCAGCCTTCAATGACAGCTCTGCAAACTTCAAGGCAGTGAGTGGGGTCACCTGGGTGTGGGGCCAGGGAAGGAGACTGGGTAAGGAGGTTTTTGAAAGTGGGGCTCTGCCTTCCCTCCCTGCCTTCCTCTCCCAGCAGCCCAGCAGTAAGCAGGGAGGAGTAGCTGCAGACTGTGGCACCAGGAAGACCCCAGGAAAGCCACCAGAGGGGGCCCTGCCCGCCCAGCCAGCATGCCCACAGCACCAGCTGGGAATCAGGGTGGGCCAACCTCTGGTGCCCTAGCTTCTCCTCCTGGCAGGGCTCCAGCCCCCGGCCAGGCCTGGGTTCCCTTCTGCACAGCATAAGTTTCTAAAGCCAGAGGTTAAGGTCTCCTCAGAGGGTTGTTGTGATGCTTAAATAAGCAAATGTATGTAAATTACTATCTAATTTGTGATACATGTTGAAATGCTTGAGGCATGCCTGACTCAGGGTAAATACTATCAATGTCAGCCATCATTGTTGTTTTTCATTACCTCAATGCTCTTGCTGTGAAATTACCCCAAAGAAGCTGGCAAGTGTGTGCCCTCCTGGGCACACCATCCCTGCCATGTCATGCACCATCCTGGGAGGCAGGCAGCGGGCAGGCTGTCATTGCCAATGTACAGATGAAGAAACTGAGGTTCACTGGCGGTGTCCTCACTTCCAAGGACCTTCCCAGCATGCCTGGGTGACCCTTGACATCCCACCTCTACTCCCCCACCTACACCTCTCAGACACCACACTGCATAGCTTCTCTGTGCAGGGATGGGGGCCACGAATCCCACCGCTCACCTCGCTTCCCTCCAGGACTTCTGGTCTCAAAAGCCACATAAGAGACATGGCACCATCTTTATGGATAGACTACTCAGGCTGTCTTAGAGCATGGGGCCTGGTTTCTGCCCCGTGAATCCAGAGTGCAGAAATCCCTGCCTCTGCTCACCTGAGCAGCTGCAAGTTCCAGCACAGCCAGCTGGCCTCAAGCAGCCGTGGCTGCAAAAGAGTCTGCTTTGGAGAGTTCTGCCTGCCACGTACACCTCTGCCCACTGAGAGCAGGGCCATGGAGAGCAGCTGGCATTAGCAGGACCCTTTGTCCAGTGCCCGTGTGGCCAAGAGAGGCCCTTCCCTTCCTCCCTTACAGAGTTAGTTCCTGGTCCTCTCTGTGGCCCGCAGGCCCTGTCTGGAGTGAGCCCACGCTCACCTGAGCTGGCTTGATCACCACTGTGTTCCCGGCAGCCAGGCAGGCAGCTGTCTTCCAGGACAGCATCATCAGGGGATAGTTCCAGGGGATGATGATGCCACAAACCCTGCCACACAAAAGAGGTTGGCCTTTGTCCCTCTTCCCCACCA
>NW_012100654.1:1038226-1040885 GCF_000951045.1 Mandrillus leucophaeus | reverse complement strand
AAAGAGTCTGCTTTGGAGAGTTCTGCCTGCCACGTACACCTCTGCCCACTGAGAGCAGGGCCATGGAGAGCAGCTGGCATTAGCAGGACCCTTTGTCCAGTGCCCGTGTGGCCAAGAGAGGCCCTTCCCTTCCTCCCTTACAGAGTTAGTTCCTGGTCCTCTCTGTGGCCCGCAGGCCCTGTCTGGAGTGAGCCCACGCTCACCTGAGCTGGCTTGATCACCACTGTGTTCCCGGCAGCCAGGCAGGCAGCTGTCTTCCAGGACAGCATCATCAGGGGATAGTTCCAGGGGATGATGATGCCACAAACCCTGCCACACAAAAGAGGTTGGCCTTTGTCCCTCTTCCCCACCATGCCCACAGTGACCTGCCAGTTCCCTCCCCCTCACGCTGGGCCTGACATCCACTCTCAAAACCAGGCTTCCTGATAAGATACTCAAGGTCCCTCTGACAGGCAGCTCACGCCTGCTCTTTCTGTCCTAGATGCTACATTAAGAATTGGTCTGGCAGCAGCCCCTCTTCCTAGCAGGGCAGGATGGCATGGGACACTGGACCGTTTCTGATGGAAGCTGTGGAACTGTCTGGGGCACAGGCAATGAGAGAGGGTGATGGCAAGCAGGCACAGGTGAGGACACAAGCCAGGGGGACCTAAAGAGGGTCAGGGGTCACCAGGGGTGGGTGAGGAGGGCCTGGAGAGGGTCCTCCAGAGCGTGAAGCCAGGTGTCAGTCCTCAAGAAGAGAAGACAGAGTGGGCAAGCCAGCACTGATGACTTCAGGGTGCTCTGTGTGAAGCCATGGTGCCCAGTGTCAGCACCACCCTGGGTTCCAGAGCGAGCCTCTGGCCGGACACAGGTATTTCACACTCAGAGCACCGTGGGCACTGGGGAGGCCGCAGAGTCCCAGGGACCAGCTGGCACACTGGCCGGGTATGAATCCTGCATGGCCCTGCCTTCGCCCCATACAGCACCACTCTGGGTGAACGCTGGACAGTTAGATGAGGACATCTACACAGAGCCCTGCAGACCACGGGCCGTGCTGTCACCACCCCACCACCATCACAGGGTGTTTCCCCAAAAGACAGCTGCTTAGTCAGACCCCGATGGTGGGCAGGACCCACGTAAGGCATCATGGGGGAGCAGCGGGGGGCACTGAGAGGGTAGGGGAGCCACCCCACACCCCACACGCACCCAGGAGATTGGGAGCACAGCATGGGCTGCTGAGTGTTCCCAGGGAGCAGGGTGAGGCCATTGGTTACAGTGAAGGGGGCTGAGGGGAGCTCGGAAAAGAAAACACATCAGAAAAGCCCCACAGTTATGTGCTGAATTGTGCCCCCACTCCCGAATTCGTATGCTGAAGCCATAATCTCCAGAGTCTTATGCTGAAGCCATAATCTCCAGAATCTAAGGGCATGCCCTTGCTTGGAGACCAGATGGCTGCGTTGTAATTAATTAGCATGTGGTAGCACCGGGGTGGGTGGGCCCCCAATCCAGCTGGAATGCTGTCCTCATACAAAGAACACCACATGGAGAGACAGACTCTCACAGTGGGAATGCCAAGAGGGCATGAGGCAGAGATGGGGGCTCCCTGCAAGCCAAGGAAGGCCAGAGGTCGCCAGCAGCCACCAGAGGCCAGGAGAGAGGTCAGGACAGACTCTCAGAGCCCTCATGTGGAACCAGCTCTGCCCACATCTGACCTCAGACTTCCAGCTCCCGGAATCATGAGACAAGTTTCCGTTGATTAAGCCCTGGATTGGTGGTCCCTTCTACAGCAGCCAGAGCTGACTCCCACACTCACTGGTTAGGGGAAAGGCCAAACCCTGGAACCGGAGTGTGCAGAGCCGGCCCTGGCACAGGGTCAAAGGAGCAGGGCTGCGGGACCCAGGTCTAGGTGAATCCTCCCTGCCCAGTTGCTGTGAGAACTGACCTTCATTGGCCTTACTGCCTCTGATTCCTAGTGGCCTTTCTTAGTGGAAGACTGAGTGGACTGAGTGGACAACCACCCCGTGGGTCTTAGGACTGTCCCTCCCTCCCTTGGGGCCATTCTCCTGCTGTGCACCCCTGAGCCTGTCCCTCCTCTGCCTCTGATGCTCCTGGGGAGCTGCGTGGATGGTGAGGGTGGAGGGTGGAGTTCCTTCTCTCTCTTGGGAGCATGGGGCCTGGGCAGGGGACACCAAGCAAGCTTTCTTGGTGTCCCCAAGAAACGCGGATCACTAGGGATCTCCAGCGGCTGTTGGGCCAGGATGCGGCTGAGGACATGAGGGGACAGGGCTCCCCATGAGGCAGCTACAGCCTCACTGCTGGGTTTGCTGTGGCACTGGCCAGGGGAGGAGATGGGCAGCCCCTCACCCTGGCCAGGCCCTCCTTTGGCACCGCGTGCAGGCCCAATGCGGGTGGACCCAGGGCTGGGTCACTCAGTCATTCTGCACTAGGTATGGGACCCTGCAGGTGTGCTGGGATGATGACAGGCATGGGCATAGGGCAGCATCAGTCTGAATAGTCACACAGATAATAAAATGGGGTTATAGATTAGAGAGGGCAGGCTGGGAGCAGAGGTCTCGGGGATGCATCACAGATGAGAGCTGGAGGACAGCTGGTGAGGGCTGGAGGTGGGACACAGGTGCAAGTGCTCAGCGGCGCACGAGTGTGGAGGGCCCAGGATGTG
>NW_012100654.1:1035095-1038176 GCF_000951045.1 Mandrillus leucophaeus | reverse complement strand
CCGGACACAGGTATTTCACACTCAGAGCACCGTGGGCACTGGGGAGGCCGCAGAGTCCCAGGGACCAGCTGGCACACTGGCCGGGTATGAATCCTGCATGGCCCTGCCTTCGCCCCATACAGCACCACTCTGGGTGAATGCTGGACAGTTAGATGAGGACATCCACACAGAGCCCTGCAGACCACGGGCTGTGCTGTCACCACCCCACCACCATCACAGGGTGTTTCCCCAAAAGACAGCTGCTTAGTCAGACCCAGATGGTGGGCAGGACCCACGTGAGGCATCATGGGGGAGCAGCGGGGGGCACTGAGAGGGTAGGGGAGCCACCCCACACCCCACACGCACCCAGGAGATTGGGAGCACAGCACGGGCTGCTGAGTGTTCCCAGGGAGCAGGGTGAGGCCATTGGTTACAGTGTAGGGGGCTGAGGGGAGCTCGGAAAAGAAAACACATCAGAAAAGCCCCACAGTTATGCGCTGAATTGTGCCCCCACTCCCCAATTGGTATGCTGAAGCCATAATCTCCAGAGTCTAAGGGCATGCCCTTGCTTGGAGACCAGATGGCTGCGTTGTAATTAATTAGCATGTGGTAGCACCGGGGTGGGTGGGCCCCCAATCCAGCTGGAATGCTGTCCTCATACAAAGACCACCACATGGAGAGACAGACTCTCACAGTGGGAATGCCAAGAGGGCATGAGGCAGAGATGGGGGCTCCCTGCAAGCCAAGGAAGGCCAGAGGTCGCCAGCAGCCACCAGAGGCCAGGAGAGAGGTCAGGACAGACTCTCAGAGCCCTCATGTGGAACCAGCTCTGCCCACATCTGACCTCAGACGTCCAGCTCCCGGAATCATGAGACAAGTTTCCGTTGATTAAGCCCTGGATTCGTGGTCCCTTCTACAGCAGCCAGAGCTGACTCCCACACTCACTGGTTAGGGGAAAGGCCAAACCCTGGAACCGGAGTGTGCAGAGCCGGCCCTGGCACAGGGTCAAAGGAGCAGGGCTGCGGGACCCAGGTCTAGGTGAATCCTCCCTGCCCAGTTGCTGTGAGAACTGACCTTCATTGGCCTTACTGCCTCTGATTCCTAGTGGCCTTTCTTAGTGGGAGACTGAGTGGACTGAGTGGACAACCACCCCGTGGGTCTTAGGACTGTCCCTCCCTCCCTTGGGGCCATTCTCCTGCTGTGCACCCCTGAGCCTGTCCCTCCTCTGCCCTCTGATGCTCCTGGGGAGCTGCGTGGATGGTGAGGGTGGAGGGTGGAGTTCCTTCTCTCTCTTGGGAGCATGGGGCCTGGGCAGGGGACACCAAGCAAGCTTTCTTGGTGTCCCCAAGAAACGCGGATCACTAGGGATCTCCAGCGGCTGTTGGGCCAGGATGCGGCTGAGGACATGAGGGGACAGGGCTCCCCATGAGGCAGCTACAGCCTCACTGCTGGGTTTGCTGTGGCACTGGCCAGGGGAGGAGATGGGCAGCCCCTCACCCTGGCCAGGCCCTCCTTTGGCACCGCGTGCAGGCCCAGTGAGGGTGGACCCAGGGCTGGGGCTCTCTAGGTCCGGTCACTCAGTCATTCTGCACTATGTATGGGACCCTGCAGGTGTGCTGGGATGATGACAGTCATGGGCATAGGGCAGCATCAGTCTGAATAGTCACACAGATAATAAAATGGGGTTATAGATTAGAGAGGGCAGGCTGGGAGCAGAGGTCTCGGGGATGCATCACAGATGAGAGCTGGAGGACAGCTGGTGAGGGCTGGAGGTGGGACACAGGTGCAAGTGCTCAGCGGCGCACGAGTGTGGAGGGCCCAGGATGTGTGAGGCCAGCACAGTCAACCACAGTGGACTGGGGAGGGGGCCAGGATACCAGGCCCGGATTGCAAGGTCAATCGAGGAGTTTGATTCCATGTCAAGGGCACTGGGAAGCCACCAGAGGATTCCGAGTGGATCTGTGACAGTCTCTCGTGAATTTCCTAATACGAACATCCGCAAGAGCTGGACTCTGCTCCTTCTCAGAACCACATACAGAATTCTCCTCTTAGTCCCATCACCCAGGAGGCCCGGCCCTGCATGGCTTCCTCACCTAGCCCTCCTAACTCCTTCACAGCACACCATGCCCTGGACACCTGACACTCACCCATCAAAACAACTCAGTGAGGACAGGACTGTTTTATTACCATTTGACAGTTGGGGAGACTGAGTACAGACAGGCTGGGAGCTTGCCCTAGAAAGGGGAGGAGCTGGGATTCCAACCTTGGGTTCCAGCTCCAGAACATTCCCACTGAGGCGAGGTCCCCTGTGAAGGTGGGGAGGGGTGAAGCCCAGAGGTCCTGGTGGCCTCCCTGCCAGGCAGAGACCATTAGTTTCAGAATCACAGCCTGCCAGGTGCGTGGTCAGCAGTGGCCCTGCCTGCCTGCCTTTGGGCGAGCCCTGGTCTGTGTGAGCTGCTTGTACCAGGCCCCAGGGCAGGATGTGTTCACACTGGGGTGCTGACCGGGCGCTCAGAGTCCCAGGTCCAAGGCCAGACTCACAAGGTGACACAGGGATGCTTCTGGGTGACAGAGTGTCTGTTTCCTCCTCAGTCTGATGGAGGTGGACACCCCTCAACCCCATGCTGGCAGCTGGGAGGGTGGGCAGCCTCACAGACCCAAGTGTGGCTCTGACCTGTGGCCCCAGGTGGGCCATGACCCACTCTGCCCAGCCCAGCCCCTCTCAAAGCACGACAAAGGTCTCTGACCACTGCCCCATAGCAGGGTTTCTCGGTCTCCACACCACTGACATTTGGGGTGGGGCAGTTCTTTGTTGGGGGGGGCTGTCCTGTATCACCTCCTCTGTTGGGACAACCAAAATCATGTGCAGACATTGCCTGATGTCCTCTGTGGGGACCCTGGAGGCGATGCCTCCACCTGCAGCCTGGCTCCGCTCTGGGGCTCTGGAGTGAGAGGTTTCCTGGTCCACAGCCCACTTTCCCACAGGAGCCTCCTCCAGCCTGTGCCTGAGGACTTGATTGTTTATCTGCATGAGCTGGCAGTGACACAGGGACATTGGAGCATGTTCTCCTTGCAAACACTCTCACGTTCAGGTGGAGCTGA
>NW_012100654.1:1026173-1035045 GCF_000951045.1 Mandrillus leucophaeus | reverse complement strand
TGGGGTGCTGACCGGGCGCTCAGAGTCCCAGGTCCAAGGCCAGACTCACAGGGTGACACAGGGATGCTTCTGGGTGACAGAGTGTCTGTTTCCTCCTCAGTCTGATGGGGGTGGACACCCCCCAACCCCATGCTGGCAGCTGGGAGGGTGGGCAGCCTCACAGACCCAAGTGTGGCTCTGACCTGTGGCCCCAGGTGGGCCGTGACCCACTCTGCCCAGCCCAGCCCCTCTCAAAGCACGACAAAGGTCTCTGACCACTGCCCCATAGCAAGGTTTCTCGGTCTCCACACCACTGACATTTGGGGTGGGGCAGTTCTTTGTTGGGGGGGGTGTCCTGTATCACCTCCTCTGTTGGGACAACCAAAACTATGTGCAGACATTGCCTGATGTCCTCTGTGGGGACCCTGGAAGCGATGCCTCCACCTGCAGCCTGGCTCTGCTCTGGGGCTCTGGAGTGAGAGGTTTCCTGGTCCACAGCCCACTTTCCCACAGGAGCCTCCTCCAGCCTGTGCCTGAGGACTTGATTGTTTATCTGCATGAGCTGGCAGTGACACAGGGACATTGGAGCATGTTCTCCTTGCAAACACTCTCACGTTCAGGTGGAGCTGAGGGGCCTTTGGCCATGTCCACAGCTGTGAGGTCCCCTACCCTGTAAGGGGCACAGAGCAGGCGGGAATGACTGTGGTGCTGATGCCAGCTGGGCCCTGCTCCCAGGTCACCCTGGCCAGGCCCTCCTCTGGCACCATGTGCAGGCGCAGTGAGGGTGGACCCAGGGCTGGGGCTCTCTAGGTCCAGCTGCATGCGTGTTCCCAGCGCAAATCATGGATCAGGGCTGCGCCAGCACCTGCCACTCTGGTGTTTGCTGTCACCAGCCAAGCACAGTGGCTATGTACTCTTGGGTGAGCCTCCTCAGGCACGCATGTGAGTGACTCTCACCAGGACTGGGGCCAAATCAGGACGTATGGCCTCGAGTGGTCACTTCCCAGT
This sequence comes from Mandrillus leucophaeus, assembly GCF_000951045.1. Taxonomy (NCBI): domain Eukaryota; kingdom Metazoa; phylum Chordata; class Mammalia; order Primates; family Cercopithecidae; genus Mandrillus; species Mandrillus leucophaeus. The sequence goes on along the minus strand of NW_012100654.1, from coordinate 1,034,058 downwards.
TTCCACTGGCAGGGTAAACCCAGAACCCTGTGGCTGTGTTCCAAGCCTTTCTCCCCACTCCTGCCCTGGGGCCACTGGGTGGCGAGATGAGGTGCCTCACACCAGGTTCATTTCCCGGTGCCTACATGCTTGGCGTCCGGCGGGGTCTGCACTCCTCCTGCTGAGCGGCTCTCATCCTCTGACTGTTCCTCCTTTGTTCTATGCTTCCTGTTCCTCAGTGCTGTGCAGGAGTTCCTCATCTTTATGAACACTGACCACCATTCCCATTTTGGACATTTTTTGGGTTTACTCTTGTTTCCCACCTTTGGACCAGACTGATCCAGTGTTACTGGGGGATTAAATACAATTGTCCTCAAGTCCTTACAACAATGCCTGGTATGGAGCAGGTGCTCTAGAAGCACATGGATGGCTGTTTGATAAACATACACACAGGGTGCTGTGAGCTCCCGCAGGCTGTGTGTTATAGCCCCGTGTACTTCGTGGAAAGCACCGCGAGGCTGCACCTCGCCCTGGGCAGGGACTCACCCGACAGGCTCCTTCCTGGTCAAGGTCAAGTTGCGGTTGGGTCTGGCCTGGTTGATGGGGATGGTGGAGCCCTGGAAGAGGAACGGGGCAGTCACCCATGGGCTCAGGGTCCGCACCCCTTCCCCTCTGGGCGACCAGTCTCCCCCAGTGGCTCCAGGAGGAAGTCAAAGCCACCAGCTTAGGTGTGACCTGAGGCTTGAGAGACAAGCAGGAGGGCAGCCGGAGGGGCAAGGTGTTTGCTCCACCCTGAGCCTGGCAGGCAGAGCCTTTGGGTGGAAACTGGTCCTGGTACCAGCAAAGCCTCTAGCTTTGGCATTGGAGAAAGAAAGGGTGAGGGTGGGGGCGTTGCTGGGTGCCCCCCTCCCTGCAGCTCTAAGCAGTTGAGCATGTGTAGGAGGCCCAGGCCTGGGACCAGCTGCAGCCAGAAGCTACATGGCAGCAGAGTGGGGGTGGTAACCAAGCAGCCCACCTCCCTTGTCGCTGTCATGCCCTGGTGGAGAGGAGGAACCATGGAGCCCAGATCTGGCAGAGGTGAGTCTGCAGGGGTGAGTCTCCCCAGGGAGCCTCTACAAATGGCCCTCAGGTTCCACAACTGATGGCGGGGGCCTGAAGATATGGTGAGCACTCCCTCCTGTGATGGTGTTGACTGTCCCTGTTGACCTTAGGGCAGGGACATGGTGCCCATGAACCCAGAATAACTGCAGAGGCCCCCAGCAAAGCAGGCAGAAGAGAGTGCCACAGGGATCCCAAGCCCGACAGTGACCTGCTGCCGCTGGGAGATAGAGTGCCTTGGGCAGGCACCTGAAGCCAGGAAGGACCTGTACCCTCAGCCCTGCAACCACATGGAACTGAACTCTATCAACACCAGAACTCTCCCGGATATAGGTTCTGCCCCAGAGCCTCCAGATAAGGCCCAGTCCAGCCAGCGCCTTAGCTTTGGCCTTGTGAGACCTCAGCATGGAACCCAGCCCAGCCTTCCTGGAATTCCCACCAGCAGAACCACAAGCTAATAAACAGGTGTTGTTCCAAGCTACCAGCTGTGGTCATTTGCTGTGCAGCATGCAGACTACTGTGCTGCCCTCGGAGTTCCCCTATACGGCTGGGCCAGTCTGTGTGTGCTCACACTGGTGGGAGCCTGGGCCCCACCTGGATCTTGTCGCACCAGCCGGCAAAGTAGCGGAAGGTCTGGATGGACATGCCCACGTGGGTCTTCAGGGCCAGCGTGTAGACGGCACCCGCATCCAGGGCCTCAATGGTGGCCAGCTCCTCCTGGTGCTGCTCCATGAGATCTGCCAACCTGGCCAGGGTAAGGGGAGGCAGGAGGTGGGCTCAGGCCTGGCACGGCCTCGTCTGCCCTCACAAGCCCTTCTTCAAGGAGCTGGGGCCCTGCCCTCCACCCCAGATCTGCCACTCTCAGATGTGAGGATCTCTGTTTCTGATCCATGCAATGGGCCAGCACCGTTTACTCCACTGGATGGCTGTGAGGATGACACCCTCTGTCCCTCTCTCCTTTCCTTGCTCTTCCCTCCCTTCCTTCCTGAAATATCTGTGGATCCACTACTTTATCCTATTCCTCTGAAATTACCCTACAGAGGCATTCACTTACTTGCTGCAGACAGCAAAGGGGTTATGGCCCAAGAGGCCGCCCTTCCTGTCTTCAGAAAGCTTGAACCAGGAGAAAGCCCGTCTGCCTTTCCAGCACCAATAAACCAAGGTGGTGGGGGCGTGCTCCTGAGGCTGGCATCTCCAGAGGTGGAGAGGTGGCCCTATCCCCATCACAGGAGGACTGACTAGGGAGCAACGGCGGGGCTGGCGCTTTTACACAGACCGGCTCCAGTCTGAGCATGCCAAGGTTGGGTTGCCGTCCCTTGATTCTGATGGATGTGCAGCTCTGGGCAGCCTGGGAGTTACGAGGGTGCCCCTCTCGTCCCCTAGGGGGAGGGTGGACAGGGAAAGTGGAGACCACAGGCCCAGAGCAAACTCAGCCTTGCAGACAGGGCAACTCGGGCCCAGAGGCGAGTGTGGGATCAAAGCCTGCCAGCCGTTTTCCACACTGCTCCCCTCTGCACACAGGCACCACAAAGCCCACACGCACCCCAGGCCTGCTCCGGTCCTCGCCTGCCTCCACCCACCAGGACCGGTGGCAGTTGTCCCTGCCACTCAGGATGCATCTGCAACTCTGTGCCTGGCCGAGCAGCTCCCCGCCCTGTTTCCATTTCATTCTGGGGCCGCGAGAGCCGAGCCCCTCTGCCTCCCTCCTCCTCCTCACATCGGCCTCTTCCAGGTGCTCAGGTCAGTCAGGCCTCCGGCCTTGGGGCTTTTGGGGGGCTGTGTTGCACATCTGGACCCTCTTTCCACACTCCTGTTTCTCCTCCCAGCCTTCTGTACTTGCTTCAGACACGGACTCAAATGCCGTGCCCTCTGGGAAGCCGACCCGAATCCCCACCCACGTTCTGACTGATCAGAGCTCCCTGTCACGTCCTCTGATAACCTCCTCTGCCTTTCTTCACTCCCCCACCACTACAGTTTGTAACAGACATTCACGTAGATGATAATTTCATCACAATTTGCCTGCCCACCGGAATCCAGGCTCCAGGAGGCATGGCATTATCTAGTTCCCTGCTCTCTGCAGCGCCCAGCTCCAGCACAGCACGGGGCACGTGGGAAGCATGTGCCCAGTTTTGCTGGGCTAGTTTTATGCTAGTTTTATGCAGCTCAGGTTTGCTGCATAAAACTAACTGAGTGAGGCCACCCTGGGCAAGAAGAGCCCATGTGTAAATCGGTTTCTGAGAAAAACCGATTGGTACGGAAAAAAGTAAAAACACCATCTAGCGGCCATTAGAGGACTGGGCTCCCCAGCTGCGAGGACAGAGGAGCTGCCTTTTTGTTATATAAATGAGACACATTTGCTCCAAAGCCTGCTGGCACCAAACTCAAATTTTCCCACTCCCAGTTAGGCTTAAAGTAGCCCAAACAGGTATGTTTTTAGCCACTTAGGGCCTGCTGCTTTGCACACCTGGAGGAACTTCAAGTAGCAGCTGTTGCCCATTGATAAAACAGGGCCTTGTGGTGATAAGGTGAAAGCTGCTACTGCCCTTAGCAGCCCTCAGACCCAGAGGCTCCCTCTGCATCATTCTGTGTTGTCACCTGGACATGGAAGCCCACATGGCAGCCTCAGGACAGTCTCACTGCTCATCTTCCGCAACCCTGCCCAACCTGCAGCCTACTAAAGCTTGTGGTATGCCATGCCTCCCGTGCTCACATCCTTCTCCTTCATCAGCCCCAATCCCTTGAATCCCCCACATTTCTAGACAATTCCACCTGTGTATGACATGGCTGTGTCATCAATCCAGTTCCCAGGACACTCTTTCTAAAGTAGCCATCACCCGAGTGCACTATTTGGGAAGCTCTGAGAGGCTGCCTTGCAGGACTATTCTATTGTCAGCTCAGTTAGGCTGCTGAATTGACACCCTGGCACCCATACTCCCCAGAGCCTGGTCCCTGGGTGCCAGGGTAGCAGTGCAGGAGAAGTGAAGCTGCCGCCATCTCCCTCTGAAGGTCTGCAGGGCAGATGCAGGGGTGCCCAGCAGGCTCAGCCAGCTCTACTGACCACCAGCAGCCTGGACCACCGTCAGATTCTCGACCATGGACCACAGTGGTATCTGGGCAGAGCCAGCAGTTCCCCATGGTCTTTCCCAAGAGCTCTTTGTGACCCCACTTGGCAGTTGGATACAGCTGCTCCTACTCCCTGGAGGTTCTATCCTGTCCACCAGGAATTCAGGGGACTGCCTAGGAACCTTGTCTAACTCTCCCTCTGGATCCTTCTTCCCGGCTTCCACAATTGTGTAATGTCTGATCCCTGCAGTGAATTTCGTGTTCCCTAACACCAACGGTGGTCCCGCCACCCTGACAGGGTGCTCTGTGGCCATTTATCTGGGAGCTCCTGTTCTGCCCCCTCCAGGACACCTAGACCCAGCCTCTGTTGTGCTGAGCTGAGGCAGAACCAGTAATGGACACTCCCAGGTCTGCACGGGGCCTGAGAGTTTGCACAGGGCAGGAACGGGTCCACTTACAGCTGCCCAGGGTGCCCCCCTCACTGTCATTGTGGGTGAGTAGGATCTCTTATGACACAAACCACCAGATGGCAGCAGAGGCCCAGGGAGGGACCCCACGTGCGCTGTTGGCCATGCAGTCCACCAAAAGCATGCGGGGCCCAGGCCAGAGGTTCTCCCACCACCTGGCGTGCCTGTTTCACAGCTCTGCCTGACCTCCAGGAGCTCTAGGGACTGCTTGGCATGGCCAGTGCCTTTCTAGAATTGAGGGGCTTGCAAACGGGGCTGGAACCCACGAAAATCTGGGCATGCCTGGCTCCCACAGCCCTCCCCGCCCCAACCTTAACCTCCATTAGGTTTTGCAAACCATGTTCTTGCAACTCTTCTCTCTCGTTTCCTGCTGCTGGGCTGCCCTGGCTCTTATGGCCTCTGGAGTATACTAGAAACAGAAGCCATTCTGACTGCAAGGCCAAGGCAGGGTCTCTCCTGCCAGGTGAGAAGCCTTGCTGGGACTATGCCATAACCCGGCTTCACACCCCTAGAGGTTCCCAGGACCTCAGGGAAGAGCCAGGCCCCGAGACGCCTGTGCTCTCGGCTCATCTGGCCGCACCCTCCCTTCTTCCAGGAACATCACCCCACCTCCGTGAGGGTGACTGCTCCTTCCCGCCAGGCCCTGTGGTTCCAGGGGCGCAGCACCTCTCTTCCGAGCCTCCCTCTCACTCTGTGGTCATAAGCTAAAGTCATCATAAGTCCTTTTGCCTAAGATCTCTGAACTGGAACTAAAGAGAGAAGGCCCCTTTCTCTCTGTCTTAATTTTTTTTTTTTTTAAATAAAGAAAATGTGAGACCTGTAGATTCCAGCAGTCAGAGCCAGGCTGAGCAAGCAGAGACCAGGCCAGCCCCTCTCTGGCCCTTGCTGTCTTCTGCGTGCAGGAGCTAAGGCCCCTCCAGCCCAGGCTGGCGAGGGAAGTGCTTTGCCTGCCTCAGAGGCCCAGCCTGCGCCTACTTTGGAAGCAGCCCTTGGCTTCCGCACCTCCTCACCTCACCTCCAGCAGGCAACTCCCGAGGCCACTCTTCTGAAATGCCTCCTGTTTCTCCCATCCCTTCCTCTGAGAAGCCTTTTCTGAGCCTCAGGCAAGGAGCCCCAGCCTGGTCTAACTGATGGCCTCGGTCCCATGGCCTCCCCAGGACCCAGCTCCTCCTGGCAGGTAAAGGGGCCTCTACAGAAAGGGCCCCCACTACCCCCTTCTCGGAAGCTGATGGTGGCAGTGGCTGGCAGGTGCATGTTGGGCTCCCACCTGTACAGCAGCCGGCCCCGGTCTCGTGCGCTGATCTTCCCCCACCGTCCATTCTCAAAGGCATCCTTGGCTGCGGCCACTGCCTTGTCGACGTCGGTGACTTGGGCCAGGGATACCCGGCAGATGATCTATAGTGGAAGCAAAGCCATGACCAGTTCTCTTTCAGCCAGTTGCACACAAACACCGCTGCCCGCCTCCCTGGCCTCCTCCTGGGGCCCCACTGAGGTGGCCCCCAGCCACATGGGCAGGTGTGGAGGTGAAGCATGGCCAAAGGGCAGCCCTGGGAGGGCTTATACAGGAAGGGAAGATGGGGGCCTGGGAGAGGACTGTTTGTGTGTCTACACCCCAGGGTCCTGACCCTGTTCCTGCTCTGAGTGTGCCATCCGTGCAGGTTCCCTCACCTCGGTGCCTGCTGGGTATGGTGAGGGGAGCCAGTGGGGTTCTGGGGTGGGAGGGCAAAGCCATTGCCTCCTATCTGCCACCACAGACAGCCATGCCCCTTCTGCCAAGGCCCCATCCTCAGCCCCTCCTGATGCTCCATCCCAAGGGTACTGCACTGTCCTGCCTGTGTCCCTACCCCCTCCCTCTCCCTTTGCAGATGAGTCTTTCATTAACTCCCCTCAAATGACTCATGTTGAGTGTGCTCTCTGTCTTCTGCAAGGACTCAGCCGATTCTATAGGATGGACAGGATGGAAAAATATCAGTGTGCAGTCATAAGAGCAAGCCCGGCTTTGAAACCTGTGTTTCAGATATGCTCATGTGTGTATCTACCATAGGCGTGCTTTGGTTCATGATGCCACAAGGTCACAGTCAAGAGAGAGCGGCAAACACGGGACTCAAGTTGAGGAAGAATGTCCTAATGGTGGAGGGCTCAAGTATCAGACAAGGTAGTTCTCACACTGGGGCTACTGCTGAAGTGTGGAGGTGTGGCAGTGGCCTAATTTCTTCCTTGGGGTAGGAGGAATTCTGCTCCCAGTCTCTGAAGCAGGTGCAAGACCCTTCTGAGCCCTCCTGCCTCCCACTACCACCCTGCACCTCCTCTCTACTCCACTGCAGTAGGGTTGGTTGGAAACGAACTGGCATCCTTTCCCGTCCCTCTCAAAGGCACACATCCAAGCAGAGGCTCTCAGGGTCAGGACCCCGAGAGGCCAGTGGGGGCAGGGAAGGAAGGACAGGGAGGCTGGGGAATGTGGAGAAGGGGCACTGGGCCTGCACTCACACTTCCATCGGTGGGATTGATGGTCTCATAGGTCTTGGCGCCATCGGCATCCACGAACGCCCCCCCGATGAACAGCTGGTGGGGCATGTGGAGGGTGCGCTTGTTCACTGCCATTTCCACCTGAAAGAAAGGCCCCACTGACAAGCACAAACCCACTGACAGGCACAGGAGGCATACACAGAGGACCACACAGCCACACACACGCACTGCCCAGGGGCCTCCTGGGGCTTCAGAGCTGCATGTGGGTAACAGCTGAGCAGGAGAGAGATGAAGGACAGGCTCTGAGGCCAGGCTGCCTGGTGGGAGCCCTGCGCTTCCACCTACTCCTTGTGCCGCCTTGGGCTGGTTCCTCAGCCTCCTCAGGATGGGCTAAGAGGACTCTCAGACAGAAGAAATGCCAGTGGGTAGTGAGGCCCTTGGCAGCCCCCACCACTCACATTCCCGTGGATTGGCAATTTCTGCCTGAACGCAGGCACCTCTGGGATGCCATCCTCTTCCTGAAATCTGTTCATCAGTCATTTGTCCTCAATCCCAAGGACACTCTGGGGTCCACCTTGGCCCCCTGTACTTTCTTCACCCCCTTTTGTTCCAATCTACCCGCCAAACTAACTACGCCAAAGCCCATTCTTATGGGAGTTGGCAGTCTACCAAGATAGCTCAGGGAAGATTTCTTAATCTCTTTAAAGAATAGATTTTCAATTACTGATCACACTTCCATACACACAAGTTGAATGTAAGGATTATTTGTTTCCTTACTGGGAACTAAAAGTCTCTTCTTAATATCTTGATCA
>NW_012100654.1:993074-1026123 GCF_000951045.1 Mandrillus leucophaeus | reverse complement strand
TGGTTCATGATGCCACAAGGTCACAGTCAAGAGAGAGCGGCAAACACGGGACTCAAGTTGAGGAAGAATGTCCTAATGGTGGAGGGCTCAAGTATCAGACAAGGTAGTTCTCACACTGGGGCTACTGCTGAAGTGTGGAGGTGTGGCAGTGGCCTAATTTCTTCCTTGGGGTAGGAGGAATTCTGCTCCCAGTCTCTGAAGCAGGTGCAAGACCCTTCTGAGCCCTCCTGCCTCCCACTACCACCCTGCACCTCCTCTCTACTCCACTGCAGTAGGGTTGGTTGGAAACGAACTGGCATCCTTTCCCGTCCCTCTCAAAGGCACACATCCAAGCAGAGGCTCTCAGGGTCAGGACCCCGAGAGGCCAGTGGGGGCAGGGAAGGAAGGACAGGGAGGCTGGGGAATGTGGAGAAGGGGCGCTGGGCCTGCACTCACACTTCCATCGGTGGGATTGATGGTCTCATAGGTCTTGGCGCCATCGGCATCCACGAACGCCCCCCCGATGAACAGCTGGTGGGGCATGTGGAGGGTGCGCTTGTTCACTGCCATTTCCACCTGAAAGAAAGGCCCCACTGACAAGCACAAACCCACTGACAGGCACAGGAGGCATACACAGAGGACCACACAGCCACACACACGCACTGCCCAGGGGCCTCCTGGGGCTTCAGAGCTGCATGTGGGTAACAGCTGAGCAGGAGAGAGATGAAGGACAGGCTCTGAGGCCAGGCTGCCTGGTGGGAGCCCTGCGCTTCCACCTACTCCTTGTGCCGCCTTGGGCTGGTTCCTCAGCCTCCTCAGGATGGGCTAAGAGGACTCTCAGACAGAAGAAATGCCAGTGGGTAGTGAGGCCCTTGGCAGCCCCCACCACTCACATCCCCGTGGATTGGCAATTTCTGCCTGAACGCAGGCACCTCTGGGATGCCATCCTCTTCCTGAAATCTGTTCATCAGTCATTTGTCCTCAATCCCAAGGACACTCTGGGGTCCACCTTGGCCCCCTGTACTTTCTTCACCCACTTTTGTTCCAATCTACCCGCCAAACTAACTACGCCAAAGCCCATTCTTATGGGAGTTGGCAGTCTACCAAGATAGCTCAGGGAAGATTTCTTAATCTCTTTAAAGAATAGATTTTCAATTACTGATCACACTTCCATACACACAAGTTGAATGTAAGGATTATTTGTTTCCTTACTGGGAACTAAAAGTCTCTTCTTAATATCTTGATCATATGCCTTGGGACTCAGAGTTTGGCCCATGTCCTGAGCATCACACAGCAACATCCTCTGGGAGTTGGCCCCACTGTACTGACATCCCCCGGCTATCCTGGGTGCAGGGAGAGTGTGGGAAACTGAAGGGTGGGCTCCTGGGGCCCTGGCTTTCTGAATGCCCAGGTTTCCCCTCTTGTCTTATGTAGTCATAGATGCAGCTGCCTGAGGGCTCTGCAGGGCCTGCCGCAGGGAGGGCCCAGCACTCACGTAGTCAATGCTGCACTCGCCCTCCTCATCATCCCCTCGCAGCTTCCTCACTAACAGCTGGATGAAGTCCCCAAAGGTGGTTGCCATGTACACATCTTCATTTTCTAACTCCAGGCCATCACACAGCTCCTTCACTTCCTCCACCAGCCTGGAGGAAGGAGATGGAAAGATGGGGACACAGGAGGGGCTCGGCAGGCCTGCATCGCTAGCAGCAGGGGCAGTGGGGCCAAACACCCCAGAGAGGCTCCATCCCAGCACTACGGGGTAGCCATGAGCCCAGAACTGGGGAGAAGGGCCCAGGCTGTGGACTCGGATGGTCCTGCATTCAAATTCTCACTCCATTACTTTCTAATTTGTGACCTTGGGCAAATGACTAACTCCTCTAAGCCTTAATTTCTTCACCTGTAAAACAGAAATAATAATAGACTCTCTGCTATTTTGTGATGATTAAATACGATGACCCATCTAATAATAACAATAATTAGTAGATTAATAATAATCTCCAAAAAACCCTGTTAAAAGAATGAAAACATAAGCCACAGATTGGAAGAAAATGTTTCCACATCACATTATCTGATAAAGGACTTGTATTCAGAATATATAAAGAACCCTCAAAACTCAATAGTAAGAAAGCAAACAACCTAATTAAAAATGAGCAAAAGATTGAACAGATGCCTCTCAAAAGGAGAAATATGGAATAAGGATGGCAAATAAGAATATGACAAGACAATCAACATCATTAGGCACTGCGGAAATGCAAATTAAAACCACAATAGAATATAGCTTCATATTTATTAGAATGTCTAAAATTTAAAAGCCTGACCATTCCCACTATTGGGAAGGATGTAGTACCCTGAGCAACTGGAGCTTGCACACACTGCTGGTGGGGATGTAAATGGTACTACCACTTTGGAAAGCAGTTTAGCTGTTTCTAAAGAATTAAACATACTTCCCACTTCACTCTTAAGTATTTATCCAAAAGAAATAAAAGCCTATCTCTAGACAGCAGATGGCAGAACAGGAAGCTCCAAAAATGTATCCCCTTACCTAAATAACCATGGAACTTACATGAATCAAACATGTTGGAACTCTGGGGTCTAGTCAAATGCTTTCAGCACCAAGGAGAAAGACTGGTGAAGAAGCTGGTAAATGTCAATCAATTTCAGTGAATTTCAGCCTCTCATAAAATATTGGTTGCCACCCCTCACCTCCCACCTCTGCCACAAAAAGTTGAAGCAGGGCTGGGTCATATTCCAGGCGCAGCTTGCTGAAGCCAGGGTGGGCAATAAGGACCTTGTCCTCTGACCACCAGCACTGTGTCCTGAGCACTGATATTCCTTTTGATTGCTGACAGACTATCACAAAGGCTGGCAGTCACTGTTTCAACCCTCACAGGCTGAAGTAGCTTCCAGGAGATTATAAAACGCAATACTTTCCCTCCACTTTGGTAGCCAGATATTTATGGAAATCTTTGCCAGGTCACTGGCTGACTGCAGGAACAATGGAACAGAAAGTTCAATGACAACACACAATAAGGAACACACCTTGCAAAAATAATTTGGAAAAGTCACAAACAGATGGTTCTAGCCCTCAACAAGGAAGATTCAATAATCCCTAATGAGTGGGAGAAATATATTTCCAGAATTACCACAACATAACACTCAAAATGTCCAGTTATGATCAAGAAAGATCTACAAAACATATGAAGAATTAGGAAAGAAGAGTCCATTCACAGGAACAAAAAAGAATTTGAAGAAGGTATCCACGAGGAAGATCAGATATTGGAACTATTGGTTAAAGACATTATGTCAAATGCCTTAAATATGTTCAATGAACTAAAGGAAATTATGGATGAAAAACTAAAGGAAATCAAGAAAATGATGTACAAACAAAATGAGAATAAAGTGACAGAAACTATAATAACAAGTCCAACAGAAACTCTTGGGCTGGCAAGTACAATAACTGAAACAAACAAACAAAAAACTCACTGAAGGGGTTTAACAGTAGTTTTGAGCAGGCTGAAGGAAAGATGAGCAAACTTGAAATTAATCAGTCTGAGAAGCAGAAAGAAAAAAGACTGAAGAAAAATGAAAAGAGCCTGAAGGATTTATAGGATACCATGAAACATACCAACATATTCACAGGAGCTCCAGAGAGAAAAAGAGAAAAAGGTTTCTCTAAATATTTATTTGAAGAAAAAATGGTCCCAAAGCTCCCAAACATGAGGAAAGAAATTAATATACACATCTAAGATGTACATTGAATGCAGTCCAAGCAGGATACACTCAGAGATCCACACCAAGGCACATTACACCCAGCTTGCTGAAATCCAGAGAAAAAGAAATAATTTGGAGAGTAGCAAGAAAGAAATGGCTTGTTATATAGAAGAGATCTTTGATAAGGTTAAAAACTGACTTCCAATAAAATACCTTTAAGGTCAGAAAGCAGTTGGATATTAAAAGTTCTGGGGGAAAATGGTAACCAAGAATTCTGTATCCATCAAAACTATCTTTCAAGAATGAAAGATAAATTAAGATCTAGTTCAACCATTGTGGAAAACAGTGTGGCGATTCCTCAAGGATCTAGAACTAGAAATACCATTTGACCCAGCCATCCCATTACTGGGGGATATACCCAAAGGATTATAAGTCATGCTGCTATAAAGACACATGCACACGTATGTTTATTGCGGCACTATTCACAATAGCAAAGTCTTGGAATCAACTCAAATGTCCATCAGTGACAGACTGGATTAAGAAAATGTGGCACAGATACACCAAGGAATACTATTCAGCCATAAAAAAGGATGAGTTCGTGTCCTTTGTAGGGACATGAATGCAGCTGGAAACCATCATTCTCAGCAAACTATCGCAAGAACAGAAAACCAAATACCGCATGTTCTCACTCATAGGTGGGAACTGAACAATGAGATCACTTGGACACAGGAAGGGGAACATCACATACCCAGTCCTATTGTGGGGAGCGGGGAGGGTGGAAGGTATATTAGGAGATAAACCTAATGTAAATGACGACTTAATGGGTGCAGCACACCAACATGGCACATGTATACATATGTAACAAACCTGCATGTTGTGCACATGTACCCTAGAACTTAAAGTATAATAATAATAAAAAAAATATTTCTATAGAAACAAAAGCTGAAGAAATTCATTACCAGTAGACCTGTCCTAGAAGAAATGCTGAAAAGAGTCTTTCAGGTTGAGATAAAAGTATACAGACAGTAAATTGATGACACAATTAAAAATAAAGAACACAGATAAAGGCCACTACATAGGTAAGTATGAAAGTCCATATTATCATATTTTATTGGGGTTGTAACTTCTCTCTTTTTCCTATATGACAATAGGCAAGTGTATAAAACAATAATTTTAAATATATATTAATGGATATACAATGTATAAAAATGTATACTGTGACAGTAATACTAAAAAGGGGAAAGAAAAGAGATGTATAGAATGAGAGTGTTTGTATACAATTGAAGCTGGGTTGATATTATTCAAACTACCTTATTATAAATTTAAGATGTTAATTGTAATTCCCAAGTAACAACCCAGAAATAACTAAAAACATACAGTAAAAGAAACAAGGGAATCAAAGTGATACACTGCAAAAAAATTACCAAATACAAAAAAGAACAGTATAGAGAAACCGAGGAACAAAAAAATAGGACATGCAGAAAAAAAATGGCAGAAATAAATCTTTATTTATTAGTTAGCAGGTTAAATATAAGTGGATTAAACTCTCCTGTTTAATCTATTTAAAGTTTAAACATGAGAAGGCACAAACTGGATGACTGGATATAACCCAGCATCCATACATATGCTACAAGAGAATCACTTAGATATAAGGATACAAAAGAGCTGGAAGTAAAAGGACAGAGAAAATATTCCATGCAAATAGTAACATAAAAGAGACTTTAAATCTAACAAGTTTACAAGAGACAAAGAAGGACATTATATTGATACAAAGTTTGATGCTGCAAGAGGATATAACAATTATAAATTCATACACACCTAACACAGTCCTAAAATATATGAAGCAAAAATGGACATTTCTACAATAGTAGTTAGATACTTAGATGCCCAACTATCAAAAATGGATAGAACAACTCGAGGGAATAAGACACTTGAACACCACAAACCAGTCAGACACGTACAAAACACTGCTCAAGAAGAGCGGAGCACACATTCTTCTCAAGGGCACACAGAACATTCTTCAGGATAAATCATTTGTTGGGTTACACAATAAGTCTTAATACATGTAAAAATATTGAACTCTTACAAAATATCTTTCCTAATCAAAATGGAATGAGACTAGAAATCAATAACAGAAAGAAAACTGGAAAATCCACAAATATATGAAAATGAACTAGCACACTCTTAAACAATTAATGGGTCAAAGAAGAACACACAAGAGAAACTAGAAAATACCTTTAGTCAAAGGAAAATAAAAACACAACATACCAAAACTTATGAGATGAGGGAAAAGTAGTGCTAAGAAAGAGTTTACAGGTGTAAACAGAAAAGAATAAAGTCTTCAAATCAGTAACCTACGTTGTACACCTTAAGGAACTAGATTAAAAAGCAATCTAAACCCAAAACTGTAAGAAGAAAGTAATAATAAAGATTAGAACAGAAATAAATGAAATAGAGACCAGAAAAACAATACAGAAAATAAGCAAAATCAAATTTTGTTTTCTTGAAAATATCAACAAAATTAACAAACCTTTAGCTGGACTGACCAAGACACAAAAAGTGAAGGCTCAAATTACTAGAATGAGAAATCAAAGGGAGACATTATACCAATCTTACAGAAATAAAAAGCATCATAAGAAAATATATGATAAATTATACGGCAACAGATTTGATAACTAGGTAAAGTGAACAAATTCCAAGAAACACACAATCTCCCAAAACTCACTCATGGAGAAATAGAAAATTTGAATAGATATGTAACTAGTAAGGAAACTGAATCAGTAATCAAAATCTTTCCAGTAAAGAAAAGCCCAGGGCTGAATGGTTTCACTGGTGAATTCTACCAAACATTAGAAGGGAAATTAACACCATTTTTTCTCAAATTCTTCCAAAAAAACTGAAAAGAGAACACCTCTTCAACTCCGTCCATAAGGCCAGCATTTACTCTGACACCAAAGCCAGACAAAGATACTATAGCAAAAGAAAACTACAGACCAATATTCCTTATGAAAATGGATGCAAAAGTCCTCAAGAAAATACTAGCAAACACATTTCAGCAGCATTTTAAGAAGATTACATACCATGACCAAGTGGGATTAATTCTTGGAATGCAAGGTAGTTCACCTATGAAGATCAATCCATGTAGCACACCACGTTAATGGAATGAAGAGAAAAACACATGGTCATCTCATTTAATACAGAAAAAGAATTTGACAAAATTCAATATCCTTTCATGATTAAAAAGCACTCAAAGTAATAGAAGGGAGTATCATCTATATAATAAAGGCCATATTTGAAAAACCTACAGCTAACATACTCACTGGTGAAAGATTGAAAGCTTTTCCCCTGAGATCAGCAGCAAAATGAGGATGCTTGCTTTCACCACTTCCATTCAATATAATATAGTAGTACCTCCTTACCCATGGGCGGGGCGGGGGGCGGGGGTTGTTCCAAGGCTCCCAGTGAATGCCTGAAACCACATATAGGGCTGAAGCCTACACTGTGCTCCTTGACTTATGATATGATTACATCCCAAGAACCCATTATAAATTGAAAATGTTAAGTCATAAATGCATTTATTATACCTAACATACTGAACATCAGTGCTTAGCCTAGGCTATCTTAAATGTTCTCAGAATATTTACATTAACCTACAGTTGGGCAAACTCATCTAACACAAAGCCTATTTTATACTAAAGTTTTGAATGTCTAATACAATTTATTAAATATTGTACTGAATGTGAAAAACAGAATTTTGTAAGGGTACACAAAGTGTAATTTCTAATGAATTCGTATCACTTTCACATCATCATAAAGTCAAAAAATCCTAAGTTGAAGCATCACAAGTCTGGGACCATCTACATATTCTATGCTTTTTCTGATAACACCAGTGGCTACTAAGTGACTAATGGGTGGGCAGTGCATACACCTTGGATATCCTGGACAAAGGGATGAATCACATATCAGGTGGGATGGAGTGGGACAGCATGGGATTTCATCATTCTATTAAATGGCGCTCAATTTAAAAACATATGAATTGTTTATTTCTGGACTTTTCCACTTAATATTTTCCAACCATGATTGACCATGGGTAACTTAAACTTCAGCAAGCAAAACCACAAATAAGGGGAGAACTACTGTACTGGAAGCTCCATCCAGGGCAATTAGGCAAGAAAGAAACATTAATCCAAATTGTGAAGGAAGAAGTTAAATCATATCTTGTCACAGATAACATGATCTTACATGTAGAAATCTTTAAATGGGCCAGGTGTAATGCATCACCCTGTAATTCCAGCACTTTGGGAGATCAAGGTGGGAGGATCACTTGAGACTAGGAGTTCAAAATCAGCCTGGGCAACATAGCAAGACCTTGTCTGTAAAAAAAAATTGTTTTAAGTTAGCTGGGTGTAGTGCTGCATGCCTGCAGTCCTGCTACTCAGGAGGCTGAGGCAGGAGGATCACTTGAGCCCAAGAATTTGAGGCTGCATTGGGCTATGATCACACCACTTTTCCAGCCTGAGTGACAGAGCAAGACCATGTCTAAAAAACAGAAGAAGAACACCTTAAATATTCTGCGCCTCCAAAAGACTGTTAGAGCTAATAAAGGAATTCAGCAAAATTGCAGGATACAAAAATAACATGCAAGAAAACAGTTGCAACTCCATACACTAGTAATGAACAATCCAAAAAGAAAATTAAGAAAACAATTCCCTTTACAATGGCATCAAAAGAATAAAATAAGGATAAATTTAAGCAAGTAGGCAACAGAGTTGTACACTAAAAACTATAAAACATTGCTGAAAGAAATTACAGAAGATCTAAATAAATAGAAAACCATCTATGTTCACGGACTGGATAACTTAATATTGTTAAGATGACAATATTGCCCAAAGATATCTACAATTTCTATGCCAACTCTATTAAAATCCCATGGTTTTTTGCAGAAATTACAAATATCATCTTAAAATCATATGGACTACCAAGGGACTGTGAATAGTTAAAACAATCCTGAAAAAGAACAAAGAGGACTCACATTTCCTGATTTAAAAATTTACTACAAAACTACAATAATCAAAATAGTATGATACTGGCATAAACACAGATATATAGACCAATGAACAAGATAGCTTAGAAATAAACCTAAACATATATGACCAACTAGTCTTCAACAAGGGTGGCAAGAATACATAATGGGGAAGCGATAGTCCCTTCAACAAATGGTGTTGGAAAGACTGGATGTCCACATGCAAAAGAATTAAATCAGATCCTTATCTTGCCCCACACATAAAAATAATCAACTCAAAATATATGAAAAACTTAAAAGTAAAACTTAAAACTGTAAAACTAAAAGAAAGCAGAGGGGAAAGTCTCCATGACATTGGTCTTTGCAACGATTTCTTGAATATCACACCAAAAGAACTGGAAACAAAAGCAAAAATATACAAGTGATATGCATCAAAGTAAAAAGCTTCTGCAAAGCAAAGGAAACAATCAGCATGGAATGCGAGAAAACTGCAAACTGTATGCCTGATAAGAGGTTAATCCCTAAAATATGTAAGGAGTTCCTACAACTCAATAGCAAACAAAACAAATAATCCAATTTAAAAATGGGCAAAGGCTTGAACAGACATTTCTTCAGAGAAGACATACACATGACAAACAGGTATATGAAAAGATGCTTAACATCACTAATGATCAGGAAAATGCAAATAAAAACTACAATGAGATACCATCTCATCACTGTTGGGCTGGTTATTGTTCAAAAGGAAAGAAGAAAAGGGGAGAGGAAGGAAGATAGGAAGGAAAGTAAGTATTGGCAAGGATACAGGGAAAATGAAACCTTTGTACACTGTTGGTGGGTATGTAAAATGGTACAGCCTCTATGGAGAACAATATGGAGGTTCCTCAAAAAATTTAAAGTAGAACTACCATATGACCCAGCAATCGTACTGCTGGGTATTTGTCCAAGAGAACTGCAATCAGGATCTCAAATTCCCATGCACTTCCACATTCATTCATAACAGCCAAGATGTGGAAACAACACAAATGTCCATCAACAGATGAGCAGATAATATGGTCTATCTGTACAATGAAATAAGATTCAGCCATAAAAAGAAGGCTATCCTGCCATGTGCTACAACAGGGCTGAATTTTGAAGACATCATGCTAAGTGTAACAAGCCAGTCAATTTTCTGTGACAAATGCTGTATGATTCCACTTGTATGAAGTACTAGAGTGGCCAAGCTCCATAGAGCAAAAGGAATGGCTGTTGCCAGGGCGGGGGGAGAAGGAAACGGGGAGTGGCTGTTCAATGGATAGAAAGCTTTAGTTGTATGATAGAAAGTTCTGAAGATCTGCTGACCAACACTGTGCTCATAGTTAACAATCCTACAATGTAAAGTTATAATTTTAAGAGGGTAGATGTTGTATTATGTGGGGTTTTTTTTTTGGCCACTTTTTTTTTTTAAAGGACATACACTCTTAACTATTTACAGAAAAGCAGTTTTGCTTTCTTTGCATCCTCAGCTCGGTAGCTGTACACAAGGTATGGCCTGGCCTCTGGACACCATTCTCTCAGGTGTCTGACATTCTTCTTCTTGGCATATTTTTTACAAAACAATTATTCTAAACTGCATACTGCCTCACAGTGAGTTACTAGAGGTCCACAGTGCCCAAGGTTTCCAAGCACATAGGCCCAACTCAGCCGACTCAGCCCCAGCTCATGCATGGTAGATTGCAAAACTGGTCACAGCGACCACCCCTGCAGTCACAGCCTTGGCCATGTGAAGGTACAGCACCTGCTAGCAAGATGTGGAGCTTCTTTCCCCACCCCTGGAAGCTGGACCTGTTCTGTGACTCATTTTGGCCAACAGAATGCAATGAACACGGGCTCCTGCTCTCCCTCCTGGAACCCAGCACCACCACAGGACCAGCCAGCCCCAAGCTGACCGGCAGCTTATGTGAGGCCAGCTGACAGCAGCTGAATCTGATGCAAATCAGCTGAGCCCAGCACCAACTGTCGTCCCATAGAACTGTGAGCCAAGGACATGGTGTTGGTTGAAATCTCAATGTTTTGGGGTGCGCTGTTGCACAGCACAAATGGTTGGCACAATACATAACCCCAATTCTCCCCATGAACTCGGTACTGTTCTTCTGAATCAACTCCTCCCAAATTCCTTCCTAGAACTTCCCCGGGGAGGCTGCATGCAACTGCGCCTCTCTTAACATTCGCATAAAGACCGGCAACCATTCATTTGTGCTGCCCACCCAGGTGTGCATGCAGGAGACCTGTACACTGGCCCTTCCTGGGTCCCTGGCCCACATGATCCATGAGTAAGCAAATGATTGTTTCCTGCTGCTCAGTTTTGCAGAGATTTGTGACACAGCACCAAGTACCTGGGACAGGACCCCTCCACTCCTGGCCTTACCTCACAACGTCCACAGATGCGGCCCCTGACTTGAAGAAATCAGTGGAGTCTTCAACCTCCAGGACATTGGGGAGGATCCGCTGCCAAGCACTCTGCAAAGCAAGGTCTGGTGAGAGGGTGGCCCCAGGGGAGCTGGGGACAAGTGCCACTCTGGGACAGCAACCCCTGAACAGACTCGTGGATGGCCTGGGGCCAGGTTGGGCTTCTCTATGTACCCTCCAAGATGTTGCCTCTTCCCAGGAGGCTTAATGGTCCTGGAGTGACCACCTTCTGGGAAAGAAGGAGCTGCCACAGCCCAGGCCTCTCTGATGCTGGCTGCTGTCCTCACGGTCACCTCACCTCAACCCCCGGCTTCTCTGGGGTCCCCATGGCAGTCCAGCTGGTAGAGGACAGACGTGCCAGGCCTCTAGGCATGGCTGGGGACTACAAAGGCAGGGCCCAGCTGCTCCTTAGCCCCACTCACCTTGGTGTTAGCTTTCAGGTTCTGGTGTCCCCAGGGTGACACCGATGCCCAGGTGTTGTAGCAGCAGGCTGGGGAGAGGGTGGGCCTGACGGTGACTATGAGGCTCACACATGGGCTCAGGAGACCTGGGTCTCGACCTCACCAAGATGCTAACTGGTCTGTGTCCTATGAAGGGTTGAGTCTGGGACCTATGGAGGGCAGTAGTGCCCAGCCAGTCGGCCCTGTGGATGTGGGTGCTCAGCTCCCGCCAAGGCACCCTGTAAGGCGGTCCAGCAGTCAAGATGGGACGACTGCTCTCTGGGCAGGCTGCTGGTGAGGCCCGGTGGGGCGGGAGCCAGGAGGGGCCCCAGCAATATCAGGCCAGGTCCTCACTCTCTGGATGAACTCCAGGCCATTGTCAATCGTGGGCCCAGGATGGGGGTGAGGCATGAGATGCTGGTTCAGGCCCAATTAGAACCAGTTCCCCCAACACCTGGCACAAGCACCCCTGGCTCTCCTCTTTCTTTCTTGGAAAAATGTCATGGATCTGCCCTTCCCATCCTCAGGGTGACCATCAACACCACGACAAGCCACGTGCTGTCTGTCGCACACCTGCTGCCTGCCCCTTGAGGCCTCTGCTAGGCTCTCGCCTGCTGGCGACACCTTCCTCTGACTCCCCAGCAAATATTTAAGTCCTGGGCATCCTTAAGGGTCCAATTCCTGTGTCACTTCTTCCCCGAAACCTTTGCTGGCCACTCTACTGGCAGGATCTACCTGCCTTAGACCACACCACTTGGGGCCACCAGTCGTCCACTACTGGATGGCTACTGCTAGTGTCCAGGGCCCTTATCAGATGAGAGTGAAGCCACAGAGGGGCAGTGCGGCAGACTGGTCACTGAGTGCACCACAAAGCCAAAGCCCACCAAGCCATCAAAATTCAGACAGCCCCTCAGTGCTGACAGCAGCTGGGTGAGGATTCCATCTGTGAGGCAGGCAGAGTCTGGACTACAGGGAGAGTCAGTAAACACAACGTTTGTACCATGGGCAGCACCTGCCCAGCCTCAGCTCAGGAGGGCACAGGGGGTTGTGGCCCACTACCTGCCCAGCCCACAGTGGGCTCTTGGAGTGTTCTGCTGGACAGTCACAGGCCAGGCCCCTCCACCAACCCCAGGGAGCTGCACAGCCCCAGACTGGCCTCTCCTCGTCTTGGCCATGTTCCCTCTACCCTATTGGTCTCCAGATCACACATCCTGGAGGCCGAGTGCAGCTGTGAGCAAGAGGCCTAATGATAGCCATCCTAGCGATGACCTTAGGGGGCTGCATGGTGAACAGCTAGAGGACTCGAGCCCAGCCCTCCAGAGCCCAGACTCCACTCCTCAGGCCTTGGCTCCGCAGGTGGGACATGCAGGTACTGAAGGCACCTACTGCATAGAGTTGTTATCATGAATAAACACGCTGCTCTTCCAGGAGGACCTGCAACTCTGAATGTGCATGGTGAACAAATGCAAACCTGAAAGAGCCAGTCCTTCAAGATGGATCCCCAGAAGCTAACTGGGCCTAAATTTAAAACACAGCCAAGTGACCATTTGCTTTCTAGGGGTCACACATGTACTCTGGGTTCCCCCAAAACCTGCACCATTTTATCTTTGGGTCTTTCAGAGCTCACCTGAACCAGCCAATCAGGGCTCAGCTGTACCAGCCAATCAGGGCTCAGTTGTACCAACCAATTAGAACTGGTTTCAACCCTTCCTTTGAATGGGGACCTGGGTGAGCGCTTTTTCTATAAAATCCCACCCTTCCCCTTGTTCTCAGGAACGCACCTTCCTGTTACACCAGAAGCTGCCTTTGGATGGTTTGCAAACTGGTCACTGGAATAAAGTCTCTGTTCTCCAAATTCATTTTCTGAGAACTTTTGTCCAGAGTACACACTCTAGAAGTATCTGCTTTTCTCATAAGATGCTTAGTTGTATTGCCAATGGGTACTGAGTTCCTCAAAGATGCCAGCTACTGAACTAAACCTCTTCATGTGTGTTATCTCCTCTACCAGTCACAACATCCACTGAGGAAGGGCTTGTTATTCCCATTTTACAGATGCAGGACTCAGCTGCAGCTGTTGTAAGATAGCATCTTTTGACTCAAGTCTACATCTACAAACAGATGACCCCAACTCATCCCCAGAGCCACTCAGCTGTGGGCTCCAGGAGGGCTGTCTGTCCAGCTGGCCCTGCAACCCCAGGGCAGACCAAGTTAGGGCCAGAGCAATGCTCCAGAGATATGTTTGGAAAACAGACATTCAAGGTGTTCCACTTTCAAGAAGGAGTTACTGGCTCTCAGCGCCTTTGGATCACACAAGTGCCTCACGTCCGTCCTTGCTGAGCCCTGCCCCACATGTGCTGTGAACACCCAAGGTCCCCAGCTGTGCCCGCCTGACTCTACCCCTCACCCCCGGGCTCCAGCTACAGTGCCCTCCCATGGCAACTCCCTGAACACAGGGAGGCCTCTGCCCTGTTAGGGCCTTGCCATTTGCTGTTTCTTCTCTCTTGAAGGTCTTCCCCCAGCTCTCTTCTCTCCACCCAGGGAAGAAGGATACAGTGGGAGGGAGCATGAAGGGTCAGGAACAAATCCCAGGAAGTGAGCGTAGATGGAAATTCATGTTGAGAAGACTGAGTCTCAGAGAGGGAAGCTCCCTACAGCATCACATTGGGGCAAAGCTGGATTGGAGCCCAGGTGTGCCTCACAGGCAGCTTGTGTTGGTCACAGCCCGGGATGCTGCCTCTGGTGCAGCCTTTCTGGAAGGCTCCAGTGCTCACATTCTAATCACGGGGACGTGGGCTTGACACCTGACTCTTTCAAATATTCCAGGAGCTTCTGTTTCACTCGTTAACTGTTGACAACGAGCCCTTAGAAGAGTCAGACTGAACTGGCCAGATCCCAGGGTCCCAGTTGCAGAGGAAGGAGCAGCAAGACGACAACAGAAAGCTCAAGACAAGACAGAACCAACACTGCACCTGGGGCCAACACAGACACCCACAGAAGGCTGGCACTGCCCAACTCTGGGGAGCGCAATTTGCAGAACACATGTGCTCGGCACAACCTGCACAACTGGATGGCAGCCCTGAAGTTGCCTCTTACCCGCACAGCCTCTGCAGTAACCAGCTCCGCCTCTGTCAGTTCAAGGGCACTGCTGGCTGCCCCTTTAAAGAAGTTCGAGGCCAGGATCATTTTGCCATCCTCCAGCTGAATGTTCTTCACCAGCAGCTGCAAAAGGAAGGATTTCACAGTTCCTGTGGTCAGACCTGAGGCAGTGAGGAAGACGTTCCACACAGGGTGCTGTGCCGGGCACTCCAGCCTTGTCTCCACCCTTCAGATGAGGATGGAGCAGGAGTCCCAGGTTAGTGATGAGGAATTCACAGTGGGGAGGCCACTATTCCAGGGACAAAGAGGAAATTGCAGAGCTTATGTCTCCTACCAGCTGCTTGATTTTCCATCACTCACTCCCACCACACTTTCACTTTGTTTTTAAGTGTAATGACTTTATTACTTCTATAAAAAAGGATTCCTACTGATCAAAAAAAGAAAATGTCATTCAGGCACCACATAGAAAGTAAACTTAGAAAAACAACTAATCCTGCAATCACCCAGCAGCTCCCAGAACTGCCACAGAAACACCTGGAGAACATCACCAGATGCCTGTGTGGGATACAGAGGTGGGAAGAGAAGAGGCTGAAAAAGGGTCTGGCCGGCCCTGCAGTCTGCAGCTTCAGGACAGCACTTCAAGCTAGTCCCGGGTAGAGCCTGCGTCCAGCCATCAGTTCAAGGGGATTCTGGCTGCCAGACATGAACTACCCCCATTGCAGCTCATGACTCTGGGATACTCTAGTGTCTGCCTCAGATTTACTGTATTTAATAACATGTTTGAATTGTTTGGGGCCTGCTTGTTTATCAATAGTTTTTCAACAAATGCTTTCGTTAGGGGCCAGGAAAAAAACACATATAAAAAAGAGTTATGGATAAGCTCACGGGTGGGTGCATGTCTCTATGCGTTAAGAGTGGCGATGGAAGAATGGCACCCTCTATGCATGCTCTGCCAGAACTGGAACGGGCCTCTCGGCCTGACCCTCGCCCCTTTGCCTTTCAAAGATGTTCTGGCGCTTTCTGCAAGCTAAAGCCCAGCCAGACCCCACAGGGCATGCCTGAGAGATGCTTCAACCCAAGGTCTTCTGGGTTGATCTGTGGGGAGCAGGGTGTGTGTGCTCAGCTGGTCTCTGCTCACTCCCCTCCCACCCTGACCACCTCTGGACAGTGGACCAAGCTCTTGTGAGAGAGCCGGTAACCCCAGCTTCCTCTTAGACACTTAGTTGCCTTCTTCGCACTGCTGTCTTTGCGGGTCTCTGGGCAGACGCTGTGGGTGCCCCGCTCAGACCCCGTGGCTGGTGCCCTGTCCTCCAGCTGCAGCAAGGGATGGATGATAACGGCCTGAACTGTCCCCTCCTTGCTTGCTGTGGATGGATAAGAGCTCCCGAACACAGAGAGGCCAAGGGACGATGCCTGGGGGGTCCTCCACCCCACCCCAGGGGCCACTGAAACCAAAGGCTGCCAGAGGTGGGGACAGGCAGGTATAATTGGAGAGTGCAGTTAATACTCCAAAGCCCACCCTGGGAGCAGCCCCAGGCTAGACTTCTCCTGAACTTTTACTTTTGCTTTACTTTCCTCTGCCCTTACTGCCTGGCATGATTTTCTGGAACATTGTCTCAATAAATCACTTGCACAAGAATTTTTACCTTAGGTGCTGCTTCTAGGGAACCTGACCACAGACAGATATTCTCTTGCAACTGCATATATCAATCTTGGATACCCAAAACACTACATTGCAGACATCAATGGCAGCCTAGACCTTCTGACAGGGGAGCACAGCAGACTGGACACCAAGAGTGAGCAAAGGCCAGGCCCCAAACTGCCATGCTTCACTCCAGCTGGCTGGACACAGCAACACGGCTGGGGGTACCGTTCCCACTGGGTTTGTCCAGACCTGTCAGTGTGTGGGAAGACCCCTGCCTGCCCTCTCCCTACCCCCGGCTGCTCATGTGAGAAGGAGTAGTACAGCGCATATGAACAGGAAGCTACCATGGCCAAGACCAGTATCACAGCTTTGGAGGCAGAATTTCAGCGTTTGAATCCCAGCTCTGCCACGGGCTAGCTTGGATGATGCTGGGCAAGTTATTTAAATCTCTGTTTTTTTCCTCTATAAGGATATTATGTTTATACATATATCATAGTGTTATTGGGCAGATTAAATTTAATGTGTATACATTGTTCTGGCATAAAAGGTGCTCCATCAGTGTTTGCTGGTACCCTGAGTTGTAGTCTGCTAATAACAAGAGCAGGTGGCCGGCATGGCTCCCAAGGCGCTGCACATGCTAAGTCCCCACGGCATCCCTGTTCAAAGAGATGGGAGCTGAGGCACAGAGGCTTAATGACCCCATGCCCAGAGGTGCTTCTGATAGACCACAGACAGGCCCTGAGCCCAGGTTCCCTGGGAGGGCTTCTCTCTGATTCTGGATTTTCTGACACCCACACAGGGCGCCCAGCCTGTGCAGGGGAAAGAAAGAGAGATCAGACTGTTACTGTGTCTGTGTAGAAAATCAGTAGCCTGGAGATGGGTGCCTAGCCAGGAAGGGTAGGGAGCCCAGCTTTCCCAGAACAGAGAAGTGGGTAAACTGCCTCGGACACCCTCTGCTCAGGGCCAGCCAGGCGGTCAGGGACAGATGAGGGTCGGTGGTCCCTCCTGGGTCTGGATTTTTCCATTTTCTCCAGAGGAGCCTAGGGTCTTCCCGCGAGGCCTGAGTCCAAGGACAGGAGCACGGGTGGCTTTGAGCAGGCAAGTAACCCACAGCCATGCCCTTACCATTTTGTCATCATTCCCAAAGAGGATGAGTCCCGCTTTGGTGACCACCCCTGGCCGATGGGCTCCTGGGATGGGCAAAG
Organism: Mandrillus leucophaeus; assembly: GCF_000951045.1. Lineage (NCBI taxonomy): Eukaryota > Metazoa > Chordata > Mammalia > Primates > Cercopithecidae > Mandrillus > Mandrillus leucophaeus. Next base: position 1,008,579 of record NW_012100654.1, on the reverse strand, counting down.
CATCTCCCTCGGGCACCAGGCCTGAAGTATTCAGCGTTGAGTTGAAAAATGTCAGTTTCTGTCAAGGGAAGAAAAACCGGAAGATGGTGGGTGAGAAGAAGTCCCCGAAGCCAGCAGCCTAGGCAGGTCTGAGCAGGGCTGGGAGGGGGAGAGGGGCTAGGGGCAGCTGAGACCTGGGAGCCGGCTCAAAGCCCATGTGACCCCTGAGGACCTTTCTGTTGGGGCACAAACGAGACCTGGAGGAGCCTCAGTGGCCTCAAGGAGCTGATAGCAGGTCTGCCTCAACTCTGCAATAAGACCCTTCTCCTTGGCCCCATAACCCCTTCTCCTTGGCCCATGGCCTCAGACCAGGTGCACAGACTGGGGGAGAACGTGCTCCAGGCATCATGGAGTGAGGCCATCTGCTCTCAGGGTGCTGCCGAGGAGTGGTTGCTTTGATCAGAAGGTGCATTTGCTAGTACAAAGGGCTCTGCATTGATGAGGACAGCAGGCTTCCTGCCACGGTCTGGGCAGTTGGCTGAGGGTCAAGGGTCTGGACAGTCTGAGACTGTGTCAGGGACAAGACTGCCTTCAAGGTTTGCACAAAGACCACCACACACAGTCCTGCCACCCCTGATGCCTCACCAGAGCCTGTGACCCCCAAGGCTCCCCATCTTTAGCATCTGGCCTGCCCATGGTCAGCCTGGCCCTGAATGTGCTGCCCCACCCTGCCTGAGGCCAACTCAGAGTCAGCACTGGGCCTCGGGTCTCCGCAAGCTCAGCAGTGAGACTCAAAATATTTCACAACCAATACAGCTGGGCCCCAGGGGCACTACAAGGGCCTGGAGGCTTCCAGCTATGTAGGACATCTATCGTTTAGCTACTGGAGGCTGGGTAGGTCTGTCATTCCTGGGGATGTTTAAGGGGCACCCAGTGGGAGTAGGGGCCAGGGCAGTGGCTATTTATTATACCAACCAGTTCAAACATGTGTGGCAGTCTTATGGCCAGTGGGATATACCAATGCACCTGGCTGGATTCCAGCCATGCAGGGACATACCTGCAGAGGTTCACAGGCCTCTGTCCAGGCTCCTGGAACCTTGTCGTTCCCACGGATCCAGTTGTGAATGGCCTCTGCCGGCTGGTCCCAGTCGATCTGTGGGGAGCAGGGTGTGTGCTCAGCTGGTCTCTTCTCACTCCCCTCCCACCCTGATGAAGTCTGGACAGTGGACCAAGCTCTTGTGAGAGAGCCGGTAACCCCAGCTTCCTCTTAGACATTTGCAGGAGTCCCTGAGCTGTTGCCCCCAGTTCTGGGTGCTCTCTGACCCTCAGTCTCTCATGGGCTGAGCAGACTTCAGAATGGTTTGGGGGAAGATAATGTTCTGTTGCTGTCAAGATGGCCTAGACTCTACACAGATGCCCCAGCACAATGTGCTCAGGCCCATCCCATAGGGCCCCACCTGCTTCTGCTCACTGGCAGGGCCCCTGTGGGTCCCCACACAGCACCCCTTACTCCTGAGCTGAGACACAGCCCACAGGCCTCTGAGGTTCCTCGACCGACTCTTGCTCCAGAGACCCACACTGTCCCTCGCATAGAGACTGCTCGCACTATGGTTGATGTTTTGCCCCCTAACTCCCACTCTTCTCCCTCCCTGTGGGCTTTGCCTTCCCATTCCTCCTAAAGAGGAACAGGAAAGAACCTGGAATGGACCTCAATGAACCTGTTTGCTGCCCTCCCAGGTGCCAGGGTCCTCCTCCTCCACGGCTCTCTTCATGCATCCCTGACCTGGGCTGCCCTGTCTTCTGGTCTCAAAGAATTACAACCTGCACCATCTAGGCTGAACTCCAGCCTCCTCAGGCTGCCCTCTACAACCCCAGTCTGCTCACAGGCAGGATGAGGGTGTCGAGGGACCCAGCACTCACCTTGGCCGTCTCCTTCTTCTGAATCCCCTCATAGGTGGCTCCTTCCTCAGGCTGAGGGAGTCTGGGGGCCTTGCCTTCAGCGATCAGCCTCACGGCCTGCACCTGGGGAGACCAGTGGGCTGCTATCCCCAGCAGTAGGACCTTGCCTCCTTCCCAGCCCCAGGGCCTACATTGAGCCTGGACCCTTCCCCAGACTGACCAGACTTGCCTGGCACACAGCAGGCACCCAAGAAACACCTGCCATATGAACAAGGGAGTCAGTGTGAACCTAACTTCTATTGCACAACAGACGCAGACCCGTCCTCTCTACCTGGCAAAGGTTTAGATTACATAGATCTTACATCTTCTGAGATCTTAGATTATATAAACAGTAAAGCCCTGCAGGTATAACACAGATACAAATGTCCATGTTGCTGTCTAAGCCTTCTCTGCCTTGTAAGGAGAGTGGGTCCTGAGCCCCATGGTGGGCTTGAAGGTGCAAGTTTGGAGGTCTGAGATGAAGCAGGAAATAGTTTCTCTGTGACAGGAAAGAGGAAGGTGGTGGGAAAGGAATCAGGGGAGAGACAGGACAGCCAAGGAGCCTGAGCCTATGTGAGCAAGAGCCTGCAGGAAGAGACGGGGAGGTGCCAAGAACAGGAAGTGACCGAGTGTCAGAGCATCTGAGGCAGGGCTGCCCGATGGAGCCCTCTGTGGTGATGGACGAATTCCAAGTCTGCACGGTCCAACATGGTGGCCAGGGGACTTGGAATGTGGCTGAGACTGAGAAACTGAATTTTTCAGTATAATTCATTTTATGAATTTAATAGCTGCATGTTACCAGTGGCTGCCTTGTTGGACAGTGCAGCTCCAAGGAGTATTTGAGTTGCTTGCCGTGGGAAGCACAGGTTAGCCCCTTCTCTATACCACTAAATCTCCAGCAAGTCTACTTTGTTAACTATTTTTGTGAGCTGGTCAGTCTGTGGGGGAAGACAAGTTTAACACAACCGAAAAATAAAAGGCAATGGCCAGGAGCTGAGGATGAGGGGACGGTGGACGCTGCCGCTGTGCTTCGTGCTGTGCCCAAACAGCAAGGGCTTCCCAGGGCCTCCGTCCCTCCTGCCTCATGCCTGGACAGCACCTCTTCCTCTGGTCGTCCCTCCTGCCTCATGCCTGGACAGCACCTCTGCCTCTGGCTGTCCCTGTCAGCCCACCCTCGGGCAGGGGCCAGCAGCCTTTACATATGATCTCCATCTGTGGGCTCAGGCCCATGGCCTGCTACTCTGCCTCTCAGCAGTGCCAGCTGCCCATGTGACTGAGCCGCCCTTTGGCTTAGGCCGTGTGACCACAGGTCAAAGCCTTCCCAGCTCTTCCGAGCAGGAAGCATGTGACTGAGGCAGCCTATCAGAGTACTCCATCACCCCAGCTGGTGATTGGCTCATGAGGAGCACATGACCCCAAAACTGGCCAATCACAATCTCCCCTGATTTGTGATTGATGAATTCTAGGAGAAAAAGTGTTTCTCTTTTCTTGGAATCAAGAATTAGAGTCCTTGAGCTACAGTGGCTATGTTTCCTCTAATTCAGGGCAGCTAAACTGAGAATGAAGCTAATCACACAGAGAAAAGCAGAATCAACGAGTGAAGGAGAGAGAAACAGAAACTTAATGATGTTGTAGCTGAAGTTCCTGGATTCAGCAGGACGTGACCCAGTCCCTGCCTTTAGCCTTGTCTATTAAACGGGCCCCAAAATGTCCCCTTTTTGCCAAACGCTTTTTGAGTTGGGGTCTGTCCGTTGTGAGCAAGAGTCCCTCCTAATACAATACACTGTTTGTCCTAATTCTGCCCCTAAAACCTTAAAGTGAGAGCTCTCTCCCTCCAGAATCCTGAATTTGGGGAACAGATTCCTGGCCTCCAGGAGCAGTGGGCTGGGTCTAGGGAGGGTGCTTGAGTGTGCGTCCGGGTGGGCAGGGCGCGGCCGGCTCCAGGCCCTCACCATCCCTTTGATGCCTTCTGGGAAGAGGAAGCGGTTGTACAGCGTGCTCACGGTGTCATCTGGGAGCACCTCACACTCCTTCTGCAGCAGAAGGTCCCCGGTGTCCAGACCATCGTCCGCCCAGAAGATGGAAAAGCCCCCTTTCTTATCTCCGTGAATGAGGGTCCTAGGAAGCAGAAGAGTGAAACCCGGAGTCTGCGGCGAAGGGCCATGGAGGACGCCCTGGGTGCAGGCCCGTGGGCCTGCCACCCTCTAGGAGGCCCTCTCTTCCCAGGGGTAGCACTGACACCGGCTCCGGCGGGAAATAGAAGAAGGAAAACAGCATGTACTGATAAGAACTATGGGCCAGGAATTGTGCTAAAAGCCCTATATGCCTTATGTAACTGAGTCCTCACAGCAGGGATAACAGGTATACTCGGTTTACAGATAGGGAAACTAAGGTCCAGAAAAGTGAAGTGACACCAACAAAGATCAAAGAGCCTGACTCCCAACAGACCAGTTTGACTACGAATCCTCTCTTTTCTCAACTCAAATGTTTTCCCTCTTTGACCACCCATCTGCCTTGTCACCCCCTTTGTTGTCTTCTTGGGAATTCTGTCACATCAGACTACCTTGGGGAGGCCATCCTTTGCTCCACGTTTATCTCTTTCTACATAGTGTGCTGCCCAGAGCAGCGGTAGTGGAAGTTAGAGTAGGACCCCCAGCCCACTGCCTGGACTGGCGCCTTGGACCCTGCGCCTCCTGGTGCCCTCTCTGTCCCAGCTGGGGGATGGGAACACTGACAGTGCCAGTTTCTCAGATAACTGTGGGAGTGCAGAGTGCTTAGCAACACCTGCTCCCAGAGCCTTCTGTCATCGATAACGTTGCACAGCCTGTTCTGTGGCTGACAGCTGGCAACCACAGGACAAGCACCTGCACAATGCCCACTCTGCATCCCTAGAAATGCTTTGGGCTAATGGAAAGAGACAAGTCAGGCTGATGGAGGGACATGTATAGGGATGGCCCCCCGTGTTTTTGCCCCATCTCACCAGTTGATGGCCGAGGCCCCTCGGTGTCTAGGAAGCAGTGATGGGTGATAGATGATGGAGCCATGCCGGGGGGCATTGATTATCTCCATGGGGATGAACTGGCTGCAGAAGGGCAGGACGTTGAGCTCGGCCCCCAAAGCTTGGTATTTTGCCACCACTTCAGGCAAAGCCTGTCCTTTTGCACGCCACCGGGAGAATTTGAATACCGGCACGCCATCCTTCTCAGCTTCCAGACCTGTGGGATGGTGGATAAGAAACTGGCCCCTCTCTATCACCCACCCACATGTGGCCAACTCTGCCTTCCCAGCAGAGCGGCCCATGGGCCTTCTCTCTATGCCACCCCCCTCACCCCCCACCCCCAGCCAGTCTCCACTGGGCAACACAGACAGACGCACCAGCCAAGCATGAGGCTCTGGGGACCACCCTGCCTGCTCTGACTTCTGCTGAGCTCCAGGACCTCTGAGTGCCTCCCTCTTCCAGGCCCCAGATGGCTGACCTCTGCCCTCGCTCCTCTCCTGAGGCCTTGCCATCCCCATCACTGAGTTACTGTCTTATGGTCCCCTCTACTGCTCTCTCTGTGATGGGGACTGCCCCACTGCAGATGGCATTTCTGCTTTGTCAGCTGTTCCCTGATGAAGGAATAAGGGGAAGAAGGGTAACAAGGGCATCCTCACTCCTTTCTGTTCAGGTTCCTGTCCAGTGAGCCTCCCCTAGCCCAGCTTCTTCATCCCAGCCACAGTTGTTCCTTCCCAGAGCAATGGCTAAATCAGTTTTTCCATCATCCATAGAACTAGCTTCAATATGCACACACCCCACACCCCACCCCGGGCCCAGATACAGCCTGGAGGGCCCCTCCTCTGCCCCATCACCAGCACGCCCTCCTCACAGCCCTGGATTACAGGCCCAAGCTCCCAAGTTTTTGTAGTTAAAGCTTCCTCCTTTATCTTAGCCTTAGAGCGGGCAGCTGCTTCCTGCAGTCACTGTCCCTGATAACTTCCAGCTCTCTGCCTTCCACTCTTCAATACCCAAGGAACACTTCTTTGTATTCAGTTCTCTGTTAGAGCCTTTGGTGTGATGTTTGGGCGCTGATGGGACTGGCCCTCCTCTCCGGCCTCCTCTGTCATTCTGTCCTGGTGTCTGGTGGTTTTGAGAGAGGGTGGGATGTGATGTCAGCAGATTGGACTGCACTTGCAAAAGCTGTCCAACAGTGACTAATGAAATACTGCTGCAGGACATCTGAGATCAAGGTCAAGTAGGAGTCCCAGCCAGGTCTGGTCTGGGTCCAGGGTCAGCAGCTGGGATCAGTGGTCACTTAGTGGCTGGGTGTAAGGTCCAGGCTGTGGTGGGGTCAGGGTATGTCATGGGTCACCGGTGGTCAGGTCCAAGACTGAACCCTGGCTGGCATCGGGTGTTGGGTGTTGGAGCTGATTTTAGGGCCAGGCTGCAGCTTCCCCATTGAAGGAGGCTGGCTGTTCCTTAACAAACCATACCTCTGTGCCTGGCCAGGCCTACAAGCCCCCTTTCCTAATCCTGGCCTTCTGTCCTTAAGCCCTGCCCCACAGTCTGTCTCCATCAGGCCTGAGAAGGACCAGTCAGTGTTCCTAGAGGGTCTGTTCACCCAAGCTGAGGCCCCTGCATCCTGTCTGCTGAGGTTCCCAGCTCAAAGGCAGTGGCCCAGACCCGTGATTCTCAAACTGTGCTTCTCCTGGTACCAGAGACACCAGTATCTCCCAGGAACTTGTCCCAGGTTAAAAATTTCACCTAATTCTGACTTTTCCACCTCATTCTGAATCAGAAACTCCCAGGGTGGGCTCAGTACTCTCTGTGGTTTTGTTCTTTTCTTTAAAAAAATTAAAATGTCAGGGGAGAGTGCAAATGCAGTTCCCCATGACCACAAATTACGCAGTCAAGTTCCCCACATTTGGGGAAATTGCAGGGATCAGCACATCCAGAGTACAATGGAGAAGCCTCACCCTGGGAAAACCACCTTTGTGATCATGGTCTGTCCTCTGCCAGGTAAGCAGAGCACTGTGTGTTTTGACGGCAGCCCCAGCAATGGTGATGCCGCGCATGCCCACTTTTCAGAACATGGACGCCCAGTTCAGAACATGGAGCCCTTCCCAAGCATGGGTGCTGGGTCAGAAAAGCTCTGTGTGGGACCTGGGACCAGGCTGGGCTTCTCTACAGCCCTTCTCTAAAGCCACCCCATGATCAGGTGGGGAGGGCATCTTTACTTTATTCCAGAAAAGCCCAGCAGCCTGTTGGCACTGGAGCAGGATTCAAGGTAGACCACTTACCCAGCCAGAGCACAGGCCCTGGAGACTTCTGCTCCCAACCTCCCACCCACTGCTTCCCTTGTGCCTGGACGGGCAGGCCGCCCTCCATCGGCTTCCCTGCTCCGTCGGCTCACTCACCCAGGGGGTCGGCCTTCCCATCCTTGTCTGGAACAGTGAACACACCCACCACTTCGTGGCCCTCCTTCCTCAGGTGGCAGTAAACTTCCTGGCCAAACAGGCTCTGTCCAATCACTGCAATCTTCATGGTAGCAGGAGGGTTGGAAGGACTTGGGGAAGGAATAAAGCAGCAATTAGACAGAGATTGCTGGTCTCAGAGAAGCCAGCCCTGGTTTAAGACGGGGCAGTTCATGGCACCTGGCCTGCTCTACCCCAATTCCCTCTGTGGCTCTGTGGGTGGCAGGCCACTGAGGGGAGACTGCCACTGTAAGAGAGACCAGATGAAACATGTACACACGACCCAATGGATCCCTAATGTCAGAATATTCAGTGCCACAGCGGGTGAGCTGGATATGGATTGTAGAATTAGGGGATTCCCTTTTGAAACCTTCCAAACTGGCATGGAATGTTGGGTGTCAAGATGTTTGAGATATATTTGAGCATATTCCAGTAACTAACCAATTCTATGGCATTGGTCAAGTCACCTTGGTAAAGTCACACTTGTTCATGAGAAAGATGCCACATCTCTCAAATGGCTTTCAGTCTACAAATTAGGCTTATTCCTCTGAGCCAGGAGCCACAAAAGGAGCAAGGGGAGTCCCTGCCGAAGGGACTGTCCAACTGAGCTGTAACAGAAAAGGGGCCTGGGTGGGCAGGCCTGAGGATGAAGGTGGTGAAAAGTGGAACGGGGTTCCACTAAGGAAGATGTGTGGAATGAAGCCTAGCTAATCATGCATATTCTCCAAAGATTGGTCATTCATTCACCTCACGCATATCTGTAAAACCTAAACTACTATTCACTTAATACATTTCTTTAACTTGTCCATTTACCAAAATAAGTTTTTTTTTGGAAAATTTTATTAAAGTAATGTATACTTCATACATACATAAAGTACACAAATCATAGATGTGTAGCTCAATGAATTTCACAAACTGAACACACCACTGTAATCACCACGAGAAAGAGAAAAACTTCAGGAGCCCTTTGAGCCTCTTCTAGTCACTACACTCACCAAGAATCATGGGACTTCTAACAGCATCAAATGGTTTTGCCTGATATATGTATATGTATCCCCTTTACATGTATTCATCTTACATAAATGGAATCATACAGTGTTTTGCAGATTTTCTCCCTTAACATTATCTTTGTGGTTGCATGTAGTCGTAGTGAGTTTATTCTCATTGCTGCAGAAGTGGATGACCTGCAGTTCATTTATTCATTCTACTGTTAAAGGAATTTGGGTAGTTACCAGTTTGAAGGTATTACAAATAGGATGCTACAGAGATTCTTGCATATGGTCTTCATGGTACATATGTACACATCTCTGTCAGGTATGTACTTAGGGAGGAATTGCTGGGTCATTGGTGTGAAAATTTCCAGCTTTAACAGATGCTGCCAGTTTTCCATAGTGGTTGTACCAGTTTCCACTTCCATGTGCTCTCCATCTTGGTTTGTGTCTTCATTTTAGCTCTTTTCCTAACATAAAATACAACTGTCTCATTGGGGTTTAATTTGCAATTCCCTGATAACCAATGAAGTTGATCGCCTTTTCCTATGTTTCTTGGCCATTTGTATATCCTTTTGTGGGAATCAGCTCTTCAAATCTTTTGTCTGTGTGGTTTTATTCTTATTGAAAGGGAGTTTTTTTGTTTTGTTTTTCTGTTTTGTTTTTGAATCATCTAGATTATGAGTTCTTTGTCAGATATGCGTATGGAAAATATCTTCCCTAATTCTGTGGTTTGCCTTTTTTATCCTCGTATGATGTCTTTTGATGAACAGACGTTCTTAAACTTAATATAGTACATTTTATCAAACATTTCCTTTATGTTTAGTGGTTCTTGTATTCTATTTAAAAAATCTTCACCTACTCCGAGTTCATGAAGATGTTCTCCTTGTCATTCAAGATCTTTATTGTTTTGGCTTTTACATTAGATGTGCAATCCCTCTGGAATTGATTTTTTCATACAATGTAAGGTAGAAGTCCAGAATTTTTTTTCCATATGGATATAAAATTAACCCAGCACTAGTTACTGAAAAGAAGTTTCTTCATTGAAAAGGATCATACATGTATACATCTATCTTTGAACCTTTGGTCAGTTTGTCTATCTTTGCATTTAGTATAGCTTAAAAATGTCTTTTGTTCTCATGGTGAAGATACATACCCTAAAGTTTTATTGTAGCTGACCTACCTAGTAGTAGTGAAGTGGTATTTCATTGTGGTTTTGATTTGTATTTTGCTATTGAATCATGATGTTAAACATCTTTCAATGTGCTTTTGGCCATTTGTATACCTTCTTTGGAGAAATGTTTATTTGAGTTCTTTGACCCATTTTAAAAATTGGTTTGTTTGTCTTTTTTGTTGCTAGCATGTAGAAATACAATTGATTTTGTACATTGACGTTGTATTAACCAGCACCTTAATTGCTTCACGTATAAATTTTCATACTGTGTAGATTCTTTGTGATTTTCTAAGTATATAATCATGTTATGATGTTGGTTTTATTTCTTTCTTTCCAATCCTGAAGTCTTTCATTTCATTTACTTCCTTATTGCACTTGGCAATATTGAATACAGGTGGTGATAGTAGTTCCTGTTTCATTCCTGTGACCTTGGGAAGAGACCATTCAATATTTGACCATTGGTTAGCTTTGGGAAATTTTGGTAGATAGACTAACATATTATGAAAGTTGTCTTATTAATATATTTCTGGTTGCCAATCATGGCAAGGAGTTGACTTTTACCAAATGTTCTTCCTGTAGGTCATGAGATTTTTATTTTATTGTGGTGGATCATAGTGATTGATTTTTAAATGTTAAGCCACCTTTGCAGTCTTGGAATGAATACCACTTGATCATGATATATTACCTTTTTATATGTCTTTAAATTTGAAGAGCTGGTATTTTGTTTGTTTTTTAATCTATGCTTGTAAGAAATATTGACATGAACCAGTCCCAGTGGCTCATGACTGCAACCCCAGCACATTAGGAGGCTGATGTGGGCAGATTGCTAGAGGCCAGGAGTTCAAGACCAGCCTGGGCAACATAGTGAGACCCCAATCTCTACAGAAACTACAGAAAAAAAATAGCTGGACATGGTAGTGCATGCCTGTAGTCCCAGCTACTTGGGAGGCTGAGGCAGGAGAATCACTTGAGTCTGGGAGGTTGAGGCTGGAGTGAGCTGAGACTCCACCACTGCACTCCAGCCTGGGCAACAGAGTGAGACTATGTCTCAAAAAATAAAATAAAATAAAATAAAAAAAGGCAAGGCGGGGCGGGGCGGGGCAGGGCAGGGTGAGGCAAAAAGAAAAGAAAAGAAGAAAAGAAATATTGATGTGTCAAATACTTCCTTGTAACAAATGTCCTATTCAGGTTTTGGTGTAGTTTTCTTTTTCTTTCAACTTTTATTTTAGAAACAGGGGGTGCAAGTGCAGGTTTGATATATGAATATGTGGCACCCAGGTAGCAAGCACAGTACCCAACGGAGTTTTTTCAACCCATTCTCCTACCCCCTCTACCGGTCTGCAGTGTCTGTTGTTCCCATTTTATGTGCATGTGTGCTCAGTGTTGAGCTCCCACTTGCAAGTGAGAACATGCAGTATCTGGTTTTCTGTTTCTGCCTTAATTCACTTAGGATTACGGCCTCTAGTCCACCCATGTTGCTACAAAAGACATGCTTTCACTCTTTTATTATGGTTGTGTAATATTCCATGGTGTATATGTACCACATGTTATTTTTCCAATCCACCATTGTTGGGCACCTAAGTTGATTCCGTCACTGCTGTTGTGAATAGTCCAACAACAAACATACGAGTGCATGTGTTTTTTTCATATAATGATCTATTTTCCTCTGAGTATATACCCAGTAATGGGATTTCTGGGATGGATGGTAGTTCTAAGTTCTTTAAGAAGTCTCTAAACTTTTCTTTAAGAAACTTCCACAGTGGCTGAACTAATTTACATTCCCCCTAACCGTGTATAAGCGTTCTGTTTTCTCTATAGCCTCACCAGGACTGTTGTTCATTGACTTTTTAGTAATAGCCATTCTGACCAGTGTAAGATGGTATCTCATTGTGATTTTGATTTGCATTTCTCTAATGATTAGTGATGAGGAACATTTTAATATTTTTGTTGGCTGCTTATATATCTTTTTTTGGGAAGTGGCTGCTCATGTCCTTTGCCCATTTTTTAATGGGGTTATTTGTTTTTTGCTTGTGGATTTGTTTAAAATTCTTATACATTCTGGATATTAGACCTTTGCCTGATGTGTAGTTTGCAAATATTTTCTCCCATTCTGTAGACTGTCTACTCTATTGATAGTTCTTTTGCTGTACAGAAGCTCTGTATTTTAATTAGGTCTCACTTGTCAATCTTTGTTTTTGTTGCAATTGCTTTTGGGGACTTAGCCAAAAATTCTTTGCCAAGGCTGATGTCAACAAGGGTATTTCTTAGGTTTTCTTCTAGGATTTTTATAGTTTGAGGTCTTACATTTAAACCTTTAATACATCTTGAGTTAATTTTAGTATATGGCAAAAGAGTCCAGTTTCATTCTTCTGCATATGGCCAGCCAGCTGTCCTAGCATCATTTATTGACTAGGGAGTCCTTTCCCTGTTGCTTGTTTTTGTGGGCCTTGTCAAAGATCAGTTGGTTGTAAGTGTGTGGCTTTATTTTGGAGTTTTCTATTCTGTTCCATTGGTCTATGTGTCTGTTTTTGTACCAGTATTATGCTGTTATGGTTACTATGACCTGATAAAATAGTTTGAAGTCAGGGCATGTGATGCCTCCAGCTTTCTTATTTTTCCTTAGGATTGCTTTGGCTATTCAGGCTTTTTATTGATTCCATGTGAATTTTAGAATAGTTTTTTCTAATTCTGTGAAGAACGATGTTGGTAGTTTCATGTGAATAGCATTGAATCTGTAAATTGCCTCAGACTTTATGGACATTTTAACAATATTGAGTCTTCCAATCCATAAGCATGGAATGTTTTTCCATTTATTTGTGTAATCTCTGATTTCTTTCAGCAGTGTTTTGTAGTTCTCCCTGTAAATATCTTTCACCTCCTCAATTGGCTGTATTCATAGGTATTTCACTTTATTTGTGGCTACTGTAAATGGGATTGTGTACCTGATTTGATTCTCAGCCTGGACATTATTGGTGTACAGAAATGCTACTGATTTTTGTACTTGATTTTGTATCCTGAAGTGTTACTAAAATAGTTTATCAGTTCTAGCAGCCTTTTGGTGGAGTCTTTAAGCTTTTCTAGGTTTAGAATGATATTGTTGGTGAAGAGTTAGTTTGACTTCTTCTTTTCCTATTTGGATGCCTTTTATTTATTCCTCTTGCCTGATTGCTCTGGCTAGGACTTCCAGTATTATGTTGAATGTGAGTGGTGAGAGTGGGCATCCTTGTCTTGTTCTAATTCTTAGGGGAATGGTTCCAGCTTTTGCCTGTTCAGCATGATATTGGTTTTGGGTTTGTCATAGATGACTCTTATTATTTTGAGGTATATTCCTTTGATGCCTCATCTGTTGAGGATTTTTATCATGAAGAGATGCTGGATTTTCTCCAAAGCTTTTTCTGTATCTATTGAGATGATCATATAGTTTTTGCTTTTAATTCTGTTTATGTGGCAAATCACATTTATTGATTTGTGAATGTTAAACCAGCCTTGCATCCCAAGAATAAAGCCCACTTAAGCATAGTATATTAACTTTTTGATGTGCTGCTGGATTTGGTTTGCTAGTATTTTGTTGAGGATTTTTGTGTCTATGTTCATCGGGGATATTGGCCTGAAGTTTTCTTTTTTTGTTATGTCTCTGCCAGATTTTGGTATTAGGCTGATTCTGGCTTCACAGAATGAGTTAGGTAGGATCTCCTTTTCAATTTTTTGGTAATACTTTCAATAGGATTGGTGTCATTACTTCTTTGTGTGTCTGGTAGAATTCAGTGTGAATCTGTCTGGCCCTGAGCTTTCCTTGATTGGTAGTTTTTCTCATTACTGATTCAGTTTCAGAGTTCGATATTGGTCTATTACAGCATTTCAATATTTTCCTGCTTCAGTCTTGGAAGATTGTGTGTTTCCAGGAATTTATCCATTTCCTCTAAATTTTCTCATTTGTGTCCATATATTTGTTCACAGTATTCTCTAAAAATCTTTTCTAATTTCTGTGGATTGGTTGTAATGTCATCTTTGCCATTTCTGATTATACTTACTTGGATCTTCTCTTTTTGTATATTAATGTAGCTAGTGGTCTATTGATCTTGTTTATTTTTATTTTTTTGAAAAACCAACTCTTGGTTTCATTGATCTTTTGTGTGGATTTTTGCATCTTAATTTCATTCAGTTCTCTAATTTTTCACTTCTTTTCTTTGACTGGTTTTGGGGTTGGTTTGTTCTGTTTTTCTAGTTCCTTTCGGTGAAGTTAGTTTGTTAATTTGAGATCTTTCTATTTTCTTGATGAAGCCATTTAGTGCTATAAACTTTCCTCTTAACACTGCTTTAGCTGCATCTCAGAGATTCTGGCAAAAGGTTCCCCATATTCAAGGTTTCTTCAACTTTAAACCCCACCCTTCCTCTTTCTCCACTGGTTCAAAAACTACTCCAACCAATGAAACCTCCTCTGCCATTCTCCTTCTCCGGGAAGTGGCCAGGGTAAAAGGCATTGCTCACATTCATGTCCCCTTCTCCATGTCTGATTTGTGGCAGATTGAACAGCTTCTGGGATCTTTCTCTAAAAATCCCTCTCATTATCACAGGGAATTCCTGCACATAACTCAATCCTTTAATTTAACTTGGCGTAACGTTTATATAATTCCAACTTCCACCCTTACCCTTAATAAAAAAGAGCACTCAGCTTAATTAAAATGGATATCCAAGAAAATATATTCAAAAGACCTTTATGTTTTTCTCTTCATAAATCTGGTTTTCCTGAAAAAAGTTTTTTTCTCAGTCAAAATTTCATTTCTCCACTGTGTCTTGCCACTTTTAATGCATGCATAAAAAACCCTAAAATAACTTCTAGTAGCCTGGAACTCCCTGGGAAAACAGAAAAGGTGCCACAAATCCCATTTTGGGAAAAATCTCTGTTTTCCTTATGGACCGCGTGAAATTAAAGGTGAATAAGTACCTCTCAAAAATCTGTCTTGTATTCCAGCTATGCTTGTTTTTTAGGCCCTGAAAATTGTTTTCCTAGCCCTGTTCTTAAAGGGCCTCATTGGAGGCCAATAATCCAATTAAAAAAATTAGCAAATGTAAATCTTATAACTACTGGATCTTCTTCTGATTGTCTGTGTGGCTATATATGTGTTACGAGTGCAGTATCTATTAAAAGGAGCTCTGAGTAATTAATTGGCCTAAGAAAAATAAGCGATTAAATGCATTTTATGTATGTATGTATGTATGTATGTATGTATGTATGTATTTATTTATTGAGATGGAGTCTTGCTCTGTCGCCAGGCTGAAGTGCAATGGCGCAATCTCGGCTCACTGCAACCTCTGCCTCCCGGATTCAAGCGATTCTCCTTCCTCAGCCTCCCGAGTGGCTGGTACTACAGGTGCGCACCACCACCCTCAGCTAATTTTTGTATTTTTAGTGGAGACGGGGTTTCACCATGTTGGTCAGGGTGGTCACAATCTCCTGATCTCCTGACTTCGTGTCTGTCTGCCTCAGCCTCCCAAAGTGCTGGGATTACAGGTGTGAGCCACCATGCCCAGCCTAAATCAAATATTTTTAAGGAAAATGTTAAGCAAAGTAATACTGTGTATATTGCCATTTTACTTTATTCCTCTGTTAAAGCAAAATTGTGGGTTTTTTATTACGTGTGCATGCTTTTGTTAGATGTCCTACCTAGCTGTGCTAAGGTATACTAGTACTATTTATGGTTTAAGTTTTAATTCTTAGGTATTTCTCCAGCTCTGACATTGTTTTCCAAAGACATGCTAAACTGTATTGCACAGTTCAAAATTTAATTACTTAAGGGATCAATCTAGGCATTGTTCTTGGTCTTTAATAGCAGAATATGTATATTATCACTATATTAATTTTTTTTTTTTCTGAGACAGAGTTTCACTCTTGTTGCCCAGGCTGGAGTGCAATGGCACGATCTTGGCTCAATGCAGCCCCCATCTCCCAGGTTCAAGCAATTCTCCTGCCTCA
>NW_012100654.1:852005-992889 GCF_000951045.1 Mandrillus leucophaeus | reverse complement strand
TAGAAACTGAACAATGTCTTTATTAATAATTTTATTATAAAATTTCATAAACCATGTTTTTCAAAATAAATTTATATCATATCCAGCTTCCTCAAAATACTAGTAGTTAAGTATGTCAATATACTAAATAAATCATTCACTTGTACCCATGGAGAAAATTTAATGTTACTGCCCTTCACGGTGAAAAAAAAAATCTTTCATTTTAAAAATTAAATAAAAAAATGTTACATAAGTTGGCACTTTAGTAGTGTATACACTAGCACTAGTTTATACACTTCTTTTGCCACTGAGGAATTCAAGTTAAAATGTCCCTCAGTCATATAGCTCTAAAATATATCTTTCATTCATAATTTCTGCTCAATTAAATAGTTTGAGTCATTTTCATTTATACTATAAAACAAAAGCAAACTAGTCCAGTTTAATTTTTTATACTTAAAATATTGCACATTTTCTAGATATGAGTAATTCAGATTAGTATCTACATAGGTTCAGTCAAATCCAACCATAAATTCAAGTTATTATACTCTATAACTCTATAAAATACATAGAAGTATTATTACTTTGCCTTTATAACAAAACCCAAGAGTCTGTTTCAATTTATAAATTCAGCATTTAAACAAAAAGATTTTAGTTCCCAAAATTCTAAAAAAATGACAAAACAATAAGGAAAAAAGGAACCAGAGCTTAGTACCACATATTTTTCTCTTGGGGTTGTAAGGTAGTCTCCTTCTTTTCAGAACACTTTATTATATTTCACTTATAGACCTGATTTTCTGTGTCAAAGTATAATTCTCATGCTGAAGCTTGTAACCTAAAAAGGCAAAAAAACCGTTGTCTTCATTGTACAAACATATTCATTGCTTTAACAAGATAATAAGCGAACAAAATTTAGAATGCAAGCTAAGTAAGAATACTGTCTCTATAAACATGTCCCTAAGATAAACCACAATTGGCAGCTAATTTACGTGTCTAGAAAATCTCAGTTCCCACCAGTAAAAATATCCTCAGTGGCTAGTGCACCTTAAGAAAAATCTGGCATACTAAATAAATAATGTTCATGTGGGAGCCAGAAGCTGGGTAAGCCTTGCCTTTAGACTACTCTGTGACTACAAAAATAAAGCCAGCACTTTTAAAACTAGTAAGCCTTCACTTGTCAGTATCATAAAGAGTATTGCCCAACTAAACTTTGTTCCCACCTGTTCATTAGTTACTTATTTCTACCTAAGCACTCACCTTGCGATTTTACCCAAGTGTTTAAAATAGAAAAAAACAGCATTATATTTCAGAGCTACTTCGCCCAAATTACAAAATGTGTCAGTGCTTTTATTTCAAGTCACACACAAAAAAACTTAACACGTTTTACATTAAAGTGAAAAATTGCTAAAAGTTACCATTATAACATGTAATTAAAACTGCTAAACATGGATTTGCATGCAAGGTGTATAAAAACAGTAAAAAGTGTTTTTAGTTAAAAATTATAAAAAGGCATAAAAATGTACATTTTGCTGAAGAATAATAAATTGTCTTAAAATTAAATAAAATAAAGTGAAAGGTTAAAACAAATTGTAAAAACATTGTAAAAATTAATTCTGCAAAGAAAACTCTGTGTGTAAACACATGAACTAAACTCAAAAGGGTATTATATGGTTTTTTTTTTTTCTGTAAATTAAACACTAAAATAAAAGCACCACAAGCTTTTCTTAAAATGCTAATCTACTCTTTAGCAAAACTTGTCAAGGGTTATAACGGGTATATAAAAATCTCACTTCATGGTCAAACTCATTAAAATTAAATAAAATTATCTATAAGGTTTCATTAAAATTAAAGTTAACAATAGCAAACTAATGAAAGGGTGAAATTTAACTTTCTCTCTTAAACAAAATTTTCATGTAATACCAAAGGCTAATAAATGGTTTTTGCTTTTCCAGATTGTTATCTCATTATTTTAGCAAAACAAAACAAAACAAACAGAAAAAAAAAACTTATGGTAATCTAAAATTCTATTTCATAATATCAAGGGTTTTACATTTTAAACATATTTAACAGCCTTCCCCAAATCAAACTTTAGTCTCGAGGTTGTCTTTCCTGACCCCTGGCTTTTCGGTGCTGCACAAAACCCCTAAACCATCCAAAAAGAGGTAAACAGAATTATTTAGCAACATAAAGTTTCCAAAATAATGTCTAATAGGTTATATTTTAAGGAATAATGTTAACATATGTTCCAAAACTGTATGGGATGTCTAAGGTTCTTATGTCTAAATATGTGCTATTAATCACAATTAAAGTTGTTATGTTGGGTTACTGTATTTTTTTTTTTTTTTTTTTTTGAGACGGATGAGATTTTAAATCATTTTGATGATTTCTCTAACTGCAAGCTCCGCTTCCCGGGTTTAGGCCATTCTCCTGCCTCAGCCTCCCGAGTAGCTGGGACTATAGGCGCTCGCCACCTCGCCCGGCTAGTTTTTTGTATTTTTTTAGTAGAGACGGGGTTTCACCATGTTAGCCAGGATGGTCTCGATCTCCTGACCTTGTGATCCATCCGTCTCGGCCTCACAAAGTGCTAGGATTACAGGTTTGAGCCACCGCGCCTGGCCCAGGGTTACTGTAAACCACAAAAATAACCAAATTTCTTTGTCAATTGTGTTTCTAACTGTATCCAAGCTAGACATTTTGTTATTTACAGATAATTTTTATTTTGTTTTAATTATCTTCAAAACATGGTTTATATTCAAGCTGTGAAACCTTAACAAGTGCTCTCAAAGGCAGGTTTCTCACAACCGCAACAATACAACAACAACAAACAAAACATACAGAACTCATAAAAAGCTAAAATGTTTGTAAATATCAAGCAAAATAAAAGTTAATAAAATGCACTAAACTAATAAAAAACAAAAACAAGTTTTTACCTTTTCCTTAGAATGCTACTAATCTTTATCTTATTTTTCAGAGTCAAGAAAACTGGTCTTAAGCTAGCTACAGCCTTTAACAACTAAGTAAAGTATACTCCTGTAAATAGAATTTAAAGTGTGTTTTTTTCTCTTTGCCTAGTTCCTCTAGAATTTAAAAACTAGTTATAAGTGTTCTTTTTTTATTTTTTAAATTTTTTATTATACTTTAAGTTCTAGGGTATAAGTGTTCTTAAATGACAACACTATAGTTTGCATCAGTGCAGTAAGAATCTATTTTCTTTTGTAACAGAATACAATTGGAAAAACTGGTTATTTTATCAAGGCTTTGACTGGAATGGCGTGCTCTCCTCTAAGGAATCAAACTTAACTTATAAAGTCAATGAAACCCTTGGAAAACTGGACTCATAGTTTGTGTGCACGGTCCCCATACAGGGTTTCTGACCTGTGGTAAGTAAAGAATGTCACTTTCTGACAGGCCAGGAACCCCAAGTTATCTTAAAACCTCAAAAGAAAAGGAATTCACCCAACTCATAAGTATTTAATGGTACAAATCCATGGCTGGGTTTGGCTTTAATAAGTCTTATCTCAAATTCCTTCTATATAACAAAGTTCCATCAAAGCCGATTTAAAAGGCCTGTGTAGCAAATAATTATTCTTGCTGCACTATATACAAATAATTAAGCCAAGTATAATAAAGCAAACCGGTCCTACCATAAATTGTCTTTTAATAAAAATAGGAGACTGAAAAGTAAAAATTATGTTCCAAAAACTATAGCATACCTGTTGCTAAATTCTAGTCTTGCCTAAAGTTTTTCAATTTTTATTATCTTCTACAGTTTAAATTATATCTGTTACAGAAATCAACTCCTGGATACATCACACTCAAGTCAAAGCCTAAAGAGCTGGGAAAGCAACCCCTAGTAGCCCAGAAAAACGTCCTATTAATGTTAAAAAAAAAAAAAAGAAAAGAAAAAAAAAGAAAACAGAAGTCTTAAGCTAAAAATCATAAAAGTTAAGTAACTAGTAAAAATTACTCATCTTACTCAGTCTCAACCCTACCTCACCAAATACTTTTTCTTGTTTCTACCTCTCCTTTTAAGCCAACTATTAAAACCTTTTTTAATGAAAATTATTTACTATGACACGCTCGCGGGAATGGCTGTACTATTTGCAGTAGCACTGTGTACCCTCAGAGTGGAATATTGGACAGAGAATCTCAGTTACTGTAGCATTCTGCTTAATTATTATCCTCATAGCAGGAATGACAGTTACTAACAAAAAATAACACATGGGTCTTTCCAAACATGCACCTCTGCCTGTCATTAAAAGAAAAAAAAAAATAGTTGCTTCTGTCACAGGCCTAATAAAAAACGCTGCTGAAAAGCCTAGGACTAATGTTTTTACTCTGTTTAATTAACCTTTTTCAAAAATTTTTAACCGACAGAATCACGGCCATTTTGCAGACAACTACTCCAAAACATCTACAAATGGTGTTGCTCCTGCAGTCAATCCAAGACCAAAACACTCTCCGCCCCACATCAGCAGGAAGTAGCCAGAAATAACACGTCCCCCCTTGTCCTTTTATACCCACAGGGTCTGGAATGATAGAGCAGGAGCACTGTTATCTCAGACAAACAGCGTCACTTTAAATTCCAGCTCCCTTTCTAGCCTCATGCGTTTCAAGGAAATCACTTCTCTTCTAACTACAAGCAGCCAGAAAGAGCTGACAGTAAAATACAGATAAGACAGCTGGGATGCAGAGGGAAGTCGGGGGAAAGTCTCGTGGGTAACTGCCAAGCTTCACCCTTATACAATGGGCCCCAGTAAAACAGTGGGCCTTAATAGTAAGGAATAAGCACATTCGTTTTCCTTCAGGGGCACTAAGATAGGAAAGCTAAAAGCAGACTCTTGGCTGGGCGCGGCGATGGCTCATGCCTGTAATCCCAGCACTTTGGGAAGCTGAGGCAGGCGGATCACGAGGTCAGGAGATCGAGACCATCCTGGCTAACACGGTGAAACTCCGCCTCTACTAAAAATACAAAAAATTAGCCAGGTGTGGTGGCACATGCCTGTAGTCCCATCTACTCAGGAGGCTGAGGCAGGAGAATCACTTGAACCCTGGAGGCGGAGGTTGCAGTGAGCCGAGATGGCATCATTGCACTCCAGCCTGGTGACAGAGCAAGACTCTGTCTCAATAAATAAATAAGTAAAAGCAGGCTGGGGGACTATACCTGCACTGCAGGAAAAATGTATGAAAACAGGTAGACAACTCTCCCTCCCAGGTAAGCACAACCAAGAGACAAAGAAGCAGTCGAAGCCTCTGATAAACTCTCCCACCCTGAATCCTTAAAAGCTCTTAGTCTGTAAGAGAGTGTGCCTCTGACCTAACTCAGTCAGAAGCTCCTCTCAGGTTTATTTTCTCTAAAATAAATGTCTTAACTGGCAAGCCAGCTTTTGTATTTTTTTCCTCTTTCTTTAATTCTTACAGTTCTCACACTTAGAATTGGAGAAAAATCCCCTTCTGTTTTTGGCTGGAGGCAAGGAAAGCAGTCGTGTTTTTTTTTTTTTCTCAAGAAATCTACCCTCATAGAAACTATTATACCAGAACCTAAGTGAATGGACACCCAAGGCCTAACTAACCTAAGTGATGAGGAAAAACCCCAATCCAGCGCCTCTAGCCTTTCTCATCATCTAAAAGGGATAGGAATGAGAAACAGCTGTGAAGGCCACTGCCCAGGGGTGCAGGCTCACTGAAACACTAAGACCTAATTGTAGGACTGTAAAACACTTCCCCCAACCAAAACACCTTACCACTACATCCACAGGGCTCCAGTATAGTAAGGGGATTATGGATAAAAGAACTGCAAGCCAGAGCCTATTTAAGGAGTCTCTAGAAAAATCCAAAGACAGTAGGGTAGACAAAAACAAGATGAAGAAGAGAGAAAATTATATCCTCTGACACCCACAGCTATAGCAAATAGTAAGCACATTCTAACTCCTAGACAGGTAAATATCAAACTTCACACTAAAGGCCTATCTACCTCAGTACCTTTTACCCAATACATTATATCTGATTTTCCACAAAACAATTACAAGATATATATATGACAAAAACACAGTTTGCAAAGATGAAACAAGCACCTAAACCAGAATCAGATATGGAAGCAATGTTGAAATTTTCAGATGGAAAATTTTAAATGATAATTAAAATGCTAAGAGCTCTAATGGAAAATGTGGAGAACATGTAAGAACAAATTGGTCACGTAAGCAGAGAGATGGAAACTAAGAAAAAACCAAAAAAATTCTAGAAATAAAAACCCTGTGATAAATGCAAAGAATGTCTTTAATAGGTTTATCAATAGACTGGATACAACTGAGGAAATCATCAATGAGATGGATGAAATATCAATAGAAACTTCCCAAACTGAAATACAAAGAGAAAAATAGAATAAAAAGGACAAAACAGAATATCCAAGAATGGTGGGACAATTGCAATAGGTGTAAATCCTTGTAATAGGGATATGAGATGGAATTAAAAAAAAAAAAAAAAAAGAGAGGAACAGAGAAAGGAATAGTAAAAATATTTGAAGTGATAAAGACTGAGAATTTTCCAGAATTAAAGATAGACACCAAACCAAGATCCAGGCAGCTCAGAGGAAACCAAATAGGATAAAGATTATCCCCGACCCCAAAATCTATACTTAGGCATATCATATTCAAACTGCAAAAAATAGAAGACAAAGAGAAAATCTTCAGTGAAGCCAGGGAGAGGCAGGGCAGGACATACCTATAGAGGGAGAGAGATGAGGATTACATCATACTTCTCTTCATAAACCGTGTAATCAGGAATAGAATAGAAAGAAATATTTAAAGAATTGAAACATTCCATCAACTTAGAACTAACTAGATTCCATTTGTATGCAGTAAAATTGTCCTTCAAAACTAGAGGAGAAAGACTTCTCAAACAAAAATTGAATGACTTTGTCACCAGTACACTGCCTTACAAGATCCGTTGAAAGAAGTTATTGAGAAGAAAAGGAAAATTGAACAAGTCAGAAACTCAGATCAACATACAAAAGAGTATTAGAAAGAAATAAAGGTGAAATAAATTTTTTTCTTATTCTTAAGCTGAGAGATAACAATTTGTTCAAAATAATAATTGCAACAATGTGTTCAGTGATTGCAGCTTATGGATAAGTGAAATGAATAACAGCAGTAATAATAAGGCATGGGAGGGAGGAATCAGGAATACTCCGCAATAGGGCCCTTACACTACCCATAAAGTGTACGGTGTTATTTGAAAGCAGACTTAAATTGTTTTAAGTGTATATTGCAAACCGTAAGTCAACCACTAAAAAAGCAACAACAAAAAAGTAAAATTGATATGCTAAGAGAGAAAAGAAAATGGAATCATATAAAATGCTCGGTTAAGATCAGAAAAGGCAGAAAAAAGTGTGGAAGAAAAAAGAAACAAAGGGCAAATAGAAAACAGTAATAAATATGGTAGATATTAATCCAACTATGTCAAAAATCACTTTAAATATCAATGGTCTAAATATACCAATTAAAACATGTGACTCTCAGAATGAATAAAGAATCATGACCTAACTACATGTTGTCTACAAGAAACCCATTTCAACATAAAAACCAGATAGATTAAAAACAAAGGGATGGAGAAAGATATACCCTGCTACCACTAATCAAAAGAAATACGGAGTTGTTCTATTAACTTCAAATAAGGCAGACTTCAGAGAAAGAAAAATTATTAGGAATAAAGAGGAGCACTACACAATGGTAATGGGGTCAATTATCCCAGCAGACCTAATACTCCTTAATGTATATGTGCCTAACAACGGAGCGCTAAAATGTGTAAAGCAAAAACTGATAGAATTCTAAGGAGAAATAGATGAATCCACTATTATTACAGTTGGAGACATCAACACCTCTCTGTCAATCCCCACCCATTTTTTTTTTTGAGGCAGAGTTTCGCTCTTGTTGCCCAGGCTGGAGTGCAGTGGCGTGATCTTTGCTCACCGCAACCCCCACCTCCTGGGTTCAAGCAATTCTCCTGCCTCAGCCTCCCGAGTAGCTAGGATTACAGGCATGTGCCACCACACCCGGCTAATTTTGTATTTTTAGTAGAGACGGGGTTTCTCCATGTTTGTCAGGCTGGTCTCGAACTCCTGACCTCAGGTGATCTGCTCGCCTCAGCCTCCTAAAGTGCTGGGATTACAGGCATGAGCCACCACGCCTGGCCAGTCCCCACTAACTGATAGATCCAGCAGGTTGGAAATCAGTAAGGACATAGTTGAATTGAATAGCACCATCAATTAAGTGTATCTAATTGGCATTTATAGAATACCTCATCCAACAACAGCAGAATACACATTCTTCTCAAGCTCACATAGAATATTCATCAAGACAGACCACGTTCTGTGCCATAAAACACACAACAACAAATATCAATTATTTCTATGATGGAGAGTACTTGGATCACAACAGAATCACTAGAAATCAATAACAGAAACAGCTCTGAAAAACATTTTAAAAATGGAAACTAAATGACACACTTCTAAACAACATGTAAACAGACCAAAGAATAAATCTCAAGAAAAAATTTAAAATATTTCAAACTAAATTAAAATGAAAATATAACATCAAAATTTATGGGATGCTGCTAAAGTAGTGTTTAGAGGGAAATTTAGAGCACTGAATGCATATATTATTAAAGAAGAAAGAGCTAAAAGCAAGCTTCCAAATTAGGAAACTAGAAAAAGAAGAGCAAATTAAATCCAAAATAAGCAGAAGAAAGGAAATAATAAAAATTACAGCAGGATCTGTGAAATTGAAAACACGTTGTCAATAGGGAAAATCAATAAAACCTAAAGCTGGTTCCTTGAAAAGATGAATTAAAATTGATACACCTCTAGCCAGGTTAATTAAGAAGACAAAGAGAGAAGACTCAAATTACTAATATCAAAAATGAAAGAAGGGCCATCAATACTGATCCTGTGGTCATTAAAAGGATAACAAAGTACTAGCATGAACAACTCTATATCAACAAATTTGGTAAGTGAAATGAAATGAAACAATTCCTTGAAAGCACAATGTTCCGAAACTCACAGAAAGAGAAATAGATAATCTGAATAGGCCTATACTGATTAAAGAACAGGAGCCTATAACCAGTAGCCTTCCAAAATAGAAAGCACTAGGGTTAATGAATATGACCAAACATTTAGGAAAGAAACTATGCCAATTCTCTATGATCTCTTTCAAAAAATAGAAGTAGAGGAAATTCTCTAATTCTCTCTGGCCAGAATTACCATAGTACCAAAACCAGAAACATGACAAGAAAGGAAACAAACAGACCAATATTTATCATAAACAAAGACGTTAAAATCCTCAAAAAAATCAGCAATTAAATCCAACAATGTTTAAAAAGAATTATGCATAACACCACATGGGATTTATTCTAGGTTAAACATTTGAAAATCAATTAATGTAACCCATCACATGAATAGGCTAAGGAAGAATTATATGATCACATCAATAGATCCAGAAAATGCATTTGACAAAAATCTAACATCCATTTATGAAAAGAGCTTTCAGCAAACTAGTAATAAATGGAAACTTAACTTGATAAAGAAGATCTATGAAAAACCTACAGCTAACATCATACTTAATGGAGAGAAATTGGAAGATTTTCCCCTAAGATCAGAAATAAGGCAAGGATGTTCCCTTTCACCTTTCCTATTCAACATTATATTGGAAGTCCTGGCTAATGTAATTAGAAAAGAAAAGAAAATGAAAAGTCTGTAGATTGAAAAGGAAGAAATAAATTGTCCTTGTTCTCAAAAAACGTAATTGGCTATGTGGAAAATGCCAACAAAGCAACAGAAAACTGGAAATACTAAGTTATTCTACCAAAGTTGCTGGATGTAAAGTTATGGTTAATATATAAAAATCTATTACTTTCTTTCTTTTTTTTTTTTTTTTTTTTTGAGACGGAGACTCGCTCTGTCGCCCGGGCTGGAGTGCAGTGGCCGGACCTCAGCTCACTGCAAGCTCCGCCTCCCGGGTTTACGCTGCCTCAGCCTCCGGAGTAGCTGGGACTACAGGCGCCCGCCTAGTTTTTTGTATTTTTTTAGTAGAGACGGGGTTTCACCGTGTTAGCCAGGATGGTCTCAATCTCCTGACCTCGTGATCCGTCCGTCTCGGCCTCCCAAAGTGCTGGGATTACAGGCTTGAGCCACCGCTATTACTCAATAAACAACTGGAATTTGAGATTAAAAACACAAAACCATTTACATTAGCACCAAAAAGTGAATTACTTATACATAAATCTAAAATATGTCAGGATCTATGTGAGAATAACCATAACTGATGAAAACATAAAAATATGTATAAATAAATGAAGCGATATTACATGTTCATGGATAGGGAAACTCAATACTGTCCAGATGTCAGTTCTTTCCAACTTTATCTATAGATTCAATGCAATCCCAGTCAAAACCCCAGCAGTTATTTGTGGATCAACAAACTGATTCTCAGGTTTATATGGAGAGACAAAAGACCTGGAATAGTAAACACGATATTGAAGGAGAACAAAGTTACAGGACTGATACTGCCTGTCCCCAATACTTTACTATAAAGCTACAGTAATCAAGACAGTGTGGTATTGGCAAAATAATAGCCAGATAGATCAATGGAACAGAATAGAGAGCTCAGAAGTAAACTCACATCAATACAGTCAACTGATCTTTGACAAAGAGACAAAGGCAAGACAATGGAGAAAATCTGCATTGCACAAAAATCACACCAAAAATCTGCTGATGTTTATAGCATCTTTATTTGTAACGGCCAAAACTTGGATTTGACTTTTTAGATACAACAACAGCACACTTCATGGAGGAAAAAAAATGGTACATTAGACTTCATTAAAATTTAAAACTTCTGCTCTGCAAAAGACACTGTTAAGAGAATGCAAAGACAAGCCATGGTTGGGGAGAAAAGACATCTGTTAAAGCACTTATCCAAAATATACAAAGAACTTTCAAAACTCAACAGTAAAACAAACAACCCAATTTTAAGATGGGCAAAGTAAATTAACAGACACCTCACAAAAGAAGATATACAGATGGCAGATAAGCATTTAAAAAGATGCTCAACACTGTAAGTCATTATAGATTGCAAATTAAAATATAACAATGAGACACCACTCTACGCACATTAGAAGAGTTAAATTCAGAGCACTGACAACAAATGCTGACAAGGCTGTGGAGCAACAGGAACTCTCATTTATTACTGGTAGAAATGAAAAATGATGCCACCACTATGGAAAAAGATTTGGTAGTTTCTTATAACCTAAAACATACTTTTACCATACGATCCATCAATTGCTCCTGATATTTACTCAAATGAGAAGAAAACTATTGTCCACACAAAAACATGCACACAGATGTTGATAGCAGCTTTATTTGCTGCTAAAACTTGGAAGCAACCAAGATATCCTTTAGTACATGAACAGAGAAATAAACTGTGGTACATTCACATCCATACAACAGAGTGTAAGTCAGTGATCAAAAGAAATGAATTATCAAGTCACAGAAAGACATGGAGGAGGCTTAAATGCATTTTGCTAAGTGAAAGAAGCCAGTCTGGAAAGGCTACATACCATAAGATTCATACATACTACATGACATTCTAGAAAAGGCAAAACTACAAAGGCAGTAACCAGTGTTCGCCAGGGATAGGTAGTGGGGTTTGGCGGTGGATAGGTAGAGCATAGGAGAGTTTTAGGGCAGTGAAACTATTCTCTATGATACTGTAACGCTGGATACACATCATTATATGTTTGTCCAAAACCATAGAATGTACAGCACCAAGAGGGAATTCTAATGTAAATTATGGACTTTCATTAATAACATTGTATCAATATTGGCTCACTAAGTATAACAAAATTGGCCAGGCCTGGTGGCTCACACCTGTAATCCCAGCACTTTGGGAAGCTAAGGCGGTCTGATCATTTGAGGCCAGGAGTTCAAAACCAGCCTGGCTAACATGGTAAAACCCTGTCTCTACTATTATAAAAATACAATAATTAGTTGGGCATGGTGGTGCACCTGTAATCCCAGCTACTCGAGAGGCTGAGGCACAAGAATTGCTTGAACCTGGGAGGCAGAGACTACAGTGAGCTGAGATTGTGCCACTGCATTCCAGCCTAGGCAATAGAGCAAGACTGTGTCAAAGAGAAAAAAAAAAGGTATAACAAAAATATCTCAATGCACGATGTTAAAAATAGGGGAGGCCAGGCCTAGTGATTCATGCCTGTAATCCCAGCACTTTGGGAGGCCAAGGCAGAGGATCACTTGAGCCCTTGAGTTCAAGACCAGCCTGGGCAACAAAGTGAGACCCATCTCTACATAAAAATTTTAAAATTAGCCAGGCATGGTTGTGCCTGCCTGTAGTCCCAGTACTTGGGAGGTTGAGGCATGAGAATCACTTGAGCCCAGGAGTTCAAGGCTGCAGTAAGCTGTGTTCGTGCCACTGCACTCCAGCCTGGCAACAAAGTGAGACCCTGTCTCAGAAAAACAGAAAAAAAAAAAAAAAAATGAAAGGAAAAGAATAGAAAGAGAAATAGGAGGAAGTATGCAGGGAGGGACAGACTGAGAATATGGGAACTCCGCACTTCGTCCTCAATTTTTCTGTAAACCTAAAAGTGCTCTAAAAATGTCTATTAACTGAAATAAATGAATATTTTTTATATATAGAATATTTAATCTATAGTTCACATCTTACTCCAAAATGCAGTCCAATTGGGTTAAAAATTAATACTTGAAAATCAAATATAAGAAGAAAACATTAAATTATTAGAAAATATTGGATTATACAACCTGACACTGTCAAAACACCCCAACAAGTAACAAACCACAATAATTTTGTAAGGCTTAAGTTTGTGTGTGTATGTGTGTGCATGTGTGTGTTTATTTGCAGGGTAAAATCCTAGAAGAATTTACACTGAAATGTTGAAAGTCACTGGGTAAAGGGTTTTGGGTTTCAGAGGTTTTTGACGACTGTAATTATTTTGTTTTCTTAACAGAATGTTCTTTTTTATGTTGCCATGATTACTTCTGAAAATAAATAAATAAATAAAAGAGTAGGTTGTTCCCCCCTTGCAGGGAGGCAGAGTCCAGGTGACCACCAAGGGGCTGTTGTCACAGTCCAAGGAAAGCGAGCATGACAGACACAGGAGCCTAGGGAGGGGCCTCAGTCAGGCTTGCCCTTTGGCCCCAGAAAGAGCAGGGGCCTCCAGGGAGAGGGGCTGGAAAGAGCCCAGAGAGCCCCTTGTGGGCCGGGTGGGCAGCCTCCAGGCCTCTGCCTCCTCCCCCCGTCATTACTGCTCAGTGTCTTTTCACTTGGTGGTGTGGGGACACTGGGAGGCTTCCTGGGCCTCCCAACCCTCCTACCCAATTCCCAGCCCAGGCCTGGCTCTCCAGGACCCAGCTTCTAGTCCCTGTGAGGCTGGGCCACCCTGCAGGACTGCAGCTCTGGGCCCTCTGTTCTGGTGCTGGGGTCCTGGGGCCCACGAACGCAGCTCTAGCACCGAGCAGAGGCTCAGCCCAGAGGCCAGCATTCCGCTGCAAGGTGTCTCATTTCCCCGCTGCCCGTTGGAGGGCCCAAGGCCGACCCCTCTCCTGCACTCAGCCTTTTTGGTCTGGCACTTGGCAGGGAGGCCACTTTGTCCCTTGGGGGTCATGCTCTACCCGCTTTCTCTCCCACAGCCCTCGGAACAGGCAACAGGACCCGTCCAGAGACCTGGCCCTCTGGACCTTAGGCTTCAGGCCAACCCTGAGTAAATCCATCTTTGAGCCTCAGTCTCCTTTTCTCTATAAGGGACGCCACACCATTGTCTCCCCCCATGGCCGTGAGAGTTAACGCTAACAAGAACACAGCAGTCGGCGGGGAGTGACGGCTCACGCCTATAACCCCAGCACTTTGGGAGGCTGATCACGAGGTCAAGCGATCAAGACCAACCTGGCCAACATGGTAAAACCTCGTCTCTGCCAAAAATACAAAAATTAGCTGGGTGTGGTGGCACTTGCCTGTAGTCCCAGCTACTCTAGAGGCTGAGACAGGAGAATCACTTGAACCCGGGAGGCGGAGGTTGTAGTAAGCCGAGATCGTGCCACTGCTCTCCAGCCTGGGCGACAGAGCGAGACTCTGTCACAAACAAACAAACAAACAAACAAACAAACAGCAGCCAACATTCTCTGAGGGTTTCCTAGGGCCAGGCACGGGGCAACCTCATGTAATTCTCATGTAACCTTGGGAGGCAGGCACTACTGTTCATTGCCCCTCCGATTTTAGAGACAAGAAACTAAGATTCAGAACACAAGAAACTTGCCCAAGGTCAAGGAGAAGTGGAGGCGTGGGGAGGAAGCAAAGTCACGGGACACCAGTGCCCAAGCCTCCAAGTCTGAGACTCCTGATTAAATTCCGTCTCCGTCTGCACTTTGGGAAGATTCTTTCCTCTCCTAGGCAAGTGCCCGCGGGGCCTGAGCTCTGGATAGCGGGGCTCCAGGAGCCACGTTGTGGGGTCTGCTATCCGGCTTCCCTCTGCACACGACCGCCCACTTGAGCGCAGTGGCTGGAGCTGGGACTACAGCTCAGCCCCTGAGCGCGCACGTCGACCCCTCCAATCACAAGAGGCCCTCGTGCCAGGCCCCCAGATTTGGCCAATCAGGGAAGACGTTTCCCTGTCCCAGCATGGGGTCGAGGGACCCAGGAAACAGGTAGTCCCCAGTCACAAATCATCGTGTCACCTTCGGCTGGTCCCTGTCTCTTATCGAACCTCAGTTTTCTCTTCCATAAGCCGGACCAGTAGTGCCCACGCCACAGGATGGCGCCGGCTCCATAAGGGCCCTACCACCGCGGCCGGCCAGATCCTCGGCGGGCCAGTCCTGGCGCTGCAATCCTTTAGCCTGATGACCCCTGGCCAGGTTCAGGCTCAATTGCTCCAAAGAACTCCGGACCCGTACCCCGAGCCCGGCGTCCCAGCGGCGAAGTTTATGGGCCCCGCAGGAGCCCTTGCGGTGAGAACCGAGTCCTGGAGCCCTCGGAGCCCCCGGAGCCCCCGGAGCCCCCGGAGCCGCAGCCAGAGCAGCCTCCCTTCCGCCGGGCGTCCGGCGCTTTCGAGAGAGCAGAAACTCACCGCGCGCAGGAGTTGGTGCGGGCGTCGCCGGCAGGTTAGACTTCTGTGAGCCGCAGCCCCGAAACTGGGGTTGGTGCCGACCCGTCCTGGTAGCCAGGAGGTGGGACCGGTCCCCGCCAGTCCGCGAGCTCTGGTTAAGGCCGGAGCCCATGAGGGGAGGGGCGCGGGGCGGGCTGAGAGTCAGCCGAGTGGGGGCGGTGCTCACTGGTGGTGGGACTGTGGCGGGAGCTCCGCGCACCCTCTCCGGGCGGGTCTATAAATGCCATGTAAAAGCCTACGCCGCAGGGGCCTGCGCTCCTTCCCGCTTAGGTCAAGAAGACTTGCTGTGGACCCTTTTAGAAATCCCAGGGCTTTGAAAAGGCCCAAGCACCCAGCAAGGCTGGCAGTTATGAGCACTGGCAAGGGTAAGTGGGTCAGAAGAGACCCTCGCCAAGCAGGTGACTCACTCACTCACTGTCACTCACTCTTGATGGGCCAAGTACCTGCCATGTGCTATGGACACAGCAAAGCCAAACAAGACGCTGCCCTCCGGGAATTTGCAGCCCCTTGCAGACGCGGCCCCTTAGACAGCAGCTGTGCATCCGGCTGAATAGCGGCGCTTCTGCCCGTCCAGTGCCTACCCGCCTCTCCGAGAGAAAAACAGCTTCTGGTTTTCTGTCTGCAATTCCCCTTCTCCACTCTCCCTTCCACCCAGTCCTGGTGCCACAGACCCCTCCCCCTGCTTCCCGGGGATCCTGGCCAGCCCCGTCTCAGGCAAGGCCACGTAGAATGCAGGGAGTGATAACGGTGTATTGTTCTTGACTGCAAGCCTGTGTCCAGGCGGCTCCTTCTCTTGGAATGCCCTTCCCACCACACCTGCGGCCGCACTGCTCCGTGCCCTGCTAAGCCTCACTTCTTTTGAGGCGTCCCTCTTGCTGAGCCCTAGCCACCTGGCCCTCTGCTCAGTGCCTGAACACATCAGGCTTGCTGCAGCTCCTGCCTTTACCTCTCTATCTGTAGTGTTCTTTCAGAGCCTGCTCCCATGTGGTATCACATATCAGATATCTGATGCAGAGCCTTAGAGAGGCTGTTCCAGGTCACACAAACTAAGGAAGTACCTCAGCCACTCCCTGTCACATCACCCTGTTCTATTTCCTTCACAGCACTTAATTGTATATCTGATATTTCCTTGTTTCTTTGTTTGTTCATTATTTGTCTCTTCCACTAGACTGTAAGCTCTTTGAGGGCAGGAAATTTGCCAGATGTATTCACTGCTGCATCCCCAGTACACAGTGATGGCTTGTAGCAGTTGCTAAATAAATGTTTGTTGAATGGCTTAATGCATGTATTTTGCTCACGTAAGCCAGTATGGACACTCAGGATTGAGGTGGCCTGTGCCTGCCGATCCACAGGCCTGTTTTCAGGCACTGTCCCCTTGTTCTTTAAGCTCCAGCTTGCAGGTATCCCTGCTGTCCCTCATAGCTGTGGAACTTCTCAACTTATAAAGTTTCCATGTGCTGTTCATCTTTGTCCAGACAACCCCTCTCATTCTTCAGGAAGTTCCTACTAAAATGCCATTACTTCAGGGAAACTTTCCCTAGCCTCAGCCTTACTAGGACAGATTCCTCCATTATGCGATCACAGAGAGGCCTGTAATTTTTCTTCATGAACCTCTCTCAACTGTTTTTTTTTTTTTTTTTTTTTTTTTGAGGTAGAGTCTCACTCTGTTGCCCAGACTGGAGTCCAATGGTGCAATCTTGGCTCACTGGACCCTCTGCCTCCTAGGTTCGAGCGATTCTCCTGCCTTAGCCTCCTGAGTAGCTGGGATTACAGGCATGCACCACCATGCCTGGCTAATTATTGTATTTTTAGGAGAGGTTTCACTGGGGTTTCACCATGTTGGCCAGGCTGGTCTCAAACTCCTGACATCAGATGATCCACCTACCTCAGCCTCCCAAAGTGCTGGGATCACATGCATGAGCCACTGCACCTGGCCTTCAACTGCAATTTTATCACTGTTTCTGGGATTGCTTGATTAACATGTCTCTGGACAAGGATGGCAAAGACTAGCTTATTATCCTGGGAAGTCCCCAGGGCCGAATGCATGCGCTATGTGTGGAAGGTGCACCATGCAATCTGTAGGATAACTGACTGAGCGTCAGGGGCCTGCAACGGGAAAGTGGTGTGTTCTGAGCTTGGAAGCTAAAATAGAGAAGGCAGATGGGCGACAGGAACCACTGAATCAATGGCTTGGAGGTTGGACACCCCCAAAAAGATGTATTAGTAAATCAGAGAAGAATCCATACTCTTAGAGGTATGGAGCAGGAGAGGAGGGAAATTTAAGCAGGAAGTTTTCTGAAATCATGTGGAAAGTAGAAAATGTACCAGATGAACTAGGGGATCTGGTTAAGAAGATTGTTGAAGGTGCCTCCTCTTGGCTTCTTCTCGTTGCTTATACTAAAATGTGAGAGAAGGAATATAAGTCAAAAGAAGGATTGTTAAATAAAAAGGAACCAGAACTTGGGTTGTGAAAATATCCAGCTTCTCCAGATGTCATCTGATGCTAAAACTAACAAATGGCTTCCAGGCAAAGAGCAAATGCAGCCCGGAGCCAGGAAGATGGCCTAAAGATGAAGCCAAGGGTATGGCCATGAGATCTTTTGTAAAATCTTCAAAGAGATCAAATGGACACCTCAGAATATTTTGTTAAAATAGTGGGATTTCTAAGAAGCTTATGGTCGTCCTTGACAGCAGTCTCAGCAGAAGCCCAAGGGAGAGACAGGCTTTTCTCAAAGAGATGTGTGGGTTTGACAGTTTTCTAAAGGCATGAACCTCAGTGAGATCTACAGGAGACATGTAACATTTTTAAAAGAATTATGTTAGCAAAACAGTGTAGACTTAGACTGAAAGGGTCAGAGACAATATAAAATGAAAACAGACCTGTAGATTCCTCCAAATTCTGGGAGGAAGCAAGCTGAGAAACTACACAGATATGAACCTGGGCTGCATTTCATAGAAAAGAAGAGATGACTTGCAGAACAGAACAAAAAACCCAAAGGGTGGAGCCAAGACCATGGAGAATCACTTTGGGGCCAGAGTCAGACTAAGTACTGTTCAAGGAACTTTAAGGAACTGCCCAGGAAGATTTTAGAATTGCCATGGACTAGTGACTCCTGCATGC
This sequence comes from Mandrillus leucophaeus, assembly GCF_000951045.1. Classification (NCBI taxonomy): domain Eukaryota; kingdom Metazoa; phylum Chordata; class Mammalia; order Primates; family Cercopithecidae; genus Mandrillus; species Mandrillus leucophaeus. Next base: position 974,609 of record NW_012100654.1, on the reverse strand, counting down.
CTCCCATCCTTGTCCCCTTTGGAGCAGGCACGTCTACAGTGGTTATCCTATGCCTGTCCCACCAGTTTATGTCAGGTCAGTGCAGCGGGGGAGGCACAGTTAATTTGTCTCCGGAATTCCCAAGTCTGCAGATTGAGAACAACCCTACTCAAGGAGCTACACTTGAGGGAATAATATCCAAGGTGCTTCACCCACATCGAAGCCTGATTTAGATGCAGAGATTCTGGACATTGAGCTGATTCTACAGTGGGATGAGGATTTGAGGGGATGTTTGGAGGGCAAATGTATTTTGCATGTGGAAGGATGTAAATAATTTGTGGCCATTAGGTGGACTGTGGTCATTTTAAAACTCTTTGATGCTCTTCCATTCAAGGAGTAGCACATAATTCCTCTGCCTTTGAGTGTAGGCTGAACGTAGTGACTTCCTTTTAACAAATGAAAGATGATAGAAGTAACTGTGTGATTTCCGAATCCATCCTTTCATAGACCAGATAGAGAAGCGGAGGGTTGAGGTCAGAGAGTGGCAGAAGCCAGCTTGTCCCTGTCCCAAGACTATATGACACTCTCTGAACGAGTCCCACTGAAACCCTCTTTTGCCAGTTCAGTTCACTGTGCCGGGAATGCCCTGCTTCTTGAAGCCACCAGCTGAGCCCTGCCTGTTCCCCAGGGATGGGCTTGTGCATCATCTCCTTTGGGAAGCCTGATCCCAGCCTTCTCCTTGGGAATTCCCTCACTCACAGCACAGACCACACTGTAATGCAACTGTTTATATGTGTGTCTGTCTCTTTCTCAACTGCAACACCTCTGAGGGCAGGGACAGGGCCTGTTTCATCTGTGTATCCCACAGCCCTACACAGGCCCTGATGCAGGAGAGGCACCTGCAGTGAGAGTGGCTGGACAAGCCCTGCAGAGAGAGCCTCTGCCCGGGCTTTCCGCAGGGCCCTGGTGGCTAAGTCCTACCAGGGAAAGCAGTGTGCACGTACACAGCCCAGGTCTGGGTAGAACAATGGGGGCTACTGCTCCAAACCAGAGGCAGGTTAGAAGGCGAGCCTGGCTCAGGGCTGTGTGAATGGGGGATGGGATAGACATGGGTTCTCTTTTTGTTGTATAATGATGATTCAGCTTGTTTTTGGGGAATCAGTAACCGGGACTGTGTGTACGCTGCAAAGGAAACATTAACTTGAAGGTCATAACCTGTGGGAAATCAAAGCGGGCAGGCCAAGTGACCTTGGCTTGTTTTTGTTTTTTTTTTTTTTTTTTTTTAATTTGGAGCCAGTGTTTCTCTTTATCTCCTGGGATGCCTCGTTCAGATACTTCTACCCTGCCTTGTGAGTTACTCATGATGTCACCTGATCCCCACCCCTTAGAACCTCTCCCCAAAGGGAACCTAGAATTCAAAATAGTTTTCTCCATATTTCCCCTTTAAAGGGCCAGCGTGCAATTTTTCTTATAGAGGTGAAGGTAGGGATGAGCCTTAATACAGCTCTGTGCTACGCACCAGAGCCCACCCGAGGACCTGCAGACACAGATGAAATGCTTCTGGGCCACAGAGCTTACAGCCCTGCTCCTGCCGGGTCCTCTCCAGCCCCACACCAAATCTAACCTGGGGGTGTTGTGTGTTTGCACTCGCATGCCTGGACAGCACCGGGCTGACACATGGCCCCCAGAAACTCACTGCAGAGGAATAAATGAGAAAAGAGGAGGCAGGGACAGTGTCTCTACTCCAGGTGCTTGCACCCGTACGGGGGAAATGAATGCACAGACAGCAGATATCAAAGGTGGGAGGGGATGTGAACCATCACAGAGAGGAGACAGGAAGAAATGAGGTCTGGGTACTTCAGGCTCCACCTGGGAGATAAGGCCTAGTGAGACTGTGATGAATTTAACCAGCAAAAAATGAGAAAGACACTCCAGTTGAAGAGAATGTAAGAATGGTGCATGGGTGCACGGAGGTGGGGACGTGGGTTGTTTTTGAGGAACCAGGAGAAAGCATTATAGCTGCAGGAGAGGAGCTGGCAAAGTTAGGGGTCACGAGGCCACAACATGGGGCGCAGACTGTGGGTTTCACTCTGTTGTCCAGTGGTAACAAGATGTTCTGATTTCATAGGCCAGGGCAATTTCAACAGCATTCCAGTAACTGATATTAGATTCTCATTTTTTTGTTTTGTAAAGTAAAAACACCTTTAAAAAATCAATATCCTGGAATATTATTCAGCCTTAGAAAGGAAGAAAATTCTGACACACACTACGACGTGGAAGAATTTTGAGTACATTACTCTAACTGAATTAACCCAGCCACAATAGGACAAATGGTTCTGTTCCTATGAGGCCCCTAAAGTAGTCATGTTCATAGAGACAGAAAGTGGAATGGGGGGTGCCAGGGGCCATGGGGAGGGGAGAATGGGGAGTTCATGTTTAATGGGGACAGAGTTTCAGTTGAAAAAGTTCTGGAGATGGATGGCAATGATGGTTGCACAACAGTGTGAATGCTCTTAAAAACATAGCACTGTGCACTGAAGAATAGTTAAAATGGTAAATTTTGGGTTATGTTTATTTTACCGCAATTAAAAATAATAACTTAAAAAAATCAGTTTCCACCAGCCATCATGATAAATGAGTTGGAAAAGTTCATGTAGCATCAGAAAGCTGAAAGGAGCAACTAGGCCTTGTTGGAAGCTCTGTCCCTGATGGCCCTGGGCCTGGGCTGGCCTCTGAGTGTAAGGAAATCACCCACCCAGGATCCAGCACAGGCCAGAGCCTGGCACGTGCAAGACAAGTGAACAGAATGTGGCACTGGTTGGGGAGTGCAGGATGGTGCCATGGCCCAGAGCCAGGGACAGCACAGCCCTGACCCTGACCCTGACCCTGACCCTGACCCTGAGCCTGAGGGTTTGGGGTGTGGAGCACTTCATGGAACCCAGAGGAGTGCAGAGTGTAGGGGCTGCTTGGGAGACATGGCAACTGCGATCATAACCGGGAGCAGGGAAGACCTGGCTCCTTCCCTCCCCTCATGTCCTTCCAGGACCCTCCAATGGCTAAGTCTCTGCAAGTCAGATGCAGAGAGGCCTGGGGCTGCTGCCCTTCCAGGTCAGACTCCAAGCACCAGGCCCCATGAAGGGTGGGGAGTGGACCAGAGGGACTCGCAGATGAGTGGCGCTGTCTAGTCAGCGGAGAGCCCACCTCACGTTGCTCAGTGGAGGGAGCTCCACGTGAAGTAGCTGCAAGAGTGCTGGAAATGCTGCAGGGTAAAAAGAAGTGGCGAGGCAGCTGGAGATCAGCAGTGGCACAACCCGCCACCACCTGAGGCTGCACGGACGCTGGGAGGGTGAAGTCACTGTGGAGCTCTCAAGTTGGAACCATCCAGGAACGGGCACCCTGGGCTCTTTAGGAGGAGCAGGGATCGAGGAGACGCTGCTGCCATTCCTGGAGCACATGCTGGGAAGGGGAGGGTAACAAGAGAAAGTCATGGTGGGAAGGGGGAAAGGCTGTAACGAGACAGACTTAAGAGTGTAAAAAGCTATTGAGAAAGACTCAGCTGAGAAGGAAAAGTTGAATATACAAGAAAGGGGAGAATCAGTAGTGTCTGTGGTTCCTGAAAAGCGGGGGAAGGGAAGACGTCCAAAAGCAGATTCCAAGGTGGCTTGAATGGCATCATAACCAGAAGGAAGGAAGGGAGGGTGGCAGGATGGATGGGTGGGTGGCTAGCTGGACGGTGGGTTTTCTTTACCCATGGTTCATGTTGGTACAAGATACCCCACTGGTGGCTTTCCTTCTCTCTCTAAAGAGTAGGGTAAGGTCATCTCCTGAGGTGGGGTGCAGGAGAGGGAAGCTCGAGCAGTCCTTGTGGGGTTGGGGAATGGGAGAGCGGTGGAAGGACCCTGGGCTGTATTGAAGGCTCACCTCAGTTTACAGTGGGACCAAACTGCACATTTGAGACCCCAGATGCATCAGACTACTCAAGAAGCAGGCACGGAGGAAAAGGAAACCCATCTCTGAGTTTACTCAGATGGTTTCACTGAAAATCAAAGGGCGGTCGTGGACTGCAGATTCTGAGCTGGACAAGGAAAATGCTAGTGAATTGAGAGAAGCTATCAAGGGCCCTTGAAGACCAAAGAGTGGGTCGTGCTGGAGCGGTTGACCGGAGACTAAAAGAGCAGACCGAGAACAGAAGGTGGAGGTGGGGAGTCTGAACGAGAGGTTCGGGTGACGACGGCTCTGTCATAAAGCAAAAACCTTAAGCAAGTTTAAACTTGTCAGAGTTTATTTGAGGAAAAAAAATAGATTTGTGAATTGGGCAGCCCTCAGAACCAGAACAGGTTCGAAGAGCTCCTGGCTGCTACACGGTCAGGCTGCATTTATGGACAGAAAGTGGAAGTGGGGCAAAAAGAGCAACTTAATTGGTTGCAACTCAGCATTGTATCTCACTTGAAGCAGCCGGCTGCCTGTTACTAACTGAAACTCAGATATTTGTGACATGAGTATACATTTGATCCTTGGACAACACAGGTTGGACCTGTGCGGGTCCACATACGTGGGATTTTTAAAATAAATACAGTCGGCCCTCCATATTGGCAGCTTCTGCATCTACAACCAAATACAAATAAAAAATACAGCATTTGTGGGATGTGAAACCTGCATATGCAGAGGGCCAACTTTTTGTATTCATGGGTTTCACAGAGGCAATTGTGGAACTTCAGTATGCACCGGTTTTGGTATCCACAGGTGGTCCTGGAACCAATGCCCTGCAGATACTGAGAGACCACTGTGCTCCTAAGTTAATTAGTTACGTTTAGCATGAATTACTCCATATTGGCTTGGTCTGCTGGGCCCAGTACAGGAGCCTTCTCCAAATCAGTAGCCTCCTGCGAATTTTATTTAACAATCCCTTGCTTTTGGTCAGGATCTCACCTAGGTAAGAATGTGAATACAACTTAGGGCATCAGTGCTACTCCCAGTTACCGTCATTTTAGATATTCGGTCTCAACATGTCATTTATTCCTAGGTTACAGTGTCCTCATGATCATACTTTTGAGGATTTTTGTCATTCCAATAAAAAGGTACCATTTAATGTTTAACAGACAGCTGCATGCAAACATTTAAAAATTTTTGAAAGAATACAATGCACCAGGAAGACTACTATTATGACTATTGGGAGCTTGATACCAAGAGTTTAAAGTATGCCCCTTACCCAGAGTCCTCATGAAACAAATCAACTAAAATCGAATAGATCAAACAATAAACCAAATGAAGAGTGCACCCATTTTAACCAAATAGCCTGTTTGTTGTTTTTTTGTGACTGAATCTCTACAATACCTGATGTATTTATTCATATGCAACAAAAAGCATCAGCACTGACTCCTCCTTGCTCAGCTAATAAGCCATCTCGCATCCCATGACTGGGCCAAATCAAAGCAGGAGTCAGGGCAAGTGGGCCAGAAGTCCACCTCTATAAAACGCACCACAAATACAATTTAAATAGGCAGTTGCATTAGGGATGTTGCTAAAGTTAATCACTAAGTGAACTAATGGATCCCTCAGATGATGTAAAGTTCTGGGTTTAGCAGAAAAGATCCAACATTTTGTATTTATTGTGAAGTTCTAACTACAGCATTATCCTTCCAAGTAAAAAAGTAGGCATAAACAAAGTAGGCATAAACAAGGAAAGCTCAACAGGGAAAGCATCTCACTAAGAGAAGAGTTTAGTTCCCATGTATTGGGAAAACTGTTCATATCTAATATGTCATCGGCTTCCAGGAAAATTTCCCCATGGCCAGCTTTACCTTAAATTCTACAACAGGTGTGCAGTTCCAGGAATCTTGAGAGGCCCTTTGAGTTGTGAGTTGTGTACCCAACCAAGGTTCAAGGCCCGGAAGCTTGGCTGCAGTGTGGGTAGTGATAAGAACTTGCTATGGTGCCTACCAACAGGGTTCCAGGGCAATCTTTCTTTGATGTCATTTCCAGAAGACCTTGTCTTCAGGTTCTAAACTGTGAGGGACTTGATTGTTCTCAGTTGCTGGATCATGGAAAGTTTCTTTTATCTAGTGAAAATATACTTTGGCATAATACATGAAAGCCTTACAGTATTTAGTTATATCAGAATTGAGGAGAGTGGGAGATACATGAGGTTCTATTATTAAGGGCATAGGCTTCCAATAAATATTACATAAAGGCCCAGTCTACTTTTCCGATGGGAGTGGATCTGATTCCCTGCAAAGCCAAGGCAATCAAATTGATTCAGTTGTCAATTTCAGTTTCTTAAAATGCCATTTGTTTTTTCAATGTTTCTAGAAGGTTGAGGGTGATGGGGACAATGGTAGTGTCACTGTGTTTGCAATACCTTGTTTAACTGCTTTAGAGTTTGAACAGTAACATAGGTTCATCTGTTGCAGGAGATTCCTCTCCAGGGACACCCCAGAAAGGAAACACAATTCTAATAACATATTAGCAACTGTCCTAGCATCAGTTTTCTTACATGGGAAAGCTTCTATCTGACCAGAGAACATGCAAACTATTACAATAACATGCTGATATCCTGTCAAGGATGGAAGCTGAATGAAGTACCTCTGTAAATATTCAAATGGTTCATCATGTGTTAGAAATACATCACCTGAAGCTTTCATTGTCTTCACAGGATTATGGGTTTGACAAATCAAACATTGGCTATAAACCCTTTTAGCAATTTTAAAACAATCACCCTACCAATATTTTTCATAATTTGGATCAGCGTAATGAGCTATGGAGTGCAGAGCCCTTAACAATGGAAGCTTCAAGGACTCAGAGAGGACCAAGTGGCTATCCAGGGCCTCCATGAGTCTATACTTCACATTGAATTTACGTCCTTTCAGATACCAATTTCGTTTTTACAAATTGGTGCACTACACTGTTTATTAAGTAAGTCATCATAGGGGAGCTGACTTTGATGAATCTTATGGAGTTTATTGAAATTACACATCCTAACAATTTCAGTACTGGCTGACTTAGCATGAACATCTGCTGGGGCATTCCCTTGATACTCAGGTGCAGTTTTATAAGTAGGTGTTTTGATTTTAATAATGGCAGTTGGTGATGGAAACAGGATGGCAGAAAGGAGTTCATCTACTTGGAGTTCATTTTTGATGGGGATCCCACTGGAAGTGAGAAGCTCCCTTTGTTTCCATAACATGCTGAAATTATGAAGTAGTTCTAAAGTATATCTGCTGTCTAAAAATATCTACTGATTTATCTTTAACTACATGACAATCTCAGGTAAAAGCAAAAAGCTCTGCAGGTTAGGCTGATTTAAATTGGGGAAGAATTTCCTTTCCTATTAATTCATTTTGAGTGGTAACAGCATACCCCACCTGCCATTTTCCTTCTGAGTTTTCAGCCTAAGGCTCATCAACAAACAAATGTCTCCTTGGGATAAGCTAATGGAGTGCTTCATAAAGCAGCATGCAAGACTACTGATTCAGATACCACACTCACACTGTAGTCAGCCAGAGGTAGCAGAGTGCAACATCTTAGATGGAGATTGGGAAGCAAAAGGATTTCATAAGATGATAGTCTACTTGCTGAAAAATGCTGAATTTGACTAGAATTTAATAAACTTTCCACAACATGCAGGGCTTGCATAAAAGTTCATTCCCTAAGACTAACTCAGGTTAAAACTCTACCAGTATGGCAGCTGTGGCTACTGCTTTTAGTGGTGAGGATGTGCCTCAGCTGCGGGGGCTGACTGCCGGCTATAATGTGCTGTGGGCCTATTGTTTTCCCCCATGCCTGATTGCCATGTTCGTGAATGAACAAGGTGAAAGGTTTAGTGTAATTTGGAAGTACCAAGGTTGGGGCTGCGGTAAGGCCGGTTTCTGCCGGTGAGAAGCCTGCTCCTGACTGCCCTCTCATGATGCAGGCTCTGGTACTGCATTCTTAGTGAGCTCATACAGTGGTGAGGTGGTTAAGGAAAAGCTTGGAACCCAGGATCTGCAGTATCCTGCAAGTCCCAGAAAACCTCTTCACTGTCTTTTAGCTGTAGGCCAGGGAAAACCTTGAGTGGTTTTTATTCTCTTGGAAACCCTTTCCACAGTCAGGTCATGCCTTAAAAAGTGAAACTTTCCCCTTGAAAACTGAAGGCTTTCCATCAAAACTTTGTGACCTTTATGTGCAAGTTGCTGTAAGAGGTAAAGTGAGTCCATTTCAGACCACACTTTACTGGGAGAGCAAAGCAAGAGATAATCTACATGCCGAATGAGGGGAGAATTTCAAGGAAATTGCAGGGTTATTCAGTCCTGGTGTAATGCCTGGGAAAAATAAGAAGGAGCTTCAGGAAATCTCTGTGGCATTACAGTCCAGGTATACTTTGATTTTTCCAAGTGAAAAGCAAACAAATACTGACTCTCTTTCTCAGCTAGAATGCTAAAGAAAGCTGGACAGGGACCTGTGACTGTGAGCCATTCTGAATCAATGTGCACATTGAACAATCAAGTGTTAGAGTTTGGAATCACAGGAAACTTTGGTATCACGATTTCATTAAGTGCTCATAAATCTTGAACAAATTTCCCTCGTTGTCCATCCTTGTCCCTTGATTTTTTAACTGGTAGGATTGGAGTATTACAAGGACTGATACACAGAATAAGTCCTTGTTTAATGAAATCTTCTGCAATTGATGAGAGTCCTTGAATTGTCCAGGCCTCAGTAAATATTAGGATAATTTAGCTAAAGGTTTAGAATGATCTATTTAGACTTTTATGGTTACCATACTTTTAACCCTTCCTATATCAGTAGAGGAAGAAGCCCATAAACATTCAGATATTTTAGAGAGATCAGAGATATTGCAGGCCTGAGTTTTGATCTTGTCGGTTTCTGCCTGTGGAGAGCACAACAGATCTCGTTCAGGGGGTCAGGAAACTCTAACTCCTGCTCTGCAGGAAACTTCATATGCCTCTTTAGCTTAGCAGATAAGTCTTGCCCTAGCAAGTTACTAGAATAGTGTCACATAGGAAAAAGGTTCACTTTTCTGAAAATGGCCCCAGCATCAACTGGATGGGTTCAGACATGGGTACTGTTGTGTCTGATTCAAAACCCCCACCACAGAAATGACCTTTCCACTTTCAGAGATTTGTCAGCTTGTTAAAAGAAAACCATCAGCTGAATTAAATTTAAAGGAGTTTAATTGAGTGATGAATGATTCGTAAATCGGGCAGCCCCCAGAATCACAGCAGATTTGAAGAGACTTTGGAGATGCCTCAGGGTCAGAACAAATGTATAGACAAGAAAGGGAAGTGATGTACAGGAATTGGAGGTGAGGTACAGAACAGCTGAATTGGCTACAGGTTGGGGTTTGCCTTATTTGAACACAATTTGAATGCTCAGCAGTATGTGACTGGTTGAAGTATGGCTCCTGGGATTGGCCAGGACTCAGCGACTGTTACAAGTGCATACTTCTAAATTAGGTTTTCAATCTTGTCTATCTATTAACTTAGGTTGCAGTTCATCCACAAGGACTCAGATATAGAAGTATGGAGCCCTTCTCAGGCCATATTTAGTTTGCTTTAATAATTCCCCCTTTTGGTCATTTTCTCAATTTTGAGAGATTGACCAAAACTTTAGTCATTGATGTTACTATCACCATTGTAAATGTACTTATTTTGTCTTAAAACCCACTGAGAAACAGTAGAACAGTAGGTTTTGCAAAGGTAGGAACAAGGATTGAGTAGAGGGTGCCTCCTTACGCTGGAACATACTGTTTTAAGCGAAAAACAAGACCTGGTCTATTCTGGTCTAGGATCTATGTGCTTTCTTAAAGTCTTAGCTTGATTATGTCATATTTAGCATAACCAACTCCATTTTTGGTTTGGTCTGTTGGCATCTAGTGCATGAGCTCAGTCCAAAACAATGGCCTCCTATAATTTTGTTTTAAAAAAATCTCCCCTTTTGACTGGGTTCTCACTTAAGTTAGAGTGTAACCAAAACTTAGGGCCTTAGCACCACTTTCAGTTACCATAATTTTGGGTTTCTGGTCTCAGCATGTCATTCATAGCTTACAGTGTCCTCATGGTCCCATATTTTTTTCAGCTGGACTCTGGAAGGACAAGGCAGCCATCCTGGTTCTCCATGAGTTCATGCTTAATTAACATGAGACTTATGTCCTCTTGAATAGCAGTTGTTTTTCCAAATTTGGTGCATAGCACTGATAACTGATGGGTCATAATAGGCAATTTGACGTAGACCATGCATTTCATTCAAACTGTATAACTAAAAATTTCGGTATTAGCTGATTTACTGTGAAAATCTGGCAAAATATTTTCTTGGTATTTAATTAATTTTTGTTCTACTTAGGTTAGCAGTTGTATAACCTAGTCAGTCTTTTCATTAAAGTTCCAGGAATTCTTACCCAATTCAAATGACATGATTCTAAAGTTATTAGAAACCTGCATTCCAGAGTGCTTTTTAGGGTCCATTTCATCCTTTCATGAGTCTCCTAAAAGACACCATATTCTAGGATTTTACATGCTTGTGAAGTTTTAAAAAACTGCATCAGCATTAAGCAATTAACTTAAATAGTCATAGTTAAAGACATAATATAAATGATAATTTGGTTATTTAATATAAATGATAATTTGGTTATTTCTGTGGTCTACAGTAACTTAACATAATAACCATAATTATGATTGATAGTATATACTAAGACATATTAGAATTTTAGAAATCCCATACAATTTTAGAACATATATTAATATCATTCACTAAAATATAATCTGAAGAAGGTTAAATATTATTTCTTTGACAATGTTTCCCATGTAATAATATGTCAAATAATCCTGTTTACCTCTCTTTTGGATACTTCAGGGGCCCTCTGTAGCATCCCAAAGTTAAGGTCAGAAAAGACTATTTTGAAGCTGAAATTTGATTTTGGGAAGCCTATCAAATATGTTAAAGGTTTAAAACATGTGATATTATGCTTAATCAGTTTAACCATGAGGTGAGATTCTTATAAACCTTTTATCACCCTTTACAATTTTTGTAAAAGAGCAGATCAGTGCTTTAAGAAAACCATCTACGCTTTTTTTTTGATGTTCAATTTATGGAAAAACTGAATAGTACCCCTTTAAATTTAGTCAATATGTTCACACACACAATTTTTTTTATCAGGTTAATTTTTACAAATCTTCCACAACTTGTTCAGACCCTTAGTTTCTTCTTATCTAATTTGAAACAACCCTTTAGCCCTCTAAACTAGGCAAAAATTTACATTTCCATCCCTTCTTATAATCTTTTACCAAAAACACATTTCACTCTCCTCACACACCTTGCATGTAAAACTATTTTTTTAGTAGTTTCAGTTACATGTTATAATGGTAACTCTTAGCAACTTTTACTTTTGGTGCATAAATTTCCTTTCATGAATCCTTTCACAACATACACAGACCATCTACAACATGCTTGGACTTTCTGACTTGTCCTAAACATCCCTCTTTTTAAACAACCAGTTATTTTATTTTAAGACAAGAATTTACCCTACAAGATCCTTTCCTATATAAAATCTCTTTTCTTTATAACCTTATTTTCATAGCCAAGACGCATGACTAATTCCACATGTCCCCAGGCCTTATCTAGAATCTAAGGTCTCCAAGGTAGGTAAGTTGAACAATTTCCAAAAGTCAAAGCAGGTTATAACCTTAAAGCATTTAGCAAACCTAATATCTGACCTGCTTATATTAGACCAAATGTCTTTATTTTGCCAATAATCTTTAGAGCCGTTTTTATTTCCCAAAGATTACTAAAGTTATATAAACTAAGACATTACAGATTTTACTTTCCTGACAAAAATATTTGATTTAAGCACATATTTTTCTTTAGGCCAATTAATTAGAGCTCTCTTATGTAAACATTATGAAGCCAACACATGTATAACTATACAGGCAGAACAGAAGAAGACCCAGTAGTTTCTACATCTCTTAATTGGATTACTGGGTTTAGGGTGGAGTCCTTGGAAGAACAGGGCCAGGAAAGCATGCAGTTTCTGGGGCCTAATATAATAAGCAGTCACATCTGGAAGGCAAAACTGACCTTCAAAAATTAAGGGTCTCATTTTTATATCAGATTCTTGATCTGGTATAAAGAACAGAGCCTTAGATTTTGAGAGGGATCTATCCATTTCCAATGCCTGGGGTTCCATGAAGAAAACAGGGTTTTTTTCCAAAATGGGGTCTCTGGCGCCTCCTATTTTTTCCAAAGAGTCCAAGGCTGTTAGAGCTTGAATATCTGCTTTTAATTAAGCTGACTTTTAACTATAGTGCTCTTTCTAAAAACTCCTTTTAAATTTCTTATTACCTGACTTTAGCCAGGCCAAATGGCTGATATTTCTGACTTTTGAACTTTACCAAAGGTAATCTTACAGATGAAACCAACAAAGCTCAACTAAGGATATGACTTAACCACAAGTGTGCTAGGTATTTTCAAAGAGGTGGTAAGCAGTTTTTACAAAATCTGGAATTTTTAAAGGTAACTCAGACAAAGGAAGATTTAAGAAGGGAAGCTACAGGTTGTTCATGGAGGGGAAGAACATCAGGAAGTGGTAAAAGTCACACAGGTATTAACCAGAAAGTACTCATTCTCTAAGCTTGGAATCAAGCCCAGACCACCAATGTGAAAGGACAAAACTTAGCTGCTGAGCTACAACACTGGGCAGTCTCCATTGCCCTTCCCAGAAGGAGTCTAGAGTAGTTAATTTTGAACTTGCAAAGTCTTTCAACTACTCAAGATAATTTTTAGAGTTTAGTGTGACATGAACCCTAAAATTCCTGTTCCCTGGAAGGCAGAGACCAAGAGAAAGTACCGCCACATAGTTACAAGGCCAAGCTACCAGGGACATAAAACAAGATGGAGACCTAATCCAGTTTTTGTTTGTTTGTTTGTTTGTTTCAGGGGCCTGCCGCAACACAAAAGAAAAAAAATTAATGCACTCTAGTGCATCTGTTGTTTATTTGGAATGTACCACTGTAAGTTATCTTTAGTAACATTTCGGCATTTCTGTAAGACTTTGCTGCTGCCCAGGCCTAATGTATAAGCCGGAAGGAATCTGGTTTTCTAGAAATTAAGGATCCCATTTTTACCTAAAATATTGGCTTTACTGTCAGGTTTCCTTGATTAACTTAGCCAATGATTTCTTTCCCACCTAAACGCACAAGAAAAATGAAACAAAACAGTAGAACACAAAAATCCCTGCAAATTTTTAAAAGCCAAATTTTACACCCCCTACAATATTACCATTTATGACCAGTTCCTTTCTGACCCAGTCAGACGTAAGAGTCCTCTAACTGGATCCAGTTAATTCCCAGATCAAATCCATTCCTGGACCCAGTCCAGTTTCTGTTGTGACTTCCAAACCCAGTTTGGATTAGAAATTTGTTCAAAGAAACTGAGAGCTCAAAACACAAATCCATGGAGCTTTGAAATCTGAGAGAGAACTTACCCATGATCCCCAGCCACTCTGAGAGATCAATGGACACAAATAAGTCCTGCAGGTACCTTGCTTGTTCACTCAGTACTCCTGGGGGTCATTAGAAGCTGTACTTTGGATCCCACTTCTGACACTATCTGTTAAAAGAAAAACTTCAGCCGAATTAAATTTCAAAAACTTTAATTGAGCAATGAACGATTCACAAATTGGGCAGCTCTCAGAATCACAACAGATTCAAAGAGACTACGGGGTGCCTCGTGGTCAGAACAAATTTATAGACAAAAAAAGGGGGGAGCAATGATAAGCAGAAATCAGAATTGAGGTAAAGAACAGCTGGATTGGTTATAGCTCGGCGTTTGCCTCATTTGAACACAGTTTGAACACTGAGTGGTGTATGAGTGGTTGAAGTATGGCTGCTGGGATTGGCCGGGACTCAGCGATTGTTACAGGTGCATACTCCTAAGTTAGATTTTCAATCTTGTCCACCTATTAAGTTAGGTTGCAGTTCATCTACAAGGACTCAACCATAGAAGTACAGAGTCCTTCTCAAGCCATATTTAGTTTGCTTTAACAGCTTATTAAAGTGGGGTTTGTGAAAGATAAACCAGCCCCAATATTCACCAGCATGGTACAGGTTCTCTGCTTGTCTTAGCCTCTGTTTCTCAATGTTTATCAAAAGGCATCACAGGCAACAGCTAGCCGGAAGGTCCCTCCTGTGGCCAGGCTGATTGCGATCTCCTGGGCTCCCTCTAGTGGGCAGACCATCCCCACTGAAAGGAGGAGGCTCCTTGGTGGACTGGGATGACTGGACAGCCTCTCTCCCAGGGCCCCGGCTGTTTGCAATGTAGGCAGACACCTTGGGGTGAAGGGTTTCTTACTCTAGGTTCTTTAGACTGTAGTTTAAAACAAGGACAAGGTGGTCCCTTTGGCTTTGGCCGCTGTAATTGTTGCAAATGAAGAGACATAAGCTTATTAGCTTTCTGTGCTTTTTCTTAGAGTCCTTTGAAAATGCTCAGCTAAAGCCACCAATTCAACCATATCTGTCATTCCCCATCCAAATTCATGCTTCTTAATGCAACTGCTAAATTCAGGACAACATTTGTTTATAAATAGAGCAGTTAATGCCATTTTAGTCCCTACAGGAAATTCTCGTTGTATTTTGAGTGCAGAATGTTTCGCAAATAGTGTTTCTAAACCAGCTCTGTAATATGAAATGGGTCTGTCCTTTTTTCACCTGCAAGCCTGACAGATGGATCCTTTTTTTGTGCAGAAGACTTAGGAACTGAATTTAAAAGGTTTTCAGTGTTCTTCCAGCTAGTTGTAGCAGTAAGGTTTTTTAGGGTCTTTAATATCCCCTCGGGTTCTCTCTATTCTACTGCTTTTATACTCTTTTGAGCTTTACCAGGTTCCAAGATCAAGTGAATAAATTAATAAAGTCAGAAGTTCCTGGATCATAAGCTCCTATGGGAATTCTAAATTCCTAGGTAAATGTTTGAGGATTTTCTCTTGCATTAGGAAAGTATCTTATGAAGGCTCTAAGTTCAGCTTCAGAACATGGAGTAAAAGTGGTTACAGCAGGCAGGCCTAGGTGTTCAGAGGGTCTTACTTTGTAAGACAGTTGTCCAACCTCTCCTTTTCATTTGCCTCAAGATGGAAAGGTACTTGAGCAAAACGATCAGTGAACTCGGGGTATTGAAGTAATGGCAAAGACAGCAAGGAGCAGTCAGAGTTAATTCAATGAGCGTGCAGTCCTCCTTCCTCTGGTCCTCAGTTTGCTGATTAAGCTTTTTATTTGTCTCTTGGGAAGAAACTTTTAAGGCAGACACTCTTTGTTTAATCTTTTACATGTTTCTGCATACCAATTAAAATGCATTCCATTGTTCTTGTGGGATGTTTTATCTTTCTGTTTCTAATTTTTCCCTGCAAATAAACAATTTTATCCAAATTAAAACTTCTCAACCAGGCACGGTGGCTCATCCCTGTAATCCATGCACTTTGGGAGGCCAAGGGGGATGGATCACTTGAGACCAGGAGTTCAAGACAAGCCTGGGCAATAGGGAGAAACCCCATCTCTACAAAATATACAAAAATTAACTGGGGGTGGTGGTGTGCACCTGTAATCTCAGCTACTTGGGAGGCTAAGGCAGGAGAATCCCTTGAGCCCAGGAGGCAGAGGTTGCAGTGAGCCAAGATCACACCATTGCACTCCAGTCTGAGTAACAGGAGTAAAACCCTGTCTCGTCAAACAAGCAAACAAACTTCCCCACTGTGGCTGCTGTAACTCTAAATTATTTTGGGTAAGGTTCACCCATTTCTCCAGAAAAGCCCTTGTTCTGTGTCCATAGTTCATATACAAGAAATTGACTAGAGAGTCCCAGATGGGGGAGTTCTAAACTCCTTGGATCCCAGTGAACCCCTGATTCCCTATCTCCTAGGAACACTACCTACCACACCCAGTTCAGTTTCTGTTTTGGCCTAGCCAGACATCTGAAACCTCTATAGGATCAGTCCAGTTTCAAGATTTCTGAACCTAGTGTGGATCGAATTTCTCAAATAAGCTCAGAGAGCTCAGAACCCGAATGAGTGGAGCTCAGAATCTGAGAGGGCTCGACCCACCATCCCCAGTTCCAGGGGGTCAGTGGGCACAATGGGCCCTGGTGTGTGCCTTGGTTTGGTCACCCCCTGCTCCTGGGGGTCACTATGTTCCTCTTCGAGTTCCTTCACATTCACCGATCTCTTAAAAAGGAAAAACCTCAGGCAAGCTTAAATTTATCAGGTTTATTTAAGGGGGAAAAAAACTTGCAAGCTGGGCAGCCCTTAGAACTAGAACAGGTTCAGAGAACTCCTGCCTGCCACATGGTCAGGCAGCATTTATGAACAGAAAACCAACATAGAGCAAAAAGAACAACTAAATTGGCTACAGCTCAGTGTTTTGTCTCACTGGGTTGGCTGGCTGCCTACTATGACATAAAGCTCAAGACTTAACTAACCAAAACTCAGCTATTTGTTGCCTCAGTATACTCTTAAGGAAATTAGTGACATTTAGCATGAGCAACTCCGTATTGGCTTGGTCTGCTGGGTGCAGGAGAGGAGCCTGATCCAAATCAATGGCCCCTACAAATGTTACTGAAGAGTTCTAAGGAGGGGTCCTGAGGTGGCTGTGGCCACGAGGGCCTGCTTGAGGCTGAAGATGGGGAGTGCACACATTCTTATATTCTCTATTCTCTGCAGTTGGTGTTTGCTTATTCCTGGGCTGGCCACCACCCTTTGTAATTGCTGTAGATTTTTGCTTTATTTTTCAAATTATGTTATTAAAAATTAACTATGTACTCTTTGACCCAGCCATTCCACTTCTGGGTATTTTACCCAAGAGAAATGAAGACTTGTAAAATTTTCACAGCAGCCTATTCACCATAGTCAAGCCCTGAACACAACTCAAATGCCCACCAATAGGAGAATGAATCAAAAAATTAATACTTTTGTATAGTAGAGTATTATTTATTAATAAAAAGGAAGGAAAACATGCAGCAATATTATGTTAAGTGACAGAAGCCAGACTCAAAATAGTACATGCTGTATGACTTTTCTGTAGGATGTTTGAGATCCCACCAAAACTAATGTGTGATAATAAAAGTCAGCACAGTCATTTGAGGGTGGGGTTGACTGGAAAGCAACCCTAGGAGATTTCTTGGCGCGATGAAATGTCCTCTAGCTTGTTTGAGATGGTGACTATACAGGTTGTGAAACTGCCAAGACCCATTAAACTCAACATGTAAGATCTGTAAACAGAAATTATTATAAGGTTAAAATTAACTACAAAATGAAAATGTGCTCGGCATAAAACACGGAACAATCCAGAAATGAGTAGAGAAAAAGTTAACAACCCACCCACCCTCTTTGGACTTCCCTGAGTCAATTGCTGTTACTGCTGTTTGTGTACAGAACTGAAGGCCTGTTACTATCCTGCAAAACTCTTGTTACTATTCAAGCATTACGACTGTAATCCTAACACTTTGGGAGGCCAAGGTGGGAGACTCACTTGAAGCCAGGAGTTCAAGACCAGCCTGGGCCACACAGTCTCTACAGATTTTTTAAAAGTATATTAGCCAAGCATGGCGGCATGCACCTCTAGTCCTAGCTGCTTAGGAGGCTGAGGCAAGAGTATGGCTTGAGCCCAGGAGTTTGAACCTGGGTGACAGAGTGAGATTCTGTTTCTAAAAACAAAAACAAAAAGAAATTGATATTGAACCTTTCAGTTCAAATTTAGTCTTGTAACATTTTATGTAACTCCTTTGGTTTCAAAAAAAAAATAACTTGAAAACAAGAAAGATTCTAGGAAGATAATTAGATAAGTGAAATAATGACATTCAATAGGTTTGAAATATAAAGTTAGAAACACATTCCAAAAATTAGATCAAAATAGTGAATAAATGGAAAATAACATAAAAGATAAAAGGTTTAGAAAATCAACCCATAAAAGACAAAAGGTTTGGAAAATCAACCCATGAATCAACCCAACATTGAACACTAAGTGAAGTCTCAAACATTCTAGTTGAGTACCAGTTACTGTATGAAACTTTTTTTCATTTATTAGATATGTAGTGAATAGACTGACCACTGAGCTGAGACATTCTCAGACAATCACAGATATTCTCAGACAATCACAGTGTTGTGCCTTCTTAGCTACGGCCCTGGACTCCACCACAGCAGGTGGGAAGTTCAGCCCATTCCATTTTAGACTTGAAGGGCTAGGACACCCAGATGGCAAACGCTGGCCTCATGCCCACTAAGGATGAGTTGGAAAGCACACATTCACGAGAAAGGGAAAGGAGAGATGCTGACAACCACATCCACACAGCTCTTGGACGAGGAAACTGTGATGCAAATAACAATGGCATCTCAGAAAAAGGAGGTGCTGCCCTCGAAAGGAAGATGGGAACCCACTTTTAAATATTTTATTGCTGATGAAACATGAGACAATGAAACAGGAGCACTTGTTAAAGAAGGACTGAAAATATGCCCCCTTCCTCAAACTCTTTCTTAGAAGCCACTGGAATACACAATCAGAAAAAAAAAAAAAAAAAAAAAAAAAAAGGAACATCAAGATCTGGATGTGGGAGCTGGCAGGGAACTGGTACAGGACATGGGCAATAGTCAGTCTCAGGATGCCTGCAGCCTGGGCAGCCAGAGTCCCTGTGCAGCAGGACAGAGGTGCTGGGGCACAGTGGGGTTGAGCCTGCAGGATGAGGATGAGGCACCTTATAAAGGATATGGCCATGTACTTGACAGATCTAATGCAGTGTTTTGAAAAAATAAATAAAGATCAGTGCACCAAAATGAAGCAAATTTTAAAATGAGGTAATCACTAACTCTAAGCAAAACACAAAGTTGGACTAGGAAAAAAACCCACCATACGCTACTATTGCGTTTGCAGTGTAGTACGTAGTCTTAATAGACTACTAATGTATCATAGATTGTAAAATTTATCAATAGTTTACTACATCCATACTGGGAGATTGGAGGGTTGGGAAGAAAGGGAAAATGCAGAGAAAGGGACTGGCACAAGGAATAAATCTTCATCTGTCCTGACACACGCTCCAAGGCCATATCAGAAATTACTCATTGGGCAATAGCTGTGCAAGTGTATTATTTGGAAGCACTTATTAACGTGTTTGGTATTTCCACTCTTGTTGGATGCATGCAGCAGGCCCTCTTCAGGTGCAGAAGGGGAGGTCTATTGTCTCGTCCTTGTACACCCAGCATCGCCAGGGTGTCTGCAGAAGGCAGGGCTTAGTGAGCAAGTGAATACGCAAACACATACACACCCTTGGATATTCCTCTGCCACCTTCAGGGAGCAGGGGTCTGTGTACAGGGAACCTGCTCCTAAGGTAGTGGGCTGCTGTCTACCCCACCTCCACACACATACACCTAGCCTGGACTTACCCTCTCAGGCCCCAAAGGTCAGGCCAGGTGGGGCTGGGACAGCCTCCCTAGCAGGTCCTGCTGGCTAAGGAAGCAGGGGTGTAGGCTGAGGAAGGGAAAGAGGGAGACACAGGGGTTGCAGGCTCTCATTTCAGGTCCAGGCTAGGGCCCTAATGGCTCATGCTGGAGATGGGTATCATGCTTGCAAAGTTCTACAGGAAACATGAACACGGGCACTGTGTCCCTGGGCTGCCTGGGTCCTCCCTGCCAAGTCCAGGTCTGCTTAGATTCACACGTGGCCGTCTCTCCATTTGTAGGGTTGCTCCAGTGAGTACAGTTACAACACTGATTCCCTGTGCTGAGGGTTCAGGACTGGCAAAGAGCTACCCTTGACTTCCGGGATTCTTAGGTTGCCCATGGCACTGACACTGTGGACTTGTGAAATTTCGTTTCTGATAAGATTGCATAAATCCCAATGAGGTCACTGTATTAGTCTGTTCTCGCATTGTATAAAAAACTACCTGAGACTGCGTACCTTATAAGAAAAGAGATGTTAATTGGCTCATGGTTCCACAGGAAGCATAGGTGGGAAGGCCTCAGGAAACTTTCAATCGTGGTGGAAGGCAAAGGGAAAGCAGGCACATCTTACATGGCCAGAGAAGGAGGAAGAGGAAAGAGAGGCGGGAGGTGCCACACACTTTTAAACAACCAGATATCATGGAGAACTCGCTATACCAAGAGCAACAAGGGGGATCTGCCCACATGATCCAATCACCCCCCACCAGGCCTTTCCTCCAACATTGGGGATTGCAATTTGAGGTGAGATTTGGGCAGGGACACAAATCCAAACCATATCGGTCACCTTCTAAAGAAATGCTTATTCATGAGGTTGAGAGCTTTGCAATTGGTGCAGAGGGCGTACACCTGGGAGAGTTTTTTCTATAAGGGTTTTTCACTGAAGTTTCAGAAATTATTGGTGTCTTCATGCTTTAATGGGTGGGCCACTGAGCTCAACCAACGTTTAAACAAGCACTTGCTATCTATTGGCCTGGATGTAAAAGGCAGAGTCCCTGTGCTCCAGAAGTTCAGAGTCGGGGAAGGGAGATGGATGTGTTCAGTCCATTCATTCTCTTGATAAATGTGTACTGAGCACCTAGGATGTGTTGGACACTGTCCCAGACACTGAGATATAGCAAAGAACAAAATTTCAAAAAAAAAAAAAAAACAAAAAAACAAAAAACCACCACATAGGACTTACGTGACTGGGAACAGACAATAAGCAAAATAAAGATGGGAATTATCAGCTATATGAAATGGAGAAAAATAAAGTAGGGGAGAGGAGAAGGAGAGTTGAGGGAGGTTGCATTTTAAACAGAGTGGTGAGGGAGGCTTTATGACAGAGTGATCACTGAGCAGAACCCTACTGAAGGAAAGGGAGTCGAGTATATCCAGGGGAAGAGCACACCAAGGGGAGGAGCATCTGGTGGGAAGGGCGCACCTAGATGAAAAGTATATCTGGGGGAAGGGTGTACCGGGGAGTGGGTGTACCTCAGGAAAGGGTGCACCTGGGGAGAGGGAGCACCTGGGGGAAGGGTACACCTGGCAAGTGGGTACACCTGGGGGAAGGTTCACCTGGGGATTGGGTGAACTTGGGGAGAGGGTACATCTGGGGAGAGGGCGCACCTGGGAAATGGGTGTACCTGAGGAGAGGATACACCTGGGGGAAGGGTGCACCTAAGGAGTGGGTATACCTGGGAAAATGGTGCACTTGGGGGATGGGTACACCTGGGGAGAGCGTGGACCTGGTGGAAGGGTGTACCTGAGGAGTGGGTGCACCTGGGAAGAGGGTGTACCTGGGGAGTGGGTGCACTCAGAGAAAGGGTGTTCCTGGGATGTGGGTGCACCTGGGGAAAGGGTGTACCTGTGGGAAAGGTGCACCTAGAAAGGGTACACAGAGGGGAAGGGGGTGCCTAGGGGAAGGGTGTGCCTAGGGGAAGGGTGCACCTGGGGAGTGGGTATACCTGGGGGAAGGGTATACCTGGGAGAAAGGTACACTGGGAAGTGGGTGCACCTGGGGAAAGGGTGCACCTAGGAGATGGACACACCTGTGGGAAGGGTTCATCTTGGGGAGGGATTGTGTCATCTCCCCATCCTTTCCCTCCCCTTGTCATTCAAACCTCTAAAACACAAGCTTTTCTCAACTTGGGGCTTGGGGACAAGGTTCATAAGAGTCAGTAACCATTAGAAGCAGTATGTAATCACGTGTGTGTACTGCGTACAGTGGCATTTTCTCTAGTGAGACAATTTGTGACTGTAGATTGAGCTTTTTCCCAAAGATTGAGAATCCTGGGATGTTTATTCAATTTCACTCATGAATGCAATGGTTTATTAAAGAAAACACTTCCAGAGGAAGTGACGGTCAGAGACACTCGCTAAGCTTATAACGGAAGCTTGCAGCCCTGAAGGTGCTCCTGGAGATCATATCCAGATCTATGCTGGACACCCAGGGCATGCAAAGTTCAGAGGTCAGCAGGGCTGCCTCTACTAACTGCTTTCATGGAAGCTGAGGCAGAAGCCTGACAACTTGTTCACCTGCAGCTGATCTCATGCTTTTTGCTTTAGCACATACTTGAGAGAATATTTCCACTGGAGTCCAATCAGACCAGCCATCCTACTTTACCATTTTATCCCAACCTCAGCACATACACAGGAAAGTTTTAGCAGTTCAAAACAACATTTTTAGTCATTTGGCAGAAGCAGTATGCCAATTTGCAACTTTGCTGGAAATTTCCCAATATGCAATCTCTGCTAATGAGCTCATTACAAAACTTCTCACAGCCTCCCTAGGGGACTGTCCTAGGAACTATATGTATCCAAGGCATTAATGTTTTTTCTAGATATTTTATTGTTATCGTGATTGTAAAATAGATCTTTGTTCACTTTATTTTGTACAAGGTTATTGCAAGTATATATAAATGCAACTTATCACTGTGTTTATTTTACATCCAGCCACTTTATTCTCTTACTGTTATTCCTAAATACTTGCTACCTCTTTGAGGAACGCCCATATTTTTCTGCCCTGTGGACATCACTTCTTGACCAATAAATTGGGAGTTCAGAGCTGGATTCTGAGCAGGGAAGTGATGTGTGCCTTCTAAGCAGAAGCTCTCTGGGTGTCTATTACTGCTTTTAAAACCATCACACTGTAATCCCAGCACTTCGGGAGACCAAGGCGGGCAGATCACGAGGTCAGTAGATCGAGACCATCCTGGCTAACACGGTGAAACCCCGTCTCTACTAAAAATGCAAAAAAATTAGCCAGGTGTGGTGGCAGGTACCTGTAGTCCCAGCTACTCAGGAGACTGAGGCAGGAGAATGGCGTGAACCCGGGAAGCAGAACTTGCAGTGAGCCAAGATCGCACCACTGCACTCCAGCCTGGGCGACAGAGCGAGACTCTGTTTCACACAAAAAAAACCAAAAACCAAAATTAAACCAAAAAAAAACCCATACAGAGTGGCTTAAAATAATGGTTTATGATCTAATGACCCTGTGGTCTGGGTTCAGTAGTTCTTTCTTGGGTTTCTTATGAGGTTGTAGTCAGTTTCCGGCTGGGGCTACATGCCACCTGAAGGTTCAGCTGGGCTGGATGTCCAAAATGGCCCAGTCACACAGCGGGCAGTGGATTCTGACTGTCACCTGGAGAGCCTCAGTGGGGACTCTTCACTGGAGCACTCACATGTGGCATCTCCGTGTGGCTTGGGATTCTCATACCCTGACAGCTAGATTCCAGGAGGGAACATTATCAAGAGATCCAGGTGTCTTACAAGCCCAGCCTCAGAAGTCCTAGAATGTTACTTCCATCACAATCCATTGGTTAAGCAAGTCACTAAGGTTAGTCCAGACTTTGTTAGTAAGACAAAGGCAAGATTCCAGTACTTGGTGTAAGAATCATCCAGCACATACACAGAGGAAAGGAATTGATGGTGACTGTCTTTGGAGACTATCCATACAAGCTTGAAAAACCATCACCTGGTTCTGCAAGCTCCTTTCCCTTGGCCATGAGGCCAGTGTGACCCAGGTAAGGGCTGCTAGAACTCGTTGGACTGATTCGTTCACTCAGGCATGCATTTTAAGTTAATAAATACTGAGTTTCCACTGAGTGCATACGTGATGGAATCAAACCAAACCAAGGCCCTCTTCAGCTATACTCACATCTAGGGTATAGGAGGGATAGTGGGGGTGGGTTATGCTTGTTAGGCAGATGAGTTCAGAACCACAGAGTGATGAAAATATTAACACCTATGTAGCACTTACTGTATGCCAAACACCATTTTACATACTTTACACATTGTGCTTTACAGCAGAACCTGATCATGAAGGACAAGGATGCTCATCAAGTCCAGGAAATAAATAGAGGTATCAGCTGTTACTTTTTTATTGTAAAAATTTTTTAGTAGTGCAATAAAATAAAAACAAAACAGAATGCATAATTATTAAAAGGGAAGAAATAAAATATTACTATTTTTAGATACAATGATTTTGATCTGCAGAAGTCTCAAGAGAATAAACAGAAAAATTCCTAAAATTAGTGAGTAAAGCCCTAGCTCCATCACGTACAAGCCTTATGAGCTTAGGTCACTCACTTCCTCTCTCTTCTCTCATCTGAACCTCTGAAAGGCCCTGGAAATGGGGGATCCCCTGCCTTGACAGCTCATTGGTATGTGTGAAAAGCCAACAAGAGTGGATATGATAGGAACTGCAATCATAAAGCACTCTGGAGAGTGTGAAGATTGGTGCTCGCAGCAGAAGTTAACACACTGATGCTGTGATCACTGTTCAGTAGGTGGATGGTCCTTAGTGATCCTTGAAGAGTAGCTGTGACTGGAAGACACAGAATGGAGAGGGTGGATCACGCAAATGAAAAGATGGGCTCCAGCATTCAGTGGAAGGAACTTGTAGTTGGTTCCCCCATTTTTTTGCTGGCGCTGGTGGTTTATTTTCATTCCCCATGCCTGATCCTTCTGATGGCACTCGCTGATTTGGCTCTAGGGCACAAGTCTATGTTGCATGCAGTCCTGGTGTGACAATCAATTGAGGCATTTCCTGGGCTAGGAGCTGGGACACGGGCCAAGCCAATCAGACTCTGGTTCCCCCAGGACGCTGAGTCTTAGTGGAGTCATGCCAAGACGGAAACAGCTGACCTGTTGTGCTGCTGCCATGGCTCCCTGAGGAGTGTCCCTCAGTTCCTGAGAGGGGACTGTCTGCACACTGGCTCTTATGGATTGATTTTTCAATGTTTCTTTGATTCTGAGAGCTACCCACATCCTCTCCAAGTCTTGCTCCAGTCAACCAGACTGCTTGCAATGGAAGAAATGCCCATGCGGAAGGCATCGAGGCTCCTGGGAAGATGCGGAGCGGCACATGTTCTCACGGTGTTGACAGCTGTGCATGAGGAACACCTCATTGCCTTCGCACGACAAACCCAAGAGGGAGGGGGTTCCTTCCCCCATTCTGCAGATGGAAGAACTGAGGCTCAGAGGGGAAACTGATCACCCAGTGTCACAGCCAATGAATGACAGAGGGAAAGTCGTGGCCCAGGGCTGAGTCCGGGTTCCACAGTCTGTAGAAGAAATTCAACGCCTTCATCATGTGACAAGAGCCACAAGGTCTCCAGGCCTCCTGGACATGATGGGTATTTGCTCACAAACTGAAACTTTCTCTGCTGGGTCACATCGTTCCCTGCCCATCCCTATTCTTGGTGCAGGGCGTCAGCTGGACCCTGGAAGACCCATGGGTATTCAAATTTCAGAAAGCCTCGGCGAGCGATGAAGTAATTTTATCATTTGGCATGTTGACAAAAAAAAAATTTTTTTTTGAACTTTTTGGTCGTAGTTTCATTTCCATAAATCTCTTCATTCTTATCCTAATCCTTCCCCAACTGTTTGTCAAAATTCCCATCAAATATTTTTCCACTTGGAAGACTGATTTTTAACACCCATCCTCCACCCCCACCAGGCCACTGTGTGGACATTTTTCATTCTCAAACTCAGGAGGCCAGAGACATTTTCAAGAGAGGTCAAAGCGCTTGCTGGTCATGTTAGAAAATGAACAGGGAGGATAAGGGTGTGAAGGGGCATCCTGCCTCCAGGAGGGACCCCCTCCAAGTGAGTTAAGAGATGTAGGCCAGGAGGGCTGAGCAGTAGTGTCCACTGGGAAGCCCTGGGCTCCAGGCCCAGCCCTGTGGCTGCCTCACTGGGCAAGCCCTTCCTGCTGGCCTTGGAGGACATGGACCATCTTCCCAGGCTTGGCTGTGTATCCCAGTGGCACCATGGAGCAGCCAGGGCCCTTGGCCAGGCCACTAAACTACACTGTACCCCCCTTGTCATCTGTTGCATGCAGGCATCAGTATTTACCTTTAAGGAAGTGTTTCTCAAACTTGAGTCACTCAGTTTTCATGGCATATTTATACACTATATGTGCGATTATTAAAAGTTTCCTTTAAATCAAATTATTGCCTTTGTTTAAATATCTTTCTTTAACTTGCACGTATCATCACTGAAGATGGAAAACCAGTATCACATGCCATAAACAAAGGCTAACTAAACAAAATAGCACAACCATAAAATAACAGAATTCATATGTCCCCTAAAATCAACTTGTATACTACCAATGATATATGTACACCCAATTTTGGAAACACTACTTAAGGGGACTGGGATACGAACTCAAATACCTCCAACTCCAATGTCCCCAAGTCCTTCAATTATCAGAGGTTTCTATTTCATAATTTAAAACACAAGCAGCCTGAATTCACGTTCCATACGTGATGGCAAGTCTCCTCCCACCTGTTCCTTCTTCCCTTATGAGACTTTTGTGGATTTTCAAAAGGTTCATGTTTTCCAGTAATGAACAAATGGCCAAACCGTGGTGTGGTGGGGTTGAGGGGTGTGAGCTACCTCCTTCCCCACAGTGCCTAACTCCTCTCTGGCAATCCATGTTCCAATGATGCCCAGATTTACACAGCAAGCCTCTCTCCTGAGCTGCAGATGTGTGCACCTCACCACTCACTTGGCAATTCACTTTGGCTATCTTGTGAACGCCTCAGCTTAGAACGCTGAAGACAGAACTCCAGACCTTTGCCCTAACCCTGCTTTCCCCCGGCTTCTCTGTCAGGGAGAGTGGCCATTCCCCAGGTCCTCATGCTTCCACAGGGGCAGAGACCACGTCTGTCCCATTCCCTGCTCCATGGTTGGAATAAGAGCTTGTATGGGCTAGCTTAAGCTGTCATACCAAAGAACAAATGACTCCATGTCCTAGGGACTTCAAATAACAAAGGTTTATTTCTCTCGTGTATTTATGCCTCTCTCAGCATGGCTGGGTGTCTGTTCCATGTCAGCTTCATTCCAGAATCAAGGCTGATGCAGCAGCCCCTACCAGACATGCCAGCCTGGTGCCAAGGGAGAAAGAGCGACAGTGCAGCTACCGATGGTGCCTGGAGCTGCCACACCTGCCACACCATTCATCGCCCATGGCAGAGTCACCAGGGCCAGGAAGCTCCGTCTCCAGGAGACAACTTGGGAATAACTGCACAACCTCCCACAGTGCTTGAGGATACTGATTGGATACTGACAGGAATAAGGTGTCACAGGCAGCTTCTATCATGATCAGCTTCCATCATGGATCATGAAGTTCACATGAAGGTTAGAAAGTGGACTTCGTGCTTGGGTGGCACACAGAGCTCACCCACTGGCCGAGATATTCATTTCTCACACAGGCGAAGTCAAAGGCCTTACACACAGGATCCCCACCCCCACAGGCCTCACACTTGGCCTTGGAGGCTGCAGGCTGGCAGCCCAGTGTGTGGGGTCCCGCTGCTAAGCCCCTCCAGCCTATCCCTATCCACACTGGGCCTGGGCCTCTGCATCTGACCTGGTTCCCACATCACACCGCTGGGGGCTCCTACCTCCTGTGGGCCTCACTGCCTAAGTCTTTGAACCTCTTAGTCACTCTGAGCCTTCCATGGTTTGGTACTTGGAAACCAAAGGCTCACATGAGGTCCCATCTAAGGGGGCCTGCCCAGGAGGCAGATCTGGTCAGTCAAGTCCTCCCTCAGCAGGAGTCCCCTGCAGGCAGAGACTCAGGGCTGCAGAGCCAGGAAGTCAGGGCCACAGGACTTATAGTCCTGGCAAGTCTCCAGGTAGTTGACGCTGGGTACACAGCCATGGTGGGGCTGGAGGGTCAGCGGGCAGTAGTCAGGGATGTCGAAAACAGCGGAGATTGATCCTATAGATACACCTGCATGAGCACAAAATGGAACGCACACAGCCCAAGTTCCTATCCACAGGGTGTCCGTTGAAAAGATCATGGGTACACCTGGGAGCACTTGAGGCGGACGTCAGAATGAAAAAGCTCTGTGCAGGCCTATGGAAAGGGCTCCAGGACTGAGGAAGGAAGAAGGAGAGGGGGAAGGGAGGAAGGGAGGGAATGAGGAAGGAAGGAAGGAAGAAAGGGAGAGAGGGAGGGAGGGAGAAGGGGAGGAAGAAGGGGAAGAAGAAAGGAAGGAGAGAAGGAGAGAGAAAGGAAGGAGGGAGGGAAGGAAGAAGGAGGGAGGAAGGGAGGAAGGAAGAGAGGATAGGAGTAGGGAAGGAAGAAGGAAGGAAAGAGGGAAGGAGAAAGGGAGGAAAGAAGAAGGGAGGGAAGGAGGAAAGAAAGAGGGAGAGAAGGAAAAAGGAAGGAAGGAGGGAAGGAGGGGAGGAGGGAGGGAAAGCGAGAAGGCGGGAGGAAGGGAAGGAAGGATGGAAGGATGGAGGATGGCGAACAAGAACAAGGGCAGCCTAGGCTCCCTTTGCTGTGACAGAGAAGCGGAGTGGCCCTGCTGCATTCTTCTGCTGGCTTTTGGCGTAAGCCTGTGATAGGCAAAGAGCAGAAGGTGCCTTTAGGGGGCACAGAAGAACAGGATCGACAGGGCTGGGGGAAAGCAAGTATTTCACAGCAAACTTTTTCATCATTTTTGTGTTTGAACCATGTAAATGTATTGCCTGTCCCCCTAAAAGGAATTAATTGAGAAGAGAGCGAGACCACGCCGAGCCTCGGGCCAGCCCAGCCTGAATAGGAAGCAGCGAACACCGCTGTGACGGCTTCAGGCCCCGGCCCCCTGTGGGGGTAGGGGAGTCGCCCTTGGGAGGGGCTGGGCCCCGCCGCCAGCTCTGCTTCTCACTGCAGGGGCGCCCCCAGGAACGGACAGGACAGGGAGCTTGTCCCGCAGCGAACGGCAACGTGGAGGCCCGGCCTCTCGCCTCCCAGGCCTCCCCGCGCCCTCTGCGGCCTCCCAGTCCGCCCTGCGCCCTCGGAAGGCGCCGCCCGGCGGCCAGGGCCCTTCGCCGCAGCCAGAGTGCTTTGTCCGAGCTCAAAAGAGCCGTCTCCACGGAAGCGGCCCCTCGGCTCGTAGCCCCGCGGCCGGGAAGGAGCCCCGGCGGGGATGCGAGGATTCCGCCCCAGCCCCAGCAGACGCGGCGGAGGGCTTAGAGGAGGCGCTTTGAGAGTCGAGGTCTCCCGCCCGAGCGCCTCCCTGGCGCAGACCTCTTTTAACTTTTTGGCGTGTAGTGCGCGTCCTGACGTGCCCGGCGAGCTACAGGTTACTGAGCTTTACTGGACTCGCCGGAGCTGCAGTCCCCAAGTGGTGAGACCGCGCATTGCGCGCTGCCCGGGCCCCGCAGGGCCTGGCGCCTGGGGCACTTGCACCGCTTTGGAGCGAGGGGATCACACCGCCCGCTCCCCGAGCTTGGCGTCTTCCACGCGGCACTGTGTGTCATCCACGCAGTGCGCTCTCGCTGCCGTGTCCAGGTCACTGCGAGGGTGAGCCCCGCTTTACCCCTTCTTTTGTTGATGGGCACTCGTCTGGGGCTAGGAGGGATAATGTTGCTGTGAGTGTTCTCTTGTGGTTTTGGTGAACGTGCACACACGTTTCTCTTGGGTGCAGACCTGTTGGTAGTGGAACTGCCGTTTCCCGGCACTTTGGGGCAAAGTCCTGTTGCAGTCTGAAACGGAGGAGGCAGACGGGCCGTCCATGTTCGTGATTCCAGCCAGGTACAGAAGGGAAGGACACGGAGAGCAGCCGCGCGGAGGCGAGGAGGGACACTGGGCGCCGCTGTCCCCTCCCCTGAGGGGCAACCACTCCTCTTGTGGACGCAGGTGCGGTCACCAGAAGGGAAGGACAGCAGAGGACTCTTCAGGGACCTTCCAGGATACGCCTGCACCGGGAGTGGTCTACTTGCTTGACTTGCTTGACTTGAGGGTGAGACTTGGTCAGCCCTTGACTGTGGAGGGCAGGACCATGGGCTTCACGGGGGGCAGCATTCATGACCCACGCCTCTGCTTCCATTCCCTACTTGCTGCCTGGGCCTCCAGGCAGGGGAGTCTAGTCTCCCTTCCCAGGCTTCCAATGCCTCGCCCCCTGCTGTGGTAAGGATTCCCGCCGGTCCCTATTTATTAATCAGGGAACTCGGGGTTCAAGTTTGCTCCCCTCCCCTTCTCTGCATCTAGTCCCCTTGAGAGCCCCCTGAGCGGAGGATAACGCACGAAGAGACCTGGCTGTGTATATTTTGATAATAATATCAAAATACTGTCAAATACTAAACGGAAAAGAAATAGGAAAACATTGAACTTTATTAAAATGAACTTCAAAAGACACCATTAAGAGTAAAAAGATGACTCACAAAAAAAGTTCTCTTTTGTTCAATAAATGACTCAGGACCAGAAAATATGAAGAACCCCTACAACGAGAAAAATATAGATAACTCAGTTAAAAATTGACAAAAGACTTGAAAAGATATTTCACAAAAGGAGAGATCCAGATAGTCAATCCACACACGAAAGGGTACTTAGCATCAGGGAACTGCAAATCAGTGACCTTCGATTCCATATCACAGCCACTGGATGACTGAAACAGCAACGCCAGTGCTGATGAGAATGTGGAAAAACCAACTGGAATCTCATTCCCTGCTGATGGGAGAGTGGATTGGAGCAACCACATGGAAACATCTAATCGAGGTAAGCAAACACCAGCCATAGGAATCGGCGGCTCTACTCCTGTGTATACCCAAGGGAACCGAGTGCTAGGTTCCTGATCATGGTCAAGATCGCCTGTAGCAACTTCACTTATTTATTTTAATCCCCTAACAAATGTCTTTAAACAGTGGAAATATTAATTAAATGGTGGTGTTTTAAGAATGCAGTGGTATACTGCACAGCAACAACAACAAAAACAAACTGCTAATACTTGCAGCAACATGGATAAATCTCAAAGTATTGAATGAAAAGATACAATAGAGTATATAACTAAGGGTTCCATTATATAAAATACAAAATCCAGGCAAGACTGATCTACAGTGTTAGAGGTCAGAAGAGAAGTTTGGAGGTAGTTGCTTGGGCACCAGGATACTGTGTGGGGAGCTGTGAGTGCTGCATATCTTGAGCTGCATCCTGCTTGGAGTGCATACTCTGTGAAAATTCATCAACCTGTGCACCTAAGACTTGTGAACTTACATTATCTCTCAGGAAAAACAAAAGAAAAATATGCCAAACTTTACCCTTCACCTTTCTCTTCAAAATGATCAGGTTTCAGAGCTGTGGTAGAAACTTCTAGTACTGACCACAGCCAGTACCTCCCCGCTTGGCAGCTGAGACCCTGGCACCAGTTCTGGCCAATGGGATGTGAGGGGAAATGATGGATGTCAGTTCCAGGCTGAAGCTTTTAGTTGCCAGTGCCAGGTCCTCCAGTCCTACCTTCCCACTGTGGCAATCCCTCTGAAGTCCCAAGAGCAAGAGCTGACAGCTGAATCCTTGCAAGAAGAGTTGCCTGAACCTGCAGTGGACTTTGGATGAGGGAGTATACACCTTAACTATATTAAGCCAATGCTGTTTCAGAGTGGTTAATTACCACAGTATAACATGCCCTATCCTGACTAAAATGGATGTGTAGGAGCTTGACAGAGGAATAATTGTCCTTTTGGTCCCCTGAGCTTGTTCTTGGCCTTGGCCAGGTAGCAGCACATTTAGCATCAGACTGCCAAGTGTCCTATGTCTACATTGAGTGGAACCCATTGTGGTGGCCCCTGCACCCCTGGGGTGACATTACAGCAGAGGGGAAGCGGTGGCCGCCTGCACTCTCAGTTTCAGCCAGCTCTGCATGCCATTTTTTCTCAGTGACAACATTCTGTGTAGGTGTTTGCCCACTGCCAGTGCTGGGTGACCTATGCTGGTACAGTTGGAACTACAAGGCCCTTTTCTTGGGATGCTTCCTTTGCTACTTTGAACTCTTGGCTCTTGGCACTGGAATTTCCTAGCATTTGGGATTACCAGAAAACAAGAGGTGGCAAAATGGTGCAATTATTTGAACCCAGCCCCATGTTGAAGTGCACGACTAGGGACAGTGCAGTGGGGAGATGAGAGCTTGGGGCCAGGAAGACTGCCTGGGTTCTAACCCCGGTCCCCTCGCTGGCCACCTACGAAACACTGGCAAATCACTTTTATCCCCAAACCTCAAAAATGGTCTCAAGGTTTCCAAGTAGAGGTGTTTCTTTCCATTTTCTAGAAAAGTGAGCATAGTGGTAGAGCCCCTGAAGTTGCATCCTTCTGGGGTAAAGCAGAGCCATCTCACAAACCACACCACCTGATGGCATCTATTTCAAATGTCAGATTTGGTAAGCTGAAGTGACCAAGAGGCCATTGAGAATGAGCAAAGTTTTAAATTGCTGGAAGGAATCTTCAGCAAACAGGCAAATACCTTAAAATTTTAGGTGATCCATCACTGAATAATTTGAAAGATCTTCAAATTCTTGTACTGTGAATCAATGCTGTAGGCATGAAAGAGTGAGCAATGCAGGCATAATATTAAAGGAAGACTGATAAGGAAATAAAAATGAAGAACAGAAATAGCTCCAAAGACTAGATGTAAGCCCTTGGGGTTGGGATTATCTGGAGAGAGATGGGAGCTCAGTTATCAGAATAAAGCCAAGTAGCAAGGTAGCCTTAAACCTACTCCAGTTTTCACCACTCAGCAGCAGGAGCCAAGCAGAGGCTGCTTCCCTAGACCCTTGCTTATTGGACACCACAAACTTCCTGGAGGTGCTAGTACACAGAGGTGAGGTTTTTAACATAGATCCTTTTGGCTCATCATGACAAAGGGAGACACAGGTTATGGTGTTATTCCTACCAGCCTGAAGGCTGAACAGACAATGGACAGACCCTGCTTCCCAGATTCCTCATCCTGACACCAACAAGATAGTGAAAGATGATGCAACCACAAAGTGTTAATTTTCCCTTCCTGGTCCCACAGTTTTATTTAGTAATTTCACTGGGCTTGAAATTTTACATCAGCCAGAATAAATACTCACAGCAACCAGAGAGACGGTGCTAGGAATCAAGAGAGTGTCTATAGCCTGCTGTGGGCAAATGTCTAGCCTGAATAGATCTTGCCTTGTTCAAGGTTGTAAACTACAGTAAAAAGGGAACCTATAAAAATATTTTATAATTTATAAGGTGTAAGTGTTCATGGTATTAAAAAGGCAAGGAGGTATATTTTTTCAACATTGTTTTATTACCAAGAAGGGGGGAAATTTTTGAGAGCAACTGCTTTGTGGTAACCATAAGTCTCAACCATACATAGGCTCTTTAAAGCAAGAAATAAGAAGGGAAGGTAAAGTGGTATAGAACAAGATTCCAATGCCCCTGAAAAATAGCTGAACTAAGAAAGAAAATAAAGAAGTTATAGGCAAAATGGTGAGGAAATTAAAAGTGCAATACCAGGAATAAAATATGCAATGTATCAGTAAAAAAAAAAAAAAAAAAAAAAAAAAATCAATACAGCAAAACAAAAATAAATGGAAAACTTAAACATTGGTCATTTAAGAAACTTTTCCAGTAGCAAAATAAGTAAACAATTAGATAGGGACAAAGAATTTTAAAACATGAGAAAAAAGATAGTAGATATGGAAGAAAATGGCAGATCTAACATATGGGTAATTAATGTTCTGAAGAAAACACACGCAGTATACACAATAATACAGTCATAACAGAAAATTTTCCTGAGCTATAAAAATACCTGAATTAAAATTTGGAGCACTTATGTTTACACACAACTATGTGCAATTTTTTAATTTCAAGATTAAAGAAAGTATAAGCATCCAGGTAAGACACACATATTCTCTTTTTCAAAAAAATTCCTGTCTGCAGGGGTTGGGTGGACAATAAAGAATACAAATTATCTAAACAAGAAAAAAAATTCAAATAAATTAAAAAACCCCTAACAGTTTTTGCAACTTTAAAAGCCAATAGAGAAAAACCTATAGAAAACATTGCTGAAAAAGTCTATAAATCAAGAGCTCTTATTCAGGTTTTATTCAGATGAGAAAACAACAGAAAGACACTGTCAGAAATACAATGGTTCAAAAATAGACAATAAAACCTAAAGGAAAATTTTACTTGAACATATGTCTTGATCAATCAAAAACTAATTAAAAATAAACAGCTGATCTCAAGGACTATCATAAGATATAGAACATTCAATGGATTGAACATTGAAACTGTTATGAACAGAATAAAGTGCAAGTAATACTTGGAAGTATAGGTTCAAAAGAAAATGTGACTCCTGACAAGTAATTCTAGCACTAGATAACACAATACTAGAGGCAGAAACCATAAAGAAAAGAGGAATAGATTTGATTATATGATGTTATAAAACTTCCATATGTTAAATATGTATAATGATAAATTTGTATATATCTTTCATATGCCATAAACAAAACTGAAAGATAATTTCAAACTAGGAAAAATATTTGCAAAATATGACGAAGTAAATATTGTTAATTTACAAAAAATGTTTCAAATTAATAAATGGACAATCAACACCAAATAAGCATAGAATATGAAAAGGCAATTCTCAGAAATAGGAAGAAAGGACAGAAAGAAGGAAGGAAATAAAGCAATACTCAATTTTAGAAGTAATCAAAGAAATGCAAATTAATACAGCATTTAGACTTTTTTTTTAAAAGAGCACACCAGTACAATAGTATGATGGTGAACAACCAGGATCTATTATTATTGGCTGTAGTCTGTGTTAAATTGGTTGTAAAACCTTTTCAATTTTATGTCTTCTGTGAAAAACCAATAAAACACAAAGGAAGCCACTAAGAGAGGAAAGAAGGGACAAAAAAGTTACAAGATCAATAAAACAACTAAAATATCAATACTAAGTCCTTCCCTATAAATAATTATTTTAAATGTAAACAAACTCCACAAGCAAAAGATACAGATTGGGCTGGGCGCAGTAGCTCATGCCTGTAATGTCAGCACTTAGGGAGGCCAAGGCAGGAGGATTGCTTGAGCCCAGGAGTTTGAGACCAGCCCTGGCAACATAGTGAAACCCCCCCATCACTATAAAAATTTTTAAAAATTAGCCAGGTGTGGTGGCACACACTTGTAGTCACAGCTACTGGGGACTTGAGCCCAGGAGTTTGAGACCAGCCCTGGCAACATAGTGAGGCCCCCATCTCTCTAAAAATTTTTAATAATTAGTCAGGTGTGGTGGTGCACACTTGTTGTCACAGCTACTGGGGAAGCTGAAGTGTGAGGGTTGCTTGAACCTGGGAGATTCAGGCTGCAGTGAGCCACGGTCTTACCACTGCACTCCAGCCTGGGCAACAGATCAAGATCCTGTCTCAAAAAAAAAAAAAAAAAAAAAAAAAAAAAGATTTGCTAAATGGATTCAAAAACAGGATCCAATTATATGCTGTCTACAAGAAACTCACTTTAGATCTGAAAATACAATAGCCTAAAAGTGAAAGGATAGAAAAAATATTTCATACAAGTGGTAATCAAAAGGCAACAGGAATTCCTACACAATATCTGGCAAAAGACACTTTAAATCAAAAACTGTTACAGGAGACAAAGAAAGACATTGTATAATGGTAAAAGGGTCAATTTACCAAAAATATATAATGACAAAAAAATTTGTGTACCAAACCACAGAAGTCCTAAACATATAAAGCAAACTAACAGAACTGAAGGGAGACAGATAGAAACACAATAATAGTAGGAGACTTCCATACCTCACATTCAATAATGGATAGAATTACTAAGCAGAAGATCAATAATGGATAGAATAACTAAGCAGAAGATCAATAATGAGAAGACTGAAACATTTACACCAATTGGACCTAACAGACATACACAGAACATTCCACCCAACAACAGCAGAGTATACAATCTTCTCAAGTGCACAGGGAACATTTTCCAGGAAAGACAACATATGAGGTCACAAAATAACTCTTAACAAATTCAAAAAGGTTTTGATCACAATGAGATGAAACTAGAAATCAATAGCACAAGGAAAATTGGAAACTCCACAAATATGTGTAAATAAATTAACATACTCTTGAACAGCCGATAGGTCAAAGAAGAGGTCACAGTGGAAATTAAAAAATACCTTGGGACAAGTGAAAATGAAAACACAACATACCAAAACTTCTGGGCTATGGCAATAGTGGTGCTAAGAGGGAAGTTGATAGCAATAAATGCCTTATATTAAAAAGAAGAAATATCTCAAATAAACAACCTAACTTTACATCTCAAGAAAGCAGAAAAAGAGCAAACTAAAGCTAAAGTCAGGAGAAGAAAGGAAATAAAGAATATAGCAGAAATGATTATAATAGAGAATAGAAATAAAATCAATGAA
The DNA here is from genome assembly GCF_000951045.1 of Mandrillus leucophaeus. Taxonomy (NCBI): domain Eukaryota; kingdom Metazoa; phylum Chordata; class Mammalia; order Primates; family Cercopithecidae; genus Mandrillus; species Mandrillus leucophaeus. The sequence continues at coordinate 938,515 of NW_012100654.1, read as the reverse complement.
ACCAGATTGGGTTTCAAGAAAAAAATTAACAAAATGGACAACCCCTTAGCTAAATTAAGAAAGAAAGAGAGATGACTCAACTAACTAAAAGTAGAAGTAACAGAAAGGGCATTACAACTGATGCCACAGAAATAGAAAGGATTATAAGAGAATACTAAGAACAATTATATTTCCACAAACTTGATAACCTAAAGAAATGGACACATTCCTAGAAACACACAACCTACCAAGCCTGAACCATGAAGAAACGAAAAGTCTGAACAGACCAATAACAAGTAAGGAAATTGAGTCAGTAATCAAATACCTTCCAACAAAGAAAAGTCCAGGACCAGATGTCTTCAATGGAGAATTCTACCAAATATTTAAAAATAACTAACACCAATCCTCCTGAAACTATTCCAAAAAATTAAAGAGGAGGGAATACTTAGGTTATTTTATAGATCAGCATAACCCTGATACCAAATCCAGGGAAAGACACTACGAGAAAAGAAAACTGCAGACCAATGTCCTTGATGAATGTAGATGCCAAAATCCTCAACAAAATACCAGCAAACAGTATTCAAAGCACATTAAGATTATACACCATGACCTAAATAAAGTGGGTTTTATTCCTAGAATGTAAGGATGATTTAACTTATGAAAATGAATCAAAGTTATAACACATTAACAGAATGAAGAACAAAAGTCACATGATCATTTCAACTGTTGCAGAAACAGCATTTAACAAGAGTCAACATCCCTTGGTGATAAAAACACTGCACAATATAGGAATAGAAGTAAACCACCTCAACATACTAAAGGCAGTTAATACAAGCCCACAGCTAACATCATACTCAAAAGTGAAAAATGGAAAGCTTTCCCTCTAAGATCAGGAATGAGGCAAAGATCTCCCCTCTCACCACTTCTATTAAATATGGCATTGGAAGTCTTAGCTAGAGCAATTGGATAGTAAAAATATATAAAGGGCATTCAATTGAAAAGGAAGAAATAAAATTATCTCTGCTCACAGATGACATGATTTTTTTTATGTAGAAAACCCAGAAGCTTTCACACACAGAAAAACTATGAGAAATAATAGACAAATTCAGCAAGGTTGCAGGATTTGAAATCAGCAAACAAAAATCTTGGATTTCTATACAGCAACAGTGAACAATCTGAAAAAGGAAATTAAAAAACAATCCTATTTAAATAGCATAGAAAGAATAACATATTTAGTAACAAATCTACTCTAAAGATGAGAAAGACTTGTACACTAAAAACAGTAAAATATTGCTGGAAGAAATTAAGGAAGACTCAATAAATAGAAAGATATTTTGTGTTCTTAAGTTGGAAGACAATATTGTTAAGATGTCTGTACTACCCAAAGTGATCTACAGATTCAATGCAACCCTTATAAAAATCCCAATGGCATTGTTTGCAGAAATAGAAAAAGTTATTCTAAAATTAATGTGAAATCTCAAGAGATTCCAGATAGCTGAAAAATATTTTAAAAGAAGAACAAAGTTGAACTCACAAGCCCTGATATTCCTGATGTTAAAACATACTGCAAAGCTACGGTAATCAAAACTGTGTGTTATCAGTATAAAAACAGACAAATAGACCAATGGAATAGAAGAGAGGACCCCAACAATAGGGCAGTTCTTCAAAAAATTAAAAATGGAATTACCATATGATCCAGCAATTCCACTTCTGTGTAAATGCCCAAATGAATTGGAAGCAGTCCCTCAAAGAGATATTTGCACACCCATGTTCATAGCAGCATTATTCACAACAGCTGATAGGTGAAAGCAACACAAATGTCCCTTTATGGATGAATAAATAAACAAAATGTGGTATGCGCATACAAGGGAATATTATTTAGCCTTAAAGAGGAAGAAAATTTTGTTTTGTGCAACAACATAAGTGAACTTTGAGGACATTATGCTAAGTGAAACAAGCCTGTCAGAAAAAAGATAAGTACAGGTCATCACTGACTTATGATGGTTTGACTTACAATTTTTCCACTTTACAATGGTGCAAAAGCAATATCCATTTAGTAAAAACCATATTTTAATTTTAGGTTTGGATCTTTTCCCAGGCTAAGGCTATTCAGTACCATGGTCTCTTTCAACGCTGGGCAGTAGCTACGAGCCACAGTTTCCACGCTTGCCAGTTAATTTTGCCCAACTGTGGGCTAATGTAAGTGTTCTGAGCATGTTTAAGATAGGCTAGCCCAAGCCATGATGTTCGATAGATTAGGTATATTAAATGTATTTTTGACTAACCACAGGTTTATCAACATAATTCCAATGTAGGTCGAGGAGTATCTGTACTGTATGATTCTGCTTTGAGGGCTGTCTAAAGTAGCCGGATTCATAGCAACAGAAAGTAGAACGGTGGTGACCAAGGGAAGAAGGGAAGGAGAGAAGGGGAGTTGCTGTTTAATGGGCATAGACTTGCAACTTGAAAAAGCTCCAGAGAGATCTGTTTCACAACAATGTGAATAGATGTGACACCCCAGAACTATACACTTAAAAGTTATTAAGATGGTACATTTTGTGCTAGGTATTTTTTTTTTTTTTTACCACAATTGTGTGTGTGTGTGTGTGATGTATCTCTATAAAGGGGAGGGTCCCATCATCACACACAGTCCCCCAGGCTTCCTTCCCATCTCCATCTCCGGTTCCACCATAACCAGCATTTCAAGTTTGGTCCACAAAATATCCCACAACTTTGTTTTAAATGCACAGATAAGCCTTATACATAAGTGAAAAATATTTAAGTGGTATTATATTGTATATCAGTATTTATCTATCGTGTTTTGAGAAATAAAAACTCTCTATGAACCTAATCAAAATTTACAAAGTACATCAGGGAAAACAGAATTTAGCTAGATTGGGGTTAAATTATGTTAAGAACAGCAGGATTCTCTAAGACTCTCCAAGATGGATTCTTATCACATTCTCAAATGCGCAAAGGGAACAGTTTGGTGGCTCTGGAACCAGACATGGGGGTTGTGGCTCTGCCACTTACTAGCTTTGAGATAGATCTTGGCCAAATTACTAAACATGTCTATATTCCAGTCTTCTCAAGTTCAAAGTGGGGGCATTCATAGCTCCTACTCAATAAAACTGTGGAGGGGATATAATGGCTTAATACTCTACAAGACTTGGGACAGTATCTGGCATGAAGTGTCATATAAGCCCTAGTGTATCAGTTCACTAGAGCTGCCGTGACAAAGCACCACTCCCTTAAAGAAGAGAAATATATTGTCTCCTGGTTTTCAAGGCTGAAGTTCAAGATTAAGGTGTCAGCAGGATTGGCATTCTTTTTTTTTTTTTTTTTGAGACAGAGTCTCGCTCTGTCGCCCAGGCTGGAGTGCAGTGGCGCAATCTCAGCTCACTGCAAGCTCTGCCTCCCGGGTTCATGCCATTCTCCTGCCTCAGCCTCCCGAGTAGCTGGGACTACAGGCGCCCACCACCACGCCCGGCTAACTTTTTTGTATTTTTAGTAGAGACGGGGTTTCACCATGTTAGCCAGGATGGTCTCGATCTCCTGACCTCGTGATCCACCCCGCCATGGCCTCCCAAAGTGCTGGGATTACAGGCGTGAGCCACCGCACCTGGCAGGATTGGCATTCTTTTCATAAGGATGCCAGTCACATTTTATTGTGAGCTCATCCTACCCCAGTATGATCTCATTTTAACTAATTATGTAATAACTCTATTTACAAATAAGGTCAAGATCTGAGGTTCTAGGGGTTAGAACTTCAACATTTGAATGGGGGAGAGGACACATTTCAACCCATAACATCTAGCTGTTGTTATGTCTTGCAAGATCAGCAGCAAATGGCAGAGGGCCAAGGTTTCACTTTTAGAGTTGGTATTGTGTTCCCAGGTGTGTGTAAATTCCAGCCCGCAGAGAAATCAACCAGGATTACCACTTTTGACTCCAGCCTGAAGAAGCCCTCCCTCCAACCTTGAAAAGCTACTGAGCAGAGTTGACTACCCTCAAACTCCACTTCCAGTGAGTTTCTGGACTAAAGTCTTTGTTATTTCTCAGCAGCATCCACAAGGGTCTTGAAACCAAAGATTCACCTAATTTGCATAACCAAAAATGCCTAGAAATAAGCCAGATTACAAATGAACCCTGTCACATGTCATGGCTTTCCTTCCATCCCCAGCAGCAACCCCCACCTCTGAGGAACACCAGGCAAAGATCAGACCAGCTCTTCTAGGCTTGTCATCAGGAAAGCTAAGGATTGCATCTCCCCAGCACAGAGGGGCACTTGATAAATTTATCAAATGAGTATTCTGCTCCCACTTTTGGACAAGGCCCCTTGAAAAGGCCCTAGCCTTGCGTGAAAGAATAAAAATAGCATGAGGAAAATGGAAACCTTTGTCTAATCACTAGGATATAGAACCCCTTCTATACATCACTACAAAGGCAAAATCAATATAGAATTTACAGACTCAACCACTTAAAGTTTAAAATATCTATATGTCATAAAGTGTCATAAACTAAATTAAAGGCAAAGTACAAAGATACGGATTTCATGTTAGCAACACAATTATCAGAGAAAGACATATATATGATGTTCTTCCTATGTATATGATAAAAGCCAAAATATAAAAGACAAAACACTAATAATATAGCAATGATCAGAGGACATGGGTGAGTGGTTCACATACTATAGAATGGACAACAAATACTGGCCATAAATGGAAACAAAAACAAATGTGTGACATAATTTTACACTTAAACTGGCAAATAATATTTTAAAATATAATAGTGATCATTCAGAAGGTGGGCAGTATTCAGTACTAATGACTCTAATATGCGAAGACTGGCTGATTGGATGCAACAAAGCTGCAAAAATGTGCACACCTTTTGACCTAACAAGGCTAATTCTAGGAATTTATTCTAAAGATGCAGTAATAGATGTTGCTAAGACTTATCTGTTGCATCATTTTCATCAGTAAAATATTCTAAGAACAGAATATATGTGTGTTGCTCATTATCATATTCCCAGCCCCTCACGCAAGGCCTGGTGCCCAACAGATATTTCATAAACTGACCTTCGAATGAACCTAAATGTTCAATATTTGGAGATTGTGGTCACAAATTGTAATACATCCCCATGATGAACTATTTTCCACCATTAAAATAGATACAGTAAAGGAATATCTATGACTAGGAAAACAGAAGGCTCATTCTACCCTTCTTGTTCTACCCTTCTACTCCACTACTGTACAGGGATTGGTCATTCTTCCCCTGCCAGTCCCAGCTCCTATGAGGCCACCTCTTCACTACAGTGGCAGTTACACTGGACTCAGGATCTAAATGGCTTTATTAACCAGTAAAAAATAATGAAAATAAATGAACAATAACTGCTTTCATGGGATTAAAAAGATAACTATAAAATAAAACCAGGCTGAGGTCTCTGAGTCGCCGCTGCCACCTGCGCCTGGCCTATGCCTACAGTGGCACTTCCCGGCTGCACGCTCTACTCGTCCCCGCCCCATGCAGGTGGACCTTAGCAAGCGGTCTGGCCCTTGAGCCTGCAGAAAGTGGACGAGCAACTGCAGCACCCGCTGCATGTCACCTACGGCGGGGCAGAGGTGCACGAGCTGGGCAGAGTGCTGACGCCCACCAAGGTTAAGAACAGACCCACTAGCATTTTGTGAGATGCTCTTGATTTGGAGAAACCCTGCACCTTGGTCCTGACAGCCCCGGGTGCTCCCACAGGGAAGGATCCCAAATACAGTGAATGGCATCATATCCTGGTGGTCAACATGAAGGATAATGACATCAACAGTGGCACAGTCCTCTCCAATTACCTAGGTTCGGGGCCTTACAAGACCACAGGCCTCCACCGCTGTCTGGCTGGTTCACCAGCAGGACAGGCTGCTGAGGTGTGAAGAGTCCATCTTAAGCAACCTATCTGGAGACCACCGTGGCAAATTCAAGGGGGCGTCCGTCCATAAAAAGTACGAGCTCCAGGTCCTGGTGGCCAGCACATGTTTCCAGGCTGAGTGGGACTACTAAATGCCTAAACTGTAGGAACAGCTGTCTAGGAAGTAGGGGGCAGCTCAGGGACCTGAACTGTCATGGAGGTCCCAAGTCGTGTTCCCCAGTTCAGTGTTGTGTACAGATTTCTCCTCTTCCCACTCCCTTTTGCACAGGCAAGACCTAAGCATTCAGATGGCGGTTTATGGTGACTTTTCCTGCTGCCTGTGCTTTATAATTCTAGTCACTCATTCACTCAGTCAGGTTTATGTTTTGATCAAATTTAAACTCCATATGGGAGATATTTTGGATGACTGTTGTAGGGTCATCAAATTGTTAATGTAAAAATAGCAACCCAGTAATGAGATTGCTGGGTCAAATGGTATTTCTAGTTCTAGATCATTGAGGAATTGCCACACTGTCTTCTTCCATGGTTGAACTAATTTACACTCCCACCAACAGCATAAAAGCGTTCCTATTTCTCCACATTCTCTCTAGCATCTGTTGTTTCCTGGCTTTTTAATGATCACCATTCTAACTGGCATGAGATAGTATCTCATTGTGGTTTAGATTTGCATTTCTCTAATGACCAGTGATGACGAGCATTTTTTTCATATGTCATTCTACTATAAAGACACTTGCACACGTATGTTTATTGTGGCCTGTTCACAATAGCAAAGACTTGGAACCAACCCAAATGCCCATCAATGGTAGACTGGATTACAAAAATGTGACATATATACACCATGGAATACTATGCAGTCATAAAAAAGGATGAGTTCATGTCCTTTGCAGGGACATGGATGAAGCTGGAAACCATCATTCTCAGCAAACTAACACAAGAACAGAAAACTTAACACTGCATGTTCTCACTCATAAGTGGGAGTTGAACAACAAGGACACATGGACACAGGGAGGGAAACATCACACACTGGGGCCTGTTGGGGCATAGAGGGCTTGGGGAGAGGTAGCATTCAGAGAAATATCTAATCTAGATGATGGGTTGATGGGTGCAGCAAACCACCACTGCACATGTATACCTGTGTAACAAACCTGCATGTTCTTCACATGTACTCCAGAACTTAAAGTAGAATAATAATAACAAAAAAATAGCAATCCAGAATTTAAAGAAAGAAAAATTGGGGGGAAAGAGACCACGTCTATAGTAATAAAGGAAAGCATCAACGAATCTTTTTTGGAGGTTAAAAAAAAAAAGAATTGGTTGCCTCTGCCTTTGTGATCCTGAGTCCAGAATTGTACACAGTGTGTTTTTATGGTGCTGTCATTCACCTTGACAACCAGAGGCTGGCACTGAGGCTAAACCCCAACATGGCACATCGCAGATGCCTTAATAGGTGTCAGTGTCTCGTTCTGGTCCCTTTAAAGAGCATTCCTGGAAAAAGCAGTAGAGAGAGTGACTTTGCTGTTGTTGGGGCATGACCATCTAGACCTATAGCAGTGCCAGCTGACAGCTTATCAGGAATCCTTCAATCTGTGTCCATTAAATTGATCATTCATCATGGGGGTAAGAAAAGCTAGTCTGGAGTTGCTGAATGTTGTGGTAATTCTGCTGTTTGCTTATAGTTGAATAAAAATAGAAACCTTGAATAAAAAAAATAAAATAACGGCATGAAGCAGAAAAGGAATTAATAAAGATAAAAGCAGAAGTTAATTAGAAAGCAACTAGTAGGCACAATTGAGAAAAGGGATCAATAATTGTTTCTTTGCAAAGATCGGTAAAATAGATAAGTTTCTGGCAAGTCTGACAAGCAAGACAGAAAGAGTGAGAAATAGAATGAAAGTATGCAATATTAGGTATGAGAAAGTGAGACAATTATAGCTGTAAATAGAATTAACAATTAGTTGTTAATTGATTGCTGGTGGGTCTATGTAGTTATAGGCAAAAGATGGAGGTTTTTGGAGTTTCCATCTCTCTGCTTACATGGCTCATCTGTTCTTGCATGCTGTCCACTTTTTCCATTAGGACCCATAGTGTATTATTCATAGTTGTTTTAAATTCCTTGTCTAATCATTCCAACATTCCTGTCATATCTGAGTCTTGTTCTGATGCTTTCTCTTCTGTCTCTTCAAGTTGTGTTTTTTGTCTTTTAGTGTGCCTTGTAATTTTTTGTTGAAAGCATTTCATGATATATTGGGTAAAAGGAACTGAGATTGATAGGCCTTTAGTGTGAGATTTGTATGCTCATTTGACTAGGAATTAGGGTGTGTTTACTGTTTGCTGTAGCTGTAGGTGTAGGAAGATAAAATTTCCTTGGGTGTCTATGATTTTGCCTACCCTGTTTTACAGGAGCCCTACTGATGTGGTGGTAAGGTGTCGGGGAGGGGAAGCTTTCTATAGTTCTGTAAAGGTCTCAGTATTTCAGTAAGTCTATGAGCCTGGGCTGTGAACTTCACAAGTGCTTCTCAGTTGCTTTTCTCCCCCTATATGCCTTTCATGAGTTGGGAAAACTAGAAGGGGCTGGAGTTGGCTATTTCCTTCTCTCAGTTAAGCTCTAGTAAAACCTCAGTCTGTTAGGCTCTGGCAAACAGTTTCCCTTAATGGCAGGGCTTGTTAAAATAGAATGCTCTGGAGTACTTCAAAATAACTTCTTTTCTCTGTCCCTTGTGTATTAATCTGTTCTCACGTTGCTATAAAGAAATACCTGAGACTAGGTAATTTATAAAGAAAAGAGGTTTATTTGGTTCATGGTTCTGCAGGCTGTACAGAAAGCACAGTGGCATTTGCTTCTGGGGAGGCCTCAGGAAGCTTTGACTCATGGCACAAGGCAAAGGGGGAGCCGATGTGTTACATGGTGGGAGCAGGAGCAAGACAGAGAGCAAGGGGAGAGGTGCTACACACTTTTTTTCTTACACTTTAAGTTCTAGGGTACATGTGCACAATGTGCAGGTTTGTGACATAGGTATACATGTGCCATGTTGGCTTGCTGCACCCATCAACTTGTCATTTACATTAGGCATTTCTCCCAGTGCTATCCCTCCCCCAGCCTCCCACCCCCTGACAAGCCCCAGTGTGTGATGTTCCCTGCCCTGTGTCCAAGTGTTCTCATTGTTCAATGCCCACCTATGAGTGAGAACATGTGGTGTTTGGTTTTCGGTCCTTGTGATAGTTTGCTGAGGATGATGGTTTCTGGCTTCATCCATGTCCCTGCAAAGGACATGAACTCATCCTTTTTTATGGCTGCATAGTATTCCCTGGTATATATGTGCCACATTTTCTTAATCCAGTCTATCATTGATAGACATTTGGGTTGGTTCCAAGTGTTTGCTATTGTGAACAGTGCTGCAATAACATAAGTGTGCATATGTCTTTATAGTAGCATGACTTTTAATCCTTTGGGTATATACCCAGTAATGGGATTGCTGGGTCAAATGGTATTTCTAGTTCTAGATCCTTGAGGAATCGCCACACTGTCTTCCACAGTGGTTGAACTAATTTACACTCCCACCAACAGTGTAAAAGCATTCCTGTTTCTCCACATCCTCTCCAGCCTCTGTTGTTTCCTGACTTTTTAATGATTGCCATTCTAACTGGCATGAGATGGTAACTCATTGTGGTTTTGATTTGCATTTCTCTGATGGCGAGTGATGATGAGCAGTTTTTCATGTGTCTGTTGGCTGTATAAATGTCTTCTTTTGAGAAGTGTCTGTTCATATCCTTTGCCCACTTTTTGATGGGGCTGTTTGTTTTTTTCTTGTACATTTGTTTAAGTTCTTTGTAGATTCTGGATATTAGCCCTTTGTCAGATGAGTAGATTGCAAAAATTTTCTCCCATTCTGTAGGTTGCCTGTTCACTCTGATAGTAGTTTCTTTTGCTGTGCAGAAGCTCTTTAGTTTAATTAGATCCCATTTGTCTATTTTGGCTTTTGTTGCCATTGCTTTTGGTATTTTAGTCCTGAAGTCCTTGCCCATGCCTATGTCCTGAATGGTATTGCCTAGGTTTTCTTCTAGGGTTTTTATGGTTTTAGGTCTACATTTAAGTCTTTAATCTATCTTGAATTAATTTTTGTATAAGGTGTAAGGAAGGGATCCAGTTTCAGCTTTCTACATATGGCTAGCCAGTTTTCCCAGAGGTGCTACATACTTTTTAACAACCAGATCTCGTGAGAACTCTATCATAAGAATAGCACCAAGGGGATGGTGACAAACCATTCATTCCTTAAGGATCCACCACCATGATCCAATCATCTCTCACCAGGCTCCACCTCCAACATTGTGGATTACAGTTCAACATGAGACTTGGGCAGGGACACAGATTCAAACTATATTGCCCTACTGGAAGCAGAAGGGGATTTATCTTCAGTTCCCACTATGAGAACCTGGTAGTTTCTGGAAGTAAAACTCAATAATTAAGTGTGCTCCCACCCCCTCAAGACTGGGCCACCTGAAGTTTTTAACTTTTAAGCTCATCCACACCACACTGAGCCTCCAGAAACTCATCAATTACAGTTCAGGATTTTCTACCCCAGTACTGGTTTCTGGGAAGGTTTCTGCTCATAGGAGTCAACCTTAAATAATGAGACTCAGAAAATATGATTAAGTATAGAGTTTATTTGAATGCAAAGTTTAAGGATGTCAACTGAGAATCACAGGATCCAAATAAATGAGTCAGTGTTCCAAAGTGGAGAAGTTTGGGCTTCCTTGATATAAGCAGAGACAGAGGTTCAGGAGGATTATGACATTTTCCATACAAGACCAATGCATACCTTACAGAGATTTGGTTGGTTAAAGATTGCTGCATTCCAGGGAGAATTACTTATTACTCTGTAAAGGAGGGTAGTGAGCTCAAGGGGGTCTTATCCCTGGCACCTTTTCTGTCTTTTCTAATTCTCTACAGTACAAGAATAAGGAAGGGAGTTAATCCATAACTGGAGAAGCAGAAGTTGTAGCTGCATGCTTCATGACTCAGGCCATATAGTCTCATTTCTCTCAAATAATCCAAAAGCCAACAGCTTTATATTTGAATTATTTAATTTCTAGTCCAGTAAGTTGTGATCCTCTGTATACACCTGTCTTTCCAATTTTGGAGGCAGTTGTTTTCCCTGTGGTCTCAGTTCTTTATGGATCTAAGAAGAGTTGCTAATTTTCAGTTTAGTTTTGTTTTCTTCTTATTACAAGGATAGGAGTGAAGACCAAGCTCCTCACATTTCAGGCCAAAAACCAGAAGTCTCCAAACATTTTAAAGTCTAAGTACAGTTGATACTTTTCACAGGAAATATAAATGACCAATAAGTAGTAGAAAAAGTAAATATATCAATAAATATTCATGGCATGGAAGACCACTTTAACTTAAAAAGTATCTGTCGCAAGCCAACAACTTACAACAAGTTGAATGATTAAACACTAGAGAAAAACATACGCATAATCTATGATCTAAGATTCCAGAAACCCTTTAAAATTCTTGGGATCAATTAAATCTCACAATCAGGCTTTTTTTTTTTTTTTCAGATTTCTCAAATACAATGTCATACATGTATTATACCTTGGAAAACAACCCCAGTGAGGACCAGGAGAGCAGTCCATAATCAAGCACGTTACTGCCTAGGCCACCAAATGCACTTGCCCCAAGTTGTATACTTAAAGAGTGCAAGTAGTCCACATTGGTTCAGGTCAGATTTTATTACCCAAAGAGTTTGCCACAGACGTTAGATTTCAGAGTTTTTTGGCATTTAGGAATTGCAGATGAAGTGCTGTAAACCTATAACTATCAATCAAAGTTGTTCATAAAATTCTAGACAATGCAATAGGACAAAAAATAAGCTTAAAAACATTGGAAAGAAAAGAGATAAAATTGTCATTACATTAATTGTCCATTTCCAGAAAATAAGAAAGTACAGAAAACTAGATTTTAGAGTGTTTTTTTAATTCAATATTTTCTATATACATACATATAAATGTGTGCGAACATGTATGTATGTTTGTGCATGTATGTAAGAATGGGTAACACGTTTCTTTTCACCCAGATGGAGATTGAGGAGAGAGAGTAACTGTTCTTGACAAATAATTTAATCCAGTCTTTTCTAGACTGTGCATTTCTGAGGCTCTAATTGTGTTGCTAAGGGAGAGGCATTTAAAGCAGGTTTGTGGCTGCTTTCTTACTCTGCTAAGGCTGAAAGGGAAGCAGAAAAAGAACAAAGAACTAAATACCACCATGGATAATGGTGTGATTTACTGATTCCATGGGAGGAAATGTGTTCTTTCTAATTAAGAGTCAGTTAGGAGACATTTTCTTCCTTGCAGTGGCAAGAACTAATGTTTGTCCTTAAGAAAGACATGTTTGTGCTTAAGTCAACAGACACTCTGTACCATGCACAGATTAATTTCCCAATAGACTAAACTTTTAAACGTGAAACATCAATAAAATTATTTCAATAAGATATAGAAGAGTAATCCTAAAACCTTGGAATAGAAAGTGTTTTCATTCTCAGACGTCCAAAAGAAACAATTTGACTCATTTAACCATGTAAAAATATATAATTTTTATGGTAAAAAAAAAAAAAAACACCAAAAATCTTAAAAGAGGAAGTCACAGGTAAAAGTATTCACAACTAAAATGATCACAGAGGGTGTAATCATTGAATTGTGCTCCTCAAAAAATATCTGTTGCAATCCTAACCCCAGTACCTCAGAATGTGACCTTATTTGGAAATGGGATCTTTTCAAAAGTAATTAAGTGCCTCATATGAGGCATTAGGGTGGGCCCTGATCCAATGTGACTGGTGTATTTGAGTATTTGAAGTGGGAGAATACTTGATACCAGAGATAGGAGGCCAGAAAGAAATAATACATTTACAATGCAGAGCAAACACCATCTTTCAGGGAGAATTCTGGGAATATGGTAAGCTGAGCCCAGATCCATTTCCTTCATTCCCACATGTACCTTTTCTGGACCAATTAGCTGCTGAGACTCTGGGCATCTATCTGGGTGCTCATGTGGCCTGGGCTTCTATGATCATCTCAAAAAGAAGACTTCAGTGGTGCCTTCTCCCCAGTAGCTCAGTGGCAGGTACCTGGAAGTCAGCACCGGTGAGCTGCCAGGAAAATCCTGGGAAGCGTTGGGGGAAGTTCCCATCAGCCCCATGAGCCTGCCTGGTTTCCGTGGTCAAGAAGATACTAAATGTGGGCTGAGTCCTCCTGACCCTGCAGCTAGGGAAATGCAAAGAGGATGGAGGAACAGGGGTTTCAGCACATGACCTGCAGTCAGCCTGCTGCAGTGTCACCAGAGCATGGAGGCAGAAATCTCTGCACCTTCTACCACCTGTAGAGCTGCTGCCATGCAGGGAACACCAACAACCAGACTTGAGCCCTGATGAGCCAACACCTAGCCCACAGGATCATGGCAGCCAGAGGGCAAGGTTAGCTCACAAAAGATAGAACTCACACCTGGAGAAAGAGAGCTGCTAAAGGACAAGGGTGCAGCTGGAAGAAAATTGGAGGAGGTGAAGAGGGAAAGGACATTTAAATGGATGCAAGAGTGGTACAAAAGAGTTTCTGGAGCTAAAAATAAACACAATTTTCTGCTCCAAAAATTCAGTGGGTGAGTTATAAGAGAAAAGAGACACTGTTGAAACCTGAATTAGAATTAGCATTCTGAAAATTTACTACTTATTGCAATAATATCTCAAAAGATAGCAAATATATCAAATAAGACAGAAATATATCAAATAAGATAGCAAATATATCAAATAAGACAGAAATTATCATAAACAAATATATAAGGGTGTGGAGCAGTGCATACCAAGGATGAGACAGTGGGAGTGTCCACCCTCAGCTCAGACAATCATGTGTGCCTTGTCAGGAGATAATTTAGAAAACCAACTAAAAAAGAGTTGGTTTTCTATGATCACAATGGACTGGCAATACTCAACAACATTAGTGATACAATAGTCCTCAAAAAAGTCTTCTCTTCATCTAAGACATAAACACTTGCTGCAGTTACTGTTTTTTTTTTTTTTTAAATTAACTTTACCTTTTAGAACAGCTTAAGTTGTCAAAAAGATTTAAAAGATTATATAGAGAGTTCCCAAATACTCCTTCATCCATTTCTCCCTAAAATTAGTATCTTTCATTAGTATAGTATATTTGTTACAATTAATGAATCAATACTGAGACTAACATCTAGAGCTTATTCTGATTTTCTTATTTTTCACCTAACATGTTTTTCTGTCCCAGGATTCCACCCCGGATCCATTACATTTACTTGTCATGTCTCCTTAGGCTCCTGTTGGTGTGGCAGCTTCTCAGACTTTCCTTGTTTTTGAAGATTTCAACAGTGTTGAGGATTAAGAATTTTATAAGATGCCCCTTTTTTGAAATTTATATGATGTATATCTGATATTTTTCTCATGATTAGATGTGGGTTATACGTAGACCACACAGGTAGAGAAGCAACGCTCATCACATCATAATAACATTACAATGCTATCAACATGATTTGTCACTGTTGATATTGACTTTTGTCAAAGATCAGTTGACTATATTTGTGTGAGTCTATTTCTGGGCTCTCTACTCTGTTCCATTGATCTCTTTGTCTATTCTTTTCCCAGTATCACACTGTCTTGATTACTGTAGCTTTATAGCAGTAAGCTTTGAAGTTGGATTGTGTCAGTCCTCTAACTTCTCCTTTTTTATTTTTTTTTTGAGATGCAATTTCACTCTTATTGCCCAAGCTGGAGTGCAATGGTGTGATCTCGGCTCGCTGCAACCTCTGCCTCCCAGGTTCAAGTGAGTCTCCCGCCTCAGCCTCTCAAGTAGCTGGGATTACAGGTGTGCACCACCATGCCTGGCTAACTTTTTGTATTTTTAGTAGAAACGGGGTTTTACCATGTTAGCCAGGCTTGTCTCAAACTCCTGAGCTTTGGATGATCCAACTGCCTCGGCCTCCCAAAGTGTTGGGATTATAGGTGTGAGCCCAGCCTGTCCTCCAACTTCATTCCTCTTCAGTGTCATGTTGGATATTCTAGGTCTTTTGCCTTTTTGTATAAACTTTAGAATTAGTCTTTGATATCCACAAAGTAGGTAGCTGGGATTTTGATTGAACTGCATCAAATAAAATTAAGTTGGGAAAGACTGACATCTTAAACAATATTGAATCTTCCTATCTATCCATGAACATGAGATATCTTTCAACTTATTTATGTCTTTGATTTTTAAAAAATTTTATTTTAGGTTCAAGGGTACATGTGCAGGTTTATTATACAGGCAAATTGTGTGCCACAGGTGTTTGATGTACAGATAATTTCATTACCCAGGTAATAAGCGTGGTACTTGATAGTTTTTCTGATCCTCTCCCTCCTCCCACCCTCCACCTTCAAGTAGGCCTCAGTGTATGTTGTTCACCTCCCAATATTCATGTGTTCTAGTTGTTTAGCTCCTGCTTATGAGAACATGTGGTATTTGGTTTTCTATTCCTGCATTAGTCTGCTAACAGTAATGGCCTCCAGCTCTATCCATGTTCCTGCAAAGACATGATCTCATTCTTCTTTTGTATGGCTGCATAATATTTCATGGTGTATGTGTACTACATTTTCTTTATGCAGTCTACTATTGATAGGCATTTGGGTTGATTCCATGTTTTTGCTATTGTGAATAGTGCTTCAATGAACATACCTGTGCATGTGTCTTTATAACAGAATGATTTATATTTCTTTGGCTATATACCCAGTAATGGGATTGCTGGGTCAAATGACAGTTCTATTTTAAGTTCTTTGAGGAATCACCACACTGATTTCTGCAATGTCTGAACTAATTTATATTCCCACGAGCAGCGTATAAGCATTCCCTTTTCCCTGCAACCTCACCAGAATCTGTTATTTTTTGACTTTCTGGTAATAGCCATTTTGACTGGTGTGAGATGCTGTCTCATTGTGGTTTTGATTTGTATTTCTCTAATGATTAGTGATGTTGAACATTTTCTTATATGTTTTTTGACCACATGTCTTCTTTTGAAAAGTGTATGTTTATGTCCTTTGCCCACTTGTTAATGTGGTTGTTGTTGTTACCAAAAAAACTGCTTGTACATTTGTTTAAATTCCTTATAGATTCTGGATCAATAAGGGTGTATAGGTTACATATACTTTCTCCTATTTTGTAGGTTATCTGTTTACGTGTTGATAGTTTCTTTTACTGTGCAGAAGCTCTTTAGTTTAATAAGATCCTATTTGTCAATTTTTTTTTTTTTTGCAATTGCTTTTGGTGTCTTTGTCATGAAATCTTTTCCAAGTCCTGTGTCCAGAAAGGTATTTCCTGAATTATCTTCTAGGGTTTTTATAGTTTTAGGCTTTACGTTTAAGTTTTTAATATATTTTGAGTTGATTTTTGTACACGGTGTTAGGTAGGGGTCCAGTTTCAATCTTCTGCACATGGCTAGCCAGTGATCTCAGCACCATTTATTGAATGGGGAGTCCTTTTCCCATTGCTTGTTATTGTCAACTTTGTCAAATATCAGATGGTTGTAGGTATGTGGCATTATTTCTGGGCTCTCTATTCTGTTCATTGATATATGCATCTGTTTTTGTACAAGTACCATGCTTGTTTTGGTTACTGTAACCCATAGTTTGAAGTCAGGTAACATGATGCCTCCAGCTTTGTTATTTTTGCTTAGGATTGCTTTGGCCATTAGAGCTCTTTTGTGGTTCCATATGACAGTCTTTTCTAATTCTGTGAAGAATGTCATTGGTAGTTTGGTAGGAATGGCACTGAATCTATAAATTGCTTTGGTCTGTATGGCCATTTTAACAATAATGATTCTTCCTATCCATGAACATGGAAAGTTTTTCCCTTTGTTTGTGTCATCTGTGATTTCTTTGAGCAGTGTTTTGTAATTCTCGTAGAGATTTTTTGCCTTCCTGGTTAACTATATTCCTAGGTATTTTATTCTTTTTGCACTATTGTGAAATGGATTATGTTCTTAATTTGGCTCTCAGCTTGGATGCTGTTGTTATATAGGAATGCTACTGATTTTTGTATGTTGATTTTGTATCCTAAAACTGCTGAAGCTGTTTATCAGATCAAGAAACTTTTGGGCAAAGACTATGGGGTTTTCTAGGTACAGGATCATGACATCTGCAAATAGGAATTGGTTGACTTCCTGTCTTCCTATTTGAATGCTTTTATTTCTTTATCTTGCCTGTATATCTTTGATTTTTTTAATTAGAGTTTTGTAGTTATCCCCTAGGAATCTTGTAAAAGTTTTGTTAGATGTATACCTAATAATTTCATTGTTCTGGTGCTAATATAAGTGTTGTTTTTTAATTTCAAAAACACAGAGGTATATAGGAAAGCAATAGACTTTTTTATATTAATCTTGTATTCTACATCTTTGCTATGATCACTTATTAGTTCTAGGTGTTTTATGTTAATTCATTAAAATTTTCTACATAGACAACTATGTCATCTGTGAACAAAGACAGTTATATATCTTCTTTCCAAATCTGTATACCTTTTATTTTCCTTTCTTATCTAATTGCACCAGCTACAACTCCTAGTATGTTGAATAGAAGTGGTGAGAGGGGACATCCTTGCCTTCTTCCTAATGTTAGTGGGAAAGCTTCAAGTTTGTCACCATCAACTGTGATATTAGCTGTATGTTTATTGTAGATTCTCTTTATTAAGTTGAGGAAATTCCCTCCTATTCCTAGTTTGCTGAGTCTGTATCATAAATGGATATTGGATTTTGTCAAGTGCTTTTTTTTACATCTATGCATATGATCACATGATTTTTTTTCTTTAATCTGTTGATATGATAAATTACATTAATTGATTTTTTAATGTTAAACCAATATTGCATACCTGGGATAAATTCCACTTGGCGGTGGTGTATAGTTTTGTGCACTGTTGGATTTGATTTGCTAATATTTTGTTGAGGATCTTTACATCCATATTCATGAGAAATAGTGGTGTGTAGTTTTCTTTTCTTGTAAGGAAAGTCCTTGTCTGCATTTGGTATTAGGGATTAGTAATGGATTAGTAGTGATAGTGGGCTATCTTTTATTTCTGGTATTAGTGATTTGTGTCTTCTCTCCTTCTCTCTCTCTCAGTTAACCTGACTATCCAAGATCAATAAAATTGATCTTTTCAAGTACGTTTTTGGATTTCTTTTTTTGGTTTTTATTTATTTTACATTTCATTAATGTTTGCTCAATTTTTTTGATTATTTATTTTCTTCTGCTTAGTTTGGATTTAATTTGTTCTTCTTTTTCTTTCCCAACGTTAAAGCTTAGATGATTATTTTTGAGATCTTTCTAATTTTCTAATATTTGCAGTCAATGTTATAAACTAAATTTGTTCTTGGACCCCTCTAATAAATTTTTATTTCAGTTATTGGACTTTTCAACTTCAGTATTTCTATGATGTGTCTTTATGTGATTTCTATGTCTTTATTGATACTCTCTATGTGGTGAGACACTGTTTTCCTGGTTTCCTTTAGTTATTTGTATGTGGTTTCTTTTTGTTTTTTGAATATATTTTAAATAGTTGATGTACTGCCTTTGTCTAATAAGCCCAATATCCAGGTATCATCAGTGCAGGTTTCTATTCATTTTTTAAATGTACATAGTCCATACTTTCTTGTTTGTTTGCATGCCTTGTAATATTTTGTTGAACATCAGACATTTTGAATATTATAATATGGAAGTTTTGGAACTCTGAGTTTCCCATATCTCCAGTGTTGCTGCTTGTTTTATTTGTTTTTTGCTTCTTTAGTAACTTTTCTGAACTGGTTTTATAAAGTCTATATTCTTTGTCATGTATAGCCACTGATGTCTCAGTTCCATTAGTTTAATAGTCAGCTAGTAATTAAGCAGAGATTTCCTTAAACACCTGGGAGGAAAATCTCCCAGTCTAAAGATGTGCTCTGTTTGTGTTTCATGTTTGTGTCTCCACCAGGCAGTTTACAACTCTGCCTTAGCCTTCACATCCTGCTTACACAGAGTCAGAAAGTCAGCCAGAGGTTAAAACTTAGGGCCTTCTCAGGTCTCTTTTAGGCATGCAGCCAACCATCCTAGGAATGTGCATAGACTTCTCGACTCTCAGGAGCTTTTCAAAGACTTTATTCCCCCAAAGCATTTCATTCCTCAGCCTTTCCTCCCAAGCTTATTGATTCGTCTATTGTTTCCCCTAATTGTTATCGTTTGAGTGAGATGGAGTGATTTTAACATTTGCCTTTAAAAGTTTCTGATAGAATGTTGAAAGCCCTGGTATAGTTCTGAATTAGGGGAAATAAAGGCAAGCCCATTGATCCCTTCCTTTTGGGAGCCAACATACAGGTCAAAACAAAAAAAAATGCAATTCTTTAAAGATAAGGTCTACTGTGCTTCCTCCAGTACTAGGTACCTGTACTATGAATGCCAACTGTTGTCTCAAGGTCACCACGAAGCCAGGAATGGAAACAGGGTAAGTTAAAATGCCACAAATTTATTTTACTGAGATTCAGCTGGTTTTTCTTAATCAAACATTAAGCTTTGGATTAGTTTCTAGCATTCCTGAAAAGTTGATTTGGGCAGTTTTTGCAGTTAGTTTATTACTTTTGTGGAGGGACAAATTTTGATGTTCCCTACTGTGCCACTTTTGCTTCTCTACCCTTTCACTTTTAACCTGCTTATGTCTTCATATTTATGTGGATTTCTTGCAGTCAATATATAGTTTGGTCTCATTTTTAATCCAATATGACAATCTCTGTCCTTTAATTTGTGTATCTGGACAATTTAGATCTAAAGTTATTATTGATATAGTTGAATAATGCTACCATGTTTGCAGCTTTTTTCTATTCATTTCACTTGCTCTTTGTTTCTTTTTTTCACATGTTCTTTTATTGCTTTCTGTGGTTTTAACTTAGCGTATTATAATATTTCATTTTCTCTCCTCTCAGCATATCAATGTGGGGAAAATTGATATTGAGTTCTCAAATAATAGTAGGAATAAAAGAATAATGTAGAACCTTAAATAAACATGGGAAAATTAAAATAAAGAATATGTTTAAAAAGTATCATGTAAAATAAATAAAACCAAGTCAAGATGGAAAGAATACAATCAAGAATATCAGTCACCATACCCAAAAAAAAAAAAAAAAAAAACCCAAAATGGACTGAATTCCTGTGCCATAAGTACATAAAATTTTTATTTTTCAATTTAAGAAAAAGTTTTTTTAAGAGACAATTTAAAAAATAAATGCTTACCCAAACCTTGCGCATCTCCTGTCAAAGAAGCCTGCAACACTGTGGTGCTTCACCTTCAGAAGGGGCACATTGGTATGTTGAAATGAAATGAAGTATTCCACATTTTTAACATCCCTAAAAAATACAGAGCCTGCTATATTGAGTTAAAAAATAAAGCATAATTTGTTTTTGGAAGAGTGTAAACACTCATCGAAGTGGTAAGAAAACATTACAAATAAAGAGGCAGATAGATAATAAACAAATAAAAGCAAAAAGGAAACAATGTCAGTAGGAACACCAAACCATTGATTAAAAGCACTCAAACAGATAAATATAAATACATTTTCCCTAACTCCCCAACTTGTTAAAAATGTGTATTTTGTACATATGCAAAGTATAACTTGTAAAGAAGATACAACAGTAGTTAACCTATATCCACCAAATATAGCTGTTTAGTACATAAAAATAATTTATTAGAAATGCCAGGAGGCTGTGTCCATTTTCTACCCAATAGCATTTTCCTTTCTTATTTATGAGAGGTGCCTGATTTTGCTGAAGGGTACAATGTGCCCAATTAACAGACCATATTTCTCAGGGTTTGTTTTTTTTTTATCTGCCACAATGCTCATGCAAGTAGGACCAGGCTAGTAAAATGTAAGCAGATGTGTTTTGTGGAACTTCTGAAAAGGTATCTTTAGGATCACTGACTATCTCAGAAATGTGCCTTTTAACTGCCTTCATTCTTCCTTCCTGAATAGGACATAATGGTTCCACCAGCCATCTTGAGAAACACAGATGAACCCATGCTAAGAATGGTGGTGCAGATAGAAGAAGCCTGGTTCTCGTAACTTAGTGGTGCTACCACATCAGCCTGTGATGTTCCATCTCTAAGCATTTTTTAACATAAGGTACTAAACATTCTGTGTTTAAAATATTTTCAAGCCTTGGCAACTTAGTAAGATCCAGTCTCTGCCAAAAAATTAAGAATTTGTGAAATTTAGCTGGGCATGGTGACCCATGCCTGTAGTCCCAACTACTCAGGAGGCTAAGGTGGGAGGAGTACTTGAGCCTGGGAATTCAAGGCTGTAGTGAGCTGAGATCACACTACTGCACTCCAGCCTTGGCAAGAGAGAAATATTCTGTCTCCAGTATATATATGTGTGTGTGTGTGTGTGTGTGTGTATATGTGTGTGTGTGTGTATATATGTGTGTGTGTATATATATGTCTATATGTGTGTGTATATATATGTATATCTCCAATCTAGTTTCTTTCTATTGTATGAGCCAAACTTAATCCTCACTAATACAAATTATTAAACATACAAGCAGAGTAAAACACTTCAATGTATTTCTCCAACAAGAGGACAGATGTTATAGTCAAAAAAGTAAGTGAGAATTTTGCGCATCAAGAAACATTATCAAGAAAGAAAAAAGAATGCCTACAAAATGGGAAAATATATTTGTAAATTATGTATCTAATAAGGGTCTAATATTAAGAATATATAAAGAACTCTTGTAAGTCAACAATGAACATGCAAACAACCAAATTTTTTAAAAAATGGGCAAATGAGTAGATATTTCCCAAAAGCAGAGACACAAATGGCCAACAAGCACATGAAAATATGCTCTTCATCATTAGTTATTAGTTGAAATGCCAATCAAAACCACAGTGAAATACTACTTTATAAATAGTAGGATGGCTATTACCTTGAAAAAAAAAGCGCACACACAGAAAGTAACAAGTGTTAATGATGTGGAGAAATTGCAACCCTTATGCATTGCTGGCAGAAATGTAAAATGGTTCAATCACCATGGAAACAGTTTGGTAGTTCTTCAAAAAGTTAAAATAAGAACTATCATATAACCCATCAAATCCACCCTTAGGTATATGCCCAAGACAATTGAAAACAGAAACTTGAACAAATACATATATACAAATGTTTGTAGCAGCACTATTCACAATAGCCAAAAGGTAGAAACAATCCAGAGTTCCCTCAGTAGATGAATGGACAAACAAGTTGTGGTATAGTCACACAATGGAATATTATTTGGCCTAAAAATGATTGAAATACCGGTACATGCTACAGGGTGGATAAGAAGCAAAAACATTATGCTAGGTGAAAAAACCCAGACACAAAATGTCACATGGTATGATTCCATTTATAGGTGGTGTATTAGTCCATTCTCACACTGCTATAAGGACATATTCAGTACTGAGTAATTTATAAAGAAAAGAGGTTTGATCAACTCACAGTTCCACAGGGCTTGGAAAGACTCAGGAAACTTATAATCATGGCAGAAGGGGAAGCAAATATATTCTTCACCAGGTGGCAGCAAACAGAAGTGCAGAATGAAGAGGGTAGGAAAGTCTCTTTTAAAACCATCAGATCTCATGAGAGCTAACTCACCATCATGAGAATAGGATGAGGGAAACTGTCCAATGATTCAATTGTCTCCATTTGGTTCCTCCCATGACACATGGGGATTATGGGAACTACAATTCAAGATGAGATTTTGGTGGGGACACAGAGCCAAACCATATAATTCCACCCAGCTCCTCCCAAATCTCATATCCTCACAATTCAAAACAATCATGCCTTTCCAACAGTTCCCTAAAGTCTTAACTAATTCCAGCATTAACCCAAAAGTCCAAGTTCAAAGTCTCATCTGAGACATGGCAAGTCCCTTCCGCCTATGAGCCTGCAGAATCAAAAGCAAGTTAGTTACTTCCTAGACACAATGGGGGTATGGGCATTGGGTAAACAAACCCATTCCAAACGGGAGGAATTGGCCAAAACTAAGCAGATGCAGGCTCCATGCAAGTCCAAAATCCAGTAAGACAATCATTAAAACTTAAAGTTTCAAAATGATCTTCTTTGACTCTATGTCTCACATCCAAGGTGTGCTGATGCAAGAGATGGGCTTCCATGGCTCTGAGCAGCTCTGCCCCTGTGTCTTTGTGGGGTACAGCTCCCCTCTTGGCTGCTGCTTTCATGGGCTGGCATTGAGTGTCTGTGGCTTTTCCAGGTGCACAATGCAAGCTGTCAGTGGATCTACCATTCTGGGGTCTGGACGATGGTGGCCCCATTCTCACAGCTCCACCAGGTAGTGCCCCAGTGGGGACTCTGTGTGGGAGCTCTGACCCCCCATTTTCCTTCCACACTCCCCTAGCAGAGGTTCTCCATGAGGCCTATACCCCTGCAGCAAATTTCTGCCTGGGCATCCAGGCATTTCTACACATCCTCTGAAATCTTCATAGAGGTTCTTAAACTTCAGTCTTTGACTTCTGTGCACCCAGAGATTCAATATCACATGTAAACTGCCAAGGCTTAAGCTTGCACCCTCTGAAGCCACAGCCTGAGCTGTACATTGGCCCCTTTTAGCCATGGCTAGAGCAACTGGGATGCAGGGCACCAACTCCCAAGGCTGCACACAGCAAGGGGCCTTGGACCTGGTCCAGGAAACCATTTTTCCCTCTTAGACCTCCAGGCCTGTGATGGGAGGGGCTGCCATGATAGTCTCTGACATGCCCTGGAGACATTTTTTCCCGTTGTCTTGATGATTAGCATTTGACTTCTCATTATTCCTGCAAATTTTTGCTACCAGATTGAATTTCTCCCCAGAAAATTGGTTTTTCTTTTCTGCTGCAACATCAGGCTGCTTCCTCTTGAACACTTCGACACTTAGAGAGTCCTTCTGTCAGATACCCTAAATTCTCTCTCTAAAGTTCAAAGTTCCACAGGTCTCTAGGTCAGAGGCAAAATGTCACCCATCTCTTTGCATATCAAGAGTGACTGGATTAGTCCATTTTCATACTGCTATGAAGAAATACCCAAGACTGGGTAATTTACAAAGAAAAGGGTTTAATTGACTCACAGTTCCACATGGCTAGGGAGGCCTCACAGTTATGGCAGAAGGCAAAGGAGGAGCAAAGTCACATCTTACATGCTGTTGGGCAAGAGAGCATGTGCAGGGGAACTGCCCTTTATAAAACCATCAGATCTTGTGAGACTTATTCACTACCATGAGAACAGCATGGGAAAATCCCACCCTCATGATTCAATTAGCTCCCACTGCGTCCCTTCTACAACACATGAGGATTATGGAAGTTAAAATTCAAAATGAGATTTGGGTGAGGACATAGCCAAACCATATCAGTGACCTTTACTCCAGTACCCAACAAGTTCCTCATCTCCATCTGAGACCACCTCAGCCTGGACTTTATTATCCATATCACTATCAACGTTTTGGTTAAAGCCATTCAACAAGTCTGTAGGAAGTTCCAAACTTTCCCACATGTTCCTGTCGTCTGAGCCCTCCAAGTCTATAGGAAGTTCAAAACTTTCTCACATTTTTCTGGTCTTCTACTGAGTCCTCCAAACTGTTCCAACCTCTGCTTGTTACCCAGTTCCAAAATTGCTTCCATATGTTCAGATATCTTTACAGCAGTACCCCATTACCTGGTACCAATTTACTGTATTAGTCCGTTCTCATGCTGCTAGGACATATCCGAGACTAGGTAATTTATAAAGGAAAGAGATTTAAGTGACTCACAGTTCTACAGGGCTGAGAAGGCCTCAGGAAACTTACAATCATAGTGGAAGGGGAAGCAAACGCGTCCTTCTTCACATGATGGCAGCAAGGAGAAATGTAGAGCAGAGGTGGGGAAAATACCCTATATAAAACCATCAGCTCTCATGAGAACTAATTCACTACGATAAAGACAAGATGAGGGAAACCTCCCCCATGATTCAAGTATTTTCACCTGGTCCCTCCCATGACATGTGGGGATTATGGGAACTACAATTCAAGATGAGATGTGACTGGGGACACAGCCGAACCATATCAGGTGTAATATTCAAATTTATAGAGACAGAAAGCAAATGGGTTGTGGCCAGGTGCTGGGAGTGTGGGGCAGCCGAGGAGTGACTGCTCACAGGTACATGGTTTTATTAGGGATGATGAAAATGTTTTGAAACTTGTACTAAACATACTAAATGCCATTGAATTGTACATTTTATAAAGTGGTGAATTTTATGCTATATGAATTTCATCTCAATTTTTTAAATAAAAAATAGAGGAATCAAATGTGATTATACATACATATGCATGTGTTGCATCCCTGTGTGTCTATTTATATATATATATATAATCTTACATCTCTAGAGTGGAGAATGTACTTTTTCTAAATCCCTTAAACATTTATAGAAATTTACCATGAAATCCTTGTGTCCAAAAATAAAAAAGAAATTATGTTGATCAGGACTCAATAATATTAGAAATAATTATTAAAAATAGGACCAAAAGTAATATATATTTAGAAATTAAAAACATGCTCTCAGTTGACCTTGGATCATGGGGGTGATCAGAATAAAGACTGCGGACTAAAGAAAAGCAACCCAAAGGGGAGCACTTCATAACAACATCAGAAATGAAGGAAGTAAAGAAGAACTCAGCTGTAAACTCCAGAAAACAGAAGAAATAAGGAAGAGAGAATTGGTAAAAATAAAAGATGAGGCCAGGCATGGTGGCTCATGCCTGTGATCCTAGCACTTTTGGAGTCCAAGGTGGGAGGATCACTTGAGGCCAGGAATTTGAGAACAGCCTGGGCAATATCGTGAGACCTTATCGTTACAAAAAATTTTAATTTAAAGATAAAATTATTAAAACATAAAATGGAAATCAAAGTAAGAGAAGACAGTCACAGGAGAGAGAAAAACGATTATAGGTGAAAGCTAAATAAACACCCATGGCACAAATTTCAAAATCTAGATGAAATGAATGATTTCCTAGAAAAAAAATAAGTTATAAAACTTCATACAAATGAAGTGGACATGTTGAATAGAAAACCACCATAGGAGAGACCGAGAATGTGATAGGAAATCTCTCCTTGAATAAGGCACCAAAGCCAGGTAGGATTCATAAACAAATAATTCCAGTGCGATTTAAACTATGTCAACCTACATAAAAAGGGAAAATTTTCCTATTCATTATAACAAGTCAGCAGAACTCTAACACCCAAATTGTATAAAAGAAATATAAGAAATCTATACACTAATTTTACTTCTGAATATAGATGTAAAAATTCTAAATAAAATATTAGTGAAACAAATCAGTAATGTTTCAAAAACTGGTACACTATCAAGCAGGATTTATTCCAAGAATGAAAAAGTGGCTTAATATCAGGAAACAAAGAAAAAAATACACATTATTTTATTAGCACAAGCTGAAAATGCAGTTAACCAAATTCATCAGTTGTTTTTAATGAACACTCCAGGAACTAAGGAAAACTACTTAATAAACATGGCCCACCAAAATTAACATCAGATATTATTTTGAACTACAAAACACTAACATGATTTTAATTAAAACCATTGACTACAGAGGGATTCTCATTCTCACCATTATTTAACAATGTCTTGGAAGTTGTAATGAAGGCAATGAAATAAGAACAAGGAATAATTTCAATAAACATTGTAATATGGTTTGGCTGTGTCCCCACCCAAATCTCATCTTGAATTGTAGCTCTCATAATTCCCATGTGTTATGGGAGGGACCCAGTGGGAGATAATGGAATTATGGGGTGGTTTCCCCCATACTGTTCTCATGGAAATAAGTCTCATGAGAGCTGATGGTTTTATAAGGGGAAACCCCTCTTACTTGGTTCTCATTCTTCTCTTGTCTGTTACCATGTGAGATGTGCCTTTCACCTTCTGCCATGATTGTGAGGTCTCCCCAGCCATGTGGAACTGTGGGTCTGTTAAACCTATTTCTTTTGTAAATTGCCCGGTCTTGGGTATGTCTTTATCAGCAGCATGAAAATGGACTAATACATGTTGGAGGCAGAGGTAAAATAACCTCTGCTCAGAATGATACAATTATGTATAGAAAACCAAGAACCTATTAAGGAGGTAACACTGTAGAGACAGAGAGTAAATCAGTGCTTGTCTATACTGGAGTTGGGAATCAGGAAATGAAAACTGGATTGGAGTGATGTTTGTGTAAATCTGTAAATTTACTGAAAGTTATGAACTGTACATTTTAAATGAGTACATTTTTTGGTAGGTAAATTAGGCCTCAATAAAGTTGTTATAAAAAAATCTTCTAGGTGGAATAAGAAAATTTAACATGGATTAATATGATATTAAATAAAGCAACTCTTTTGCTTAAAAAATTTCAAAAATTTAGGAAGGTACTTGTAAGAAAAGTATGGAAACTATAAAGAAAATTAATAAGCCTTATTGAAAGGCATAAAGCAAGAACTGAACTAATAGAAAACAACCATGTTCTTGAATTGGAAGACTGAATAGCATCAAGATGCCAATTGACCTAAAATTAATATTAAAACTCAGTGCAATTCTAACTAGAATCCCAACAGCATTTTTCTCTCCATTGGATAAGATGATCTTAAGGTTTATGGGGAAAAACAAATACCGAGGATGGCAAATGAAAGTTGTAAAACAGATCAATAACAATGAGAAGATTTGCCTAACTAGGAACCAAAGCATAGGATAAAACCATAGTCATTGAGACAATATGGCCTTAATGTACGAATAGACAAATGGGTCAATGAAAGAGAATGAAACAGCAAGTAAGATACTAATATACATATATACATATATGTGTGTGTGTGTGTGTATGTGTGCATGTATACACAGACGTAGAATTTTTCACACGTGATGGAGATCGTTGTTCAATTTTGTGGGAAAATGGGAAATTGTTTAATGAACAGTACTGGGACAACTGGCTGTCCATTTGCAAAACGATTACACTGGACTCTCATACCATATACAAAATTAAATTCCAAATACACTAATGACTTAAACATAAAAAGCAAAATAATGGAAATCCTGGAAGAAAAATCTGTAAGATTACATGACCACCTTAGAGGGCAAGAAAGAACTTCTTAATCAATACTGGAAACCAAGAGGTTAATTAAAAAAAAAAGATATTGGAATGAGAGAGTTCCCTGACCCACTTGCAGGAGGTGCAACAGGGGTGTGGCTCATCTGTTCAGCTGCTGCCGCTACTCAGACTCCTTATAGGAGGAGGAGCATGCAGATGGGGAGGTGCAGGAGCCAGGGTGAGTGCTTTTGGGCTTCAGTGCCAGGGTGGCATCTAGGGATGTTTGCCTAGACATGTGGAGTGACTCTCAAAGCCCCAGTGGGCATGCTACTGTGCTCTTTTAGCCCTACCATGTGCAGACAGCTTAAGTGTTAACCAGCTCAGTGCCCTCTCAGTCACACATGCACTTGATCAGGTCACACATGCACTTGAAGGATGGTAAATGTGGGAATTTTACTGGATGATGGAGGTGGCTCTCAGTGGGATGGATAGGAAGCTGGAGAGGGGATGAAGTGGGAAGTTGATCTTTCCCTGGAGTCTGGCCATCCAGTGGCTGATCTTCTCTCCAACGGTCCCCAGCTGAACTCTGGATGTTCAGCTGCTCCTTCTCTTCTCTCCTTCTCTGCCTCGCTGTTCTGCCACTCTTCTGCTCTTCTTTTCATCTGCTCTTGGAGTCCAGGGTTTAGGGCTTATATGGCTACTGGACAGGTGGACATGGCAGGCCAAAAGGCAACTTTTGGGCATGAAAACAGGACTGCCTGTTCCCATTTAGGGCCTTAGGTTTCCAGGCTTCAGGGTAGGGCCTTTGTTGGGGAGCCACCCTCTTCTACCCAGTATTTCCCTGTCACCTGTCCATATCATTTCCCCCCTCTGAAGAGACACATCTAACTGCCCTTAGAATATGAACGATGACCAGTCTTAGCTACTTCCTGCTGACAAGGGCATTGTTTGGAGAAAATGACTGTCAGAGTCCTCCCAGAAGTCTATGTAAGGATCCCTAGCAAAAGGAAGCCATTGTTCGAGGCTCCAGTTGCCTGACCATTTGGAGTTTTGATGGCCTTTAGGTGAGAGAGGATAAAAACAAGTTTCATAAGGTTAAGTATACATGGGTTAAACATGTGTACTATACAAGGAAAAAATCTAGTGCCAAAGATTACAGAAATAATAAATGAAATATACTAACAACATTGTACCCCAATCTGTCTCACCCTGGTGAAAGAAATTAGACCTTGTATGGGAGCAGTTAAACTTTATGAGAGAGCTAACTATTCTCACTACATCTGTAGCAGTTAACAGGTGCACCCTGGGAATTCTGGGGTTTATGGGCTTGCATGGTGTCCATTAAAGCTTCTGCCTCTTTCCTCTTAGGGAGGTGTCTCCCTACCTCCATTGTGAAAAACCGAGGTGACCACTTTCAGGAGGTCCTCTAAAGTACTATTTGGTTTCAGGGCCCATTTCTGCAACTTCCTTTTAATATCAAGAAATATATCCTTTAGGATTAGTTGTCCCTCGACGGAATTAGGAGATAGAGAGGTATGCTTTACCAAGGCCCTATTACCTTCTCCAAGAAGGCAGTGGGATTTTCATTAAATCCATGGTCTATCATGAATAGCTTGTTATAATTGAAAGTTTTGGTCCTAGTCCTATGTAAGCCCTCCATTATGCACACCTGAAAGTATCTCCCCTTTCAGTCTCCCATCTCATCACTGGCATCCCAACCAGGGTCAGTCACTGGTACTGCTCCTCTTCCAGTTGTATAAAGTTTGTCCCATTCTCTGAGCTATATGTGATGCAAAGCTCATTCCCAAATCTCTCTGCTGCTTGCAGAGCAGCCGGCTTCTCAGTGTCCATCAGGGTCTGATTCTAAAGTAACACATGTGTCTCCAGGAGAGTTCAAATATTTGGGTGAAATTGTGGAAAGCCTCTATATGTCTGTCAGGGTCATCTGAAAACTTGCCAAGATCCTCCTTAATTTGCTTTAAGTCCTGTAGAGAGAAGGGGACCTGGACCTTACTGGGGTCAAATTCACCAGGCATCTGCTGGAGGGGCAAGAGTGAGACTGGGGCTTGTCTGGGGTGAGGATTTGTAGGAGGGGGTAAGTGAGAGACTGAAGCTGGATAGCGAGATAAGGGTGGACCCAGAGGAGCATGGTTGGAGGGAGCTGGCTCCTCTGCTGGGGGCACCTCTGGGATTCATTTCTTTAGTTCCCTGGGATTGTTTCTTGCAGCCTCTCCTGAGATGGCAAACAGGAGGTCTGGATCAATCCTACAGTGTTGGCAAAGGTCTGGATTACCCTGCAAAGTAAAGAAAGCCTGCACATATGGGGCCTCAGACCATCTGTCCTCACATCTACAGAAAAGGTCCAACTGCTGGACGGTATTGAAATGAATAGTTCCTTCCTGAGGCCAAGCCAATCCTTCATAATTTGGCCAAACGTTTGTGCAGAGGGCTATGAGGTATTTTTCTTCCAGACTCTGAGGGTCAAAGCAGTCCCAGTGGTTCAGGATGCACTCCAGAGGAGTGTAAGTTGGGGGTGGTGAAAAGAGCTAGTTGCCTATTCTGAAAGACAGGGAAATAGAGGCATCCCTCATTTCCTTTTTTGCTTCCAATGAAAACTCAGGATGTGATAGAGAGAAAGCAGGGCATTCCCCCTTTCCCTTCTGTCTTCTTATCCTTGAGTTCTGGCTACCTTAGACAGATGCCACCCATGGGTGCTATTGTGGTCTGCACCTGTGAAGCAGGGAGGGCCTAGAGAACAGGAATTATCCATCATCATCTGTGTCTCTATCCCCACTACTGTCAGCAACCTTTGGGTTCCCTGGGTTGCCTATGCCATGGACCATGGCCTCCTTCCATGAAGCAGGGCTTTAGTCAACAGGAATTTGCCCCTGCCCATTTACACTGTGCCTATTACCTGGCTTTGGAGCCCTCAGATCTGGTTTTCCTTTCTAGAGCCTCAGCCTGAAGCTTGGAACTGAGTTTGAGACCAAAAAAAAAAACAAAAACGGATTTCAGGGGTTGCCTGTATCTGTTTGGATTAAGTCTCAAAAGGGCCCTGCCAGATTTTCAGTTATCCGCCAGCAGGGGTCGCTTCTCCGTTGTTTTCGCTAGCATAAGCAGAGCGCTGGGGTAGGAAAAGAATCGTCTTGCACAGAAAAGGGGGAAAAAAAAGCTTAAGGGGCAAAAGGCAGGTGCAAGGGGGGGGCATGGTGGGGGAAGAACCTCTTGCTCTGTGAAAATGGGTTCCTTTAATTATTGTATCTTTCTCCCAGTTCAGACCAGTGAGGATCCTTCAGCCACTGGGGCTCTGCTGGCGGGGGAAAGGCTCTGCTGGCACAGCAATGGCGAGCAGGGGATGCCAGGCAGCCAGCTGGCTGTGCAGGGTTCCAGCAGCAGCCATAGTTTTCTCCCACCTCTCATGGCCATTGAGTGCAGCTTGTGTATGCTATGGACATGCCCAGGTGCTGGAGACCAGACGGGAGAGGGTAAGAAGGGAAGCCATTGTGCCAGGACCCTGCAGCCACTGAGATGGGGTTTGGGGTCGCACCAAACGGAAACCACATTGTTCTGAATTGTGCCTCTGATGGCTAGGCCAAATGCTCATTCTATTTAACATCATTGCTGCAGTCTGTAGCAAAACCCTTAACATTATAAAAGAAGAGATAGAGCCACTTCAAACCATGAAAGGAGAAGAGACATCACAGTAAAGTCTGCAGGTTGGCCAACAGAGTTCAGTCTTTGGGCTTTCCAGCAACAAAAGATGCCTTCAGTTGCCCCAGGGTTTTAGTCCAGTCTCCAGCAACAGCTAGACCTCCATGTAGGGAAACAGCCAGTAATTTCTTTACTTGCAGGAAAGGGAGATGTGACAGTTCTGCATCTGTATTCCCCCTTGTGGATCCTGGGTGAGACTCCAGATGAAATGGGAGAGTTCCCTGACCCCCTCACAGGATATGTCACAGGTGTGTGGCTAGTCTGTTCAGCCTCCACCACTGCTCAAACACCTTATGACGGGGGGAACATGCAGATGGGCAGGTGCAGGTGCCAGGGCCAGCGCTTTTGGGCTTCGACCCCATGGTGGCATCTAGGGGTGTGTGCTTGTGACTCCTGAAGTCCCAGTGAGTGTGCTCCAGTGCTCTTTTAGCTCTGCTGTCTGTCAGGCCAGGCTAAGCCATCATATCCCCTGTGACCTGTACATATACATCCGGATGTCTGAAGCAACCGAAGAACCACAAAAGAAGTGAAAATAGGCAATTCCTGCCTTAACTGATGACATTCCACCATTGTGATTTGTTCCTGCCCCACCCTAACTGATCAATTGACCTCATGATATTCCTTCTCCTAGACAATAAGTCTTATGATCTCCCCATCCTGCACCTTGTGACCCCAGTCCCTGCTTGCAAGAGATAACCACCTTTAACTGTAATTTTCCATTACCTACCCAAATCCTATAAAACTGCCCCACCTCATCTCCCTTTGCTGACTCCTTTTTCAGACTCAGTCTGCCTGTACCCAGGTGATTAAAAAGTTTTGTTGCTCACACAAAGCCTGTTTGGTGGTCTCTTCACATGGACTCACGTAATATTTGTTGCTGAAAATTCCAGGACAGGGGACCTCCCTAGGGAGATCAATCCCCTGTCCTCGCCCTCTCTCTGTGAGGAGATCCACCTATGATCTTGGGTCCTCAGACCAGCCCGAGGAACATCTCACCAATTTTAAGATGGGTAAGCGGCCTCTTTTTATTCTCTTCTCCGACCTCTCTTGCTATCCCTCCACCTTTCAATCTCTCCCTTCCCTAATTTTGGTTCCTTTCCCTTTCTGGTAGAGACAGAGGAAACATGTTTTATCCATGAACTCAAAACTCTGGTGCCAGTCATCATCTTGGGAAGACAGCCTTCCCTTGGTGTCTAATCACTGCAGGGACGCCTGCCTGATTATTCACCCACATTCCAGAGGTGTCTGATCACAGCGGGTATGCCTGCCTTGATCCTTCACCTTGGTGGCAAGTACCACCTCCCCTGGGTGGCAAGTACCACCACCCCTCTCTCCCTGTGTCTACCCTCTCTTTTCTCTAAATTTACCTTTTTTCTCTGGGCAACCTTCCAGCCTCCATTCCTTCTTCTCCTCCCTTAGCCTGTGTTCTAAAAAACTTAAAACCTCTTCAACTCTCACCTGACCTAAAACCTAAGCATCTTATTTTCTTCTGCAACACTGCTTGGCCCCAATACAAACTTGATAATGGCTCTAAATGGCCAGAAAATGGCATTTTTGATTTCTCCATCCTACAAGACCTAGATAATTTTGGTCGAAACATAGGCAAATGGTATGAGGTGCCTTACATTCAGGCATTTTTCACACTTTGTTCCCTCCCTAGTCTCTGTTCCCAGTGCGACTCATCCCATACCTTCCTTCTTTCCCTCCCACCTGTCCCTTCAGTCCCAACCCCAAGCGTTGCTGAGTCTTTTGAATCTTCGTTTTCTACTGACCCATTTGACCTATCCCCTCCTCCCCACACTGCTCCTCCTCATGTCGCTCCCCACCAGGATGAATCAGGCTCCAACTCTTCTTCAGCCTCTGCTCCCTGACCCTACAACCCTTCTCTCACCTCCCCTCTCCATACCCAGTCTGGCTTACAGTTTCATTCCGTGACTAGCTCTCTCCCACCTGCCCAACAATTTCCTCCTAGAGAGGTGGCTGGAGCTGAAGGCATAGTCAGGGTACATGTGCCTTCTTCTCTATCAGACCTTTCCCAAATCAGCCAGAATTTAGGCTCTTTCTCATCAGACCACACGAAATATATACAGGAATTCCAATATCTGACTCTGCCCTATGATTTAACCTGGAGTAACTTAAATGTCATCCTAACTTTTACCCTCTCCCCAGATGAACAGGAAATAATTTTCTCTCTAGCCCAATCTCACACTGACAACTGCCAGCTTCATGAGCCAGGCCTCCAGGAAGATATTAGAGCATTTCCCCTCAAGGATCCACAGTGGAACTATCAGGCACATTCCCCAGGTATGGCTGGGCGAGATTACATGATTTCCTGCCTAGTTGAAGGGCTTAAAAAGGCAGCATACAAATCTGTTAATTATGGCAAACTTAAAGAAATTACCCAAGGATAAGATGAAAACCCAGCCCAGCTCATGGTTCATTTGGCAGCAACCCTGAGATGCTTTACAGTCTTGGACCCAGAAGGGCCAGAAGGTCGTCTTATTCTCAATATGCATTTTATCACTCAGTCTGCTCCTGACATTAGAAAGAAACTCCAAAAGATAGATTCTGGACCTCAAACCCCACAACAGGATTTAATTAACCTTGCCTTCAAGGTGTATAATAATAGAAAAGAGGCAGCCAAGTGGCAACATATTTCTGAGTTGCAATTATTTGCCTCTTCTGTGAGAGAAACCCCAGCCACATCTCCAGCACACAAGAACTTCAAAACACCTAAACCACAGCAGCCAGGTATTCCTCCAGGACCTCCTCCCTCAGGGTCTTGCTTCAAGTGCTAGAAATCTGGCCACTGGGCCAAGGAATGCCTACAGCCCAGATTCCTCCTAAGCCATGTCCCATCTGTGCAGGACCCCACTGGAAATCAGACTGTCCAACTCACCTGGCAGCTACTCCCAGAGTGCCTGGAGCTCTGGACCAAGGCTCTCTGACTGACTTTCCCAGATCTTCTCGGCTTAGCAGCTGAAGACTGATGCTGCCTGATCGCCTCAGAGGCCCCCTGGACCATCACAGATACTGAGCTTTGGGTAACTCTCATAGTGGAGGGTAAGTCCATCCGCTTTTTAATCGATACAGAGTTACCCACTCCACATTACCTTCTTTTCAAGGGCCTGTTTCTCTTGCCCCCATAACTGTTGTGGGTATTAATGGCCAGGCTTCTAAACCTCTTAAAACTCCCCAACTTTGGTGCCAATTTGGACAACATTCTTTTATGCACTCCTTTTTAGTTATCCCCACCTGCCCAGTTCCCTTATTAGGTTGAGACATTTTAACAAAATTTTCCACTACCCTGACTATTCCTGGACTACAGCCACATCTCATTGCCTCTCTTCTTCCCAACCCAAAGCCTCCTTCATGTCTTCCTCTTATATTCCCCCACTTTAATCCACAAGTATGGGACACCTCTACTCCCTCCCTGGCAACTGAACTGATCACACGCCCATTACTATACCATTAAAACTTAATTACCCTTACCCAGCTCAATGCCAGTATCAGTATCCCATCCCACAACAGGCTTCAAGGGGACTAAAGCCTGTTATCACTTGCCTGCTACAGCATGTGCTTCTAAAGCCTATAAACTCTCCTTACAATTCCCCCATTTTACTTGTCCAAAAACTGGACAAGTCTTACAGGTTAGTTCTGGATCTGCACCTTATCAACCAAATTGTTTTGCCTATCCACCCTGTGGTACACTCTTTTGTCCTCAATACACCTGTACACTCTTTTGTCCTCAATACCTTCTTCCACAACTCACTATTCTGTTCTTGATCTTAAAGATGCTTTTTTCACTATTCCCCTGCACCCCTCATCCCAGCCTCTCTAATGACTTCTCTGCTAGCATTACAGATATATCACAAACTTTATCTGTCCTCTAAGCCCAGGTTGACTTTTTAGCTGCAGTTGTCCTCCAGAACCACCGAGGCCTCAATTTATCACTGCTGAAAAAGGAGGACTCTGTGTTTTTCTTAATGAAGAGTGTTGTTTTTACTTAAATCAACTGGACCTGGTATGTGATAATATCAAAAAACTCAAAGACAAAGCTCAAAAACTTGCTAATCAGGCAACTAATTACACTAGACCCACCTGGCCACTCTCTAACTGGGTATCCTGGCTTCTTCCAATCCTTAGCTCTAATACCTATCTTCTTCCTTCCCTTATTCAGGCCTTGTGTCTTCCAATTAATCTCTCAATTCCTACAAAATCGCATTCAGGCCATCACCAATCATTCTATATGAAAAATGCTCCTTCTAACAACCCCACAATATCACCCCTACCCCAAAATCTTTCTTCAGTTTAATCTCTCCCACTCTAAGTTCCCTTGCCACCCCAATCCTGCTCAAAGCATCCCTGAGAAACATCGCCCATTATCTCTCCATACCACCCCCCAAAATTTTTGCTGCCCCAACACTTCACCACTATTTTGTTTTGTTTTTCTTATTAATATAAGAAGACAGGAATGTCAGGCCTCTGAGCTCAAGCTAAGCCATCATATTCCCCTGTGACCTGCACGTATACATCCAAATGGCCTGAAGCAACTGAAGAACTACAAAAGAAGTGAAAATAGCCTTAACTGATGACATTCCACCATTGCAATTTGTTCCTGCCCCACCCTAGCTAATCAATTGATCTCGTGACATTCCTTCTCCTGGACAATGAGTCTCATGATCTCCCCACCCTGTACCTTGTGATCCCAGTCCCTGCCTGCAAGAGATAACCACCTTTAACTGTAATTTTCCACTACCTACCCAAATCCTATAAAACTGGCCACCCTTATCTCCCTTTGCTGACTCCTTTTTTGGACTCAGTCTGCTTGAACCCAGGTGATTAAAAAGTTTTATTGCTCACACAAATTCTGTTTGGTGGTCTCTTCACATGGACTCATGTAACACTGTTCATAAGTGACTTGTTAACCAATCAGTACCCTCTTGGTACCTGGGTTCTTGTCTGGCATCCAGGAAGAATCAGGTTACACTCAGACTTGAAGGATAGTGAATGCAGGGATTTTATTGAATGATGGAGGTGGCTCTCACTGGGATGGATGGGGAGCTGGAAAGGAGATAGAGTGAAAAGATGATCTTCCCCTGGAGTTTGGCCATCCAGCAGCCAATCTCCTCTCCAACTGTCCCCACCTGAACTCCTCTTGACACTCAGATGCTCCTTCTCTTCTCTCCTTCTCTGCCACTCAGTTCTGCCACTCTTCTGCTCTTCTGTTCATTCATCTGCTCTTGGAGCCCAGGATTTGGGGTTTATGTGGGTACAAGATAGATGAGCATGGCAGGCCAAAAGGCAACCTTTGGGCCAAAAACAGGACTGCCTGTTCCCATTTAGGGCCTTGGGTTTCCAGGCTTGAGGGTGGGGCCCTTGCCAGGGTGTTGTCTTCTTCTATCCAGTATTTCCGTCTCCTGCCTGGATCAATATTATAAAATATTTTTAAGATGAAAATCATTTTCTGTAGAGTGAAAAATTACATAAAGTCAGCAGATAAATGCTAGGTTTATATTACAGAAAATGAAGCCTATCTTTAAGAGACATGGTGTTTTTCACAAAGTGGTAAGTCTGAGCAATCCCACAGCAGAATGCGTAAAGAATATGAATAGAAGATTTACAGATGAGCAAATCCAAATGGCCACCAAACATATACAAAGATGGTTAGATGTATTAGTAGACAAGAACATGAAAGGAACAAGATTTTATTTTACATTCATAAATAGGTCAATGCAAGGAAAGTAATGCAATCAGACATTGCTGGTGGAAGTGTGCTGGGTGAGCATCTTTAGAAAGCAATTGGGCAATATCTGTTAAGCACCTGCCACAATCAGAGGTTGCATAGATATGAATGTAAGTATAGATAGCCTTTATTGTAACATCACTCATTTGATCAATAAATAAATAAACCCAGAATTGTCTATCAGTGGAAGAATGGTTGAAAAAAATACAGTATAGCCACACAATGGAAATTATACATTCTGAATTAGAGCAGGACTGACCAGTTGCCTTGGAAGAGTTTCCACAAAGTATTGTTGAGTGAGAAGCAAGATTTTGAGAAATACATGCAATATGATTCCATTTTTGAAAAAATGAGCAATGGTAAGGAAACTGCATATATGCATATACATATATATATATGAATGTCTCCAGCTCTGTTATTATTTGAGCATTGATGAAAATATTATATTCATGGAAACCTGGTTATCATGGATTCTTGAGGGACTGCAATGGATAAAGTGGAGTTGAAATGGGAGAAGGGGTGGGGGAAAACCAGAAAAAAAATTAAAAATAGAGAAAGTAAGAATAATTATCTACAATATGCTTGCAATTACACACGTATGAAAAATTATAAATATGCACACATATACTCTTTCACATGGAAATTTCAAAGCAGGATCCTGGAGGATGGAGGATGGTGTCAGCATAGGTTCAGGCTGAAGCTGCAGCTGCTCACAGTCCAGGCTCCTGTCATCACAGGAGTCAAAATGCACAAGGGAAGCCTTGCACAAGTCCCGTGAGGGCCAGAGCTTCATTGATCACTTGAACTCAGAATTCACCACTTATTCATTAACCTCGGACCAGCCCAAGAAGGATGCTCAGACATGCCACATTATCTGTGGGGGCGGGAGTGGGTGGAGTGGAAAGTCTTTTCTCTTCTCCTTATTTTCTTCCTTTTTTTCTTTTAAATGCAACTAGGTGAAAGAATAATCAACCTTTTAAAGTACCTGAAGCCCTCTCTTTCTCTCTCTTTATTTACCTTAGGGCAAAACAGTTTGTTGCAGAGAAACAATTAGAAATCTTGAGTAGGGATTTTGAAGTTCAAACCTTCCTGTTGACATTTATACAATATGGATAAAGAGGACGAGGTATGCACTGACATGGAAACACACACTTGACATGTTGATAAGTTTAAAAAATCAGGTGGCATAACAGTATGTATATAGACTAATTTGAGGACAAACTCGGACATTTTTCCTTCTCTTGCCCAAATTCCTATCTAAGGGGCTTGGGGAGTCATGCCCCACAAACCATAAAGCCTCATCCGAGGGGATTTAGTTAACCCTATATAACACAGCTTACTTTCCAACCCGACTCTGACATAACATCACATGACAGATAAAGAAGGAAATCAAAATATTTTAACCTCAAATATGTTTATTTGCCATATCTTGAAATTGCCCTGCAAAGCTGCCTCTTGTGGGGAAAAATCTACATTATGTACAGAATCCCCTTTCCCTTCTCTGAGTCTTTTTCCTGATCCAGAAGACAATCAACTAAGAGTCTGATATATTTTTAAATCTGTAAGAAACATGTATAATCTATTATCTCTGAAGCCTGCTACTTGGAGGCGTCATCTGCATAATAAGAAACTTGGTCTCCACAATTCCTTTCTATTGATTCCAGGTCTTTGGATAAACTCTTTCAACCAGTTGTCAATCAGATAATATTTGAATCTGCCTATAACCTGTAAGCCTCCTGCCCACTTCCAGTTGTTCCACCTTTCCACACAGAACCAGTGTACCTCATACATGTATAGATTAATGTCTTATGTCCCCCTAAAATGTATAAAACCTAGTTGTGGCCCAACCACTGTGGGCACATGTTCTCAGGGTCTCCTGAGGGCTGCATCATGGGCCATGGTCACTTGGATTTGGCTCAGAATAAATATCTTCAAATATTTTACAGTGTTTGATTCTTATTCTTTTCTACAGACAAATTCAATTTTAAATATATTTCCTGACATTTTATTATGAAAAATTTCAAACAGACAGAAAAGTTGAAAGAATACATCAAACTTTTATATATCTGTGTATCCCCTACCTCAATACAATTGTCAAAATATTGTCATATTTATTCTCTATCTACCTATGCTTTACAATTTGGTTGTAAATTGCAGACATCATGGTGCTTCACTCTTAAATACTTAAGTCTGCATCTTCTGAGAAGAAAGATAAACTCCTACAAGACACAATGTCATTGTCACAACCAATAAAATTAACAATAATTCCATATATCTACTATCCCATTCCTATTTAAATTTCTTCAGTTGTCCTAAGAATGCCTTTGTAGCTTTTTCTTGAAGCAGGATCTAGTCTGTGTTCACACAAAGCATTTGGTTATTAGGCCTTTTGGTCTCTGTTAGTCTAGAATACTTGCCTTGCTTTTCTTTAAAAAAAAAAAAAAAAGTTTTTAATGGCATTGACTTCTTAAGAGGGCCACGTCAGTTTTCTTGTAAAATGTTTACATTCTAACTGACCTTTCTTTAATGAGGTATTTAACTTGTTCCTATATGCCCTTCCAACCTCCCATTCTCTTGTAAACTGAAAATTAGGTATTGGGGCTTAACTGAGTTCAGTGTAAAAGTTGCCCCACTATCAATAATAATGCCAGCAAGTGTGGACACTCAAGATGGTGGCTAGTAGAGCTCCCCATTGAGAAAGTACAATATTCTCTTGTATATCTTGGTAAAGGATACCCAGGCAGGGCATTGGTAAATCAAGTTTAGCCTAAAGTCACTTCCTTACATATTTTAAGTTCAGCCTAAAGGTTTATCTGTACATGGTAAACTATAACCTAAATGGAGATGTAGTTACACTATAGTCCACTTTTATGCCAATCACTGAGTTTTGGCCAACTGAAGCAGGCCAACTGTTCAGACAGTGTTCAGATGAGGCAAATGCCAAGCTATAACCAATCCTGCTGTTTCTGTACCTCATTTCCATTTTCTATATATCATCTTCCTTTTTCTGTCTGTAAATCATCTTCTACCTCGTGGCTTCACTGGAGTCTGTGAGCCTACTGTAACTTGGAAGGCAGGCTGCCTGATTCGTGAATAATTCTTTGGTCAATTAAACTCTATAAAATTTAATTTGGCTAAAGTTTCCCTTTTAACAGATGGTGTCAGAAGTGAGATCCAAAGTAGAACTTCTGGTGACCCCCAGGAGCATCAAGTGGCCAAGCAAGGTTCCCTCCAGGCCCATTGTGTTCATTGTTCTCTGGCAGTGACTGGGGATCCTGGTAAGTTCTCGCCAGGATTCTGAAGCTCCATGGATTTGTGTTCTGAGCTCTTCAAGTTTCTTTGAGCAAATTTATGATCCAAACTGTGTTTGGAAGGCATGACAGAAACTGAACTGGATTCAGAATAGGATTGGATTCAATAATTAACTGACTTGGATCTAGTTAGCAGTTTATAAGAGACCTCTAACTGGGCCAGAAAGAAACCAGTAGTAAATGGCAATGCTGTAGGAGGTGTAAACTTTGACTTTTGGAAATTGACGGGGATTTTTGTTTCTTTCTTCTTGCATTCTTCAGTAAGGAAAAATCATTGGCTAAGTTGATCAAGAGGGCCTGAGAGCCAAAGTCAATGTTTGAGGTAAAAATGGGATCCTTAATTTCTGAAGAACTGAGTACCTTCTGGCTTATCGTTGGATAAGTATTAGGCCCTGGAAGCAACAAAGACTTACAGAAATTATGAAATTTTATTAAAGATAAGTTACAGTAGAATAATCCAAATGAACAACGCTGCACTTGAAGAAGTGCATTTGAATATGAGGGCTTTCAAATTAGTCTCATCTAGGGATGCCTATTGATATGCAGAAGCTTCTAAAGAGACTTTAGTATTTTAAAAGGCTCTTTATAAAAGGCAAATAAAAAGCTTAGGTGACTAATTGATAAGAAAAATTGAATCTGCTGATCTTTTAGTTTTGTCACCATCTTGCCCTAACAGCAAAACGAAAGCTAGCCTAGATAAAGTATTTATAAAAGGAGTCTTCTTTTTCAGATCTATCCCTGCTGAGTCCAGGCATAAAGGATGCTTTCTTTGCCCTATTTCTTAATGGAGTCCACTGTGAACTCAGTAATTTTAGCCAAGAAACGGTAGCTAAGTTAAACAGAACACCTATTTAACTAAAATACACCTTTCTGGAATTTGATTGGCTAACCTGAAACCCTTTTGTAAAAGAAATGTACACCTATTAAGGAATCTCCGTTTTTAAGGATGTCTGCCTATGTACATTAGAAACTTTTACCATTATTTTAAATTTACATAATAAATCATACTTTTGTCTAAAGTGCTTTTCTGGCCATCTTGTCTTCACTGAACTTTTATGTGAGCACCATTTTTTTTCACTGATTTGAGCAAATGATGACACAACTGGTTTGTAAAACTACTAACCGAAGCAGGACAAAAATTAATTGAATACCAAGAAAATCCTTTGCCAGATTTTCATGCTAAATCAGCCAGTACTAAAATTGTTTGGATATACTATTTGAATAAACTCTATGGACCAAGTCAAATTACCTATGAGAACCCATCAGTTATCAGTACTATGCACCTAAATAGGAGAAAAAAATGGTATTTAAGAGGACATAAGTCCAATGCTAAATGTGGACTCATGGAGAACCCAGATAGCCACCTTGTCCTTCCTGAGTCCTTCAAACTTTCTATATTAAAAGCTCTGCATTCCATGACTCATCATGGAAGAGATAAAATGATCCAAATTAAATATATGTGTGTGTGTGTGTATATATATAGTGACTGTTCTAAATTGCTAAAATAGTTTATGACCAACGTTTAGTTTGTCAAATCCATATTCCTGGGAGGACAATAAAAACTTCAAGTACATTTTCACTACCTGGTAGGCCATGAGAACATTTATAGAGGGATTTCATTTAA
The DNA here is from genome assembly GCF_000951045.1 of Mandrillus leucophaeus. NCBI lineage: Eukaryota > Metazoa > Chordata > Mammalia > Primates > Cercopithecidae > Mandrillus > Mandrillus leucophaeus. The sequence continues at coordinate 896,118 of NW_012100654.1, read as the reverse complement.
TTGTCATTTTCAATGCATGTTTTCTGGTTGTATAAAAGCTTTCTCATGCAAGAGGGCTGTTGTTATAACAGTAGCTCATTATGCCAAAGTGTATGTTCACAGGTAAGGAATGTTTTTTTATGGTCCACTCACTGAAGACAACCAACCCCTTCAGAGTCTAGAGCTTGAAAATGGGATCTTCTGAGAACATCAGAGAAAGACTGCCCTTGCCATGACTGCCCTTGCCATACATACTGCAGTAAAATTTGGTGATCTTGAACCTTGGATTTGTAATCTCACAACTCAGAAAGGCCCCTCCACACTCTTGGAACTGTACACCTATTGGAAACCTTAAGGAAAAACTAACCAGGGATGTTTCTCCCCAGAAGAAGACAGCATCCTTGACATGGACAGCTTTTTCCCATGATCAGGGATCAAGATTTTTCTGCTATCGTGAGACTCTTATCTTTCCATTTGTTCCTTCCTTATGCTTCTATAAACAGTAGAAGTGGAAAGGGGGTCTGTTGTATGCACTCATGGAATATACTTTTATTTGCAGGGGATTTTGTGCCAGCCTTACACATCAAGAGCCTATGCCTTGATATGATGGACGATGAAGGCCCAACATAGGTGACAAATTTTAATGATACATTTGTTACCTCATAATCAGTCAGAAACAGAACATTTGTTACTCCTCTTAACCTAGGTCATGGGTTAGAGAGAACACTGCCAGGAGGTCTTCATTCTTCTAGATGGCCATCATTTGTTAGGTACCTTTTTATATGGCTTGAAGTAAATTAGGAAATTATTAGAAATGTATCCTTCATGATAGGCTGCATAGCAGATTCTACTGTAAAGGCTATGGTTACACAGCAGGCTTTAAATTCTCTTGTGAAAATTATGCTAAATAATAAAAAAACTGCTCTAGATTTCTTACCAGCCAAAGAGAGAAGTATCTTTACAGTTGCTGGCACTTCTTGTTGCCCATGGAGGAATAAATCAGATATTATAGAGAGTCAGTTGTAGGGGATTAATGAACAGGCTGCTTGGTTAAAGCAAGTAGACTTTTTATATAGCTCATTATTTGATCTATTTGATTTCAGTTAGTTTGGTTTATGGGGACCCTGGCTAAGGAGCATACTCCAAACTCTTGGTGTTATCCTTCTGATGATCATAATAGTAACCTCCCTGGTGTGCTGTATTCTTTCAAAAGTTTTAAATGTTTGCATGCAGCCATCTCTAGAATGTCAAGTGATCTCTCTTCAACTAGAATGACAAGAGCTGAAAGAACTGTGTGACCATGAAGGCACTGTAACCTATGACATGCTGAGGCTGAAACCCCAATTAGGGTAACTGAGAGTGGTGCTAAGGTCCAAAGTTTTAGTCATACTCTTACCTAAGTTAGAACCTGACCAAAAGGGAGTAATTTTCAATCGACATTATGAGAGGCCATTGTTTTGGACTGAGCTCATGCACTAGACTCCAACAGACCAGACCAAACCAAAATGGAGTCACTCATGCTAAATGTGATGTAATCAAACTAAGACTTTAAGGAAACAGACCCTAGAACAGACCAGTTTTTGTTCCCGCCACCTGCACCCCGCCCTCACAAATGAGACTGCAGCATAAGAACATACCTCTACTCTAACCTTTAAAAAATATAACCTGAGGTCCTTGTTCCCACCTCACAAAACCCACTGTTCTGCTACTTACCAGTGGGTATTGACACCAAGTAAGTACATTTACAATAGTGATAGTGACATCAGTGAATAAAGTTTGAATAAAATCTCTTCTTTCTAAGTCACAGATCAGGCCGCAGCACTCCCAACTCCTTAATTATATATGAGCATATAATTAAGTGGCACCAGATAAGAGGAAAACAATGATAAAAACCTCTCTATGGTGCTCTGAAGGACTAAAGGCCAATGCTTGGGGGGCTTCTCTAGTCTAAAGATCGTGTGCCAGAAGCCTGCAGTGTGGAGGGGCCCACCAAGACCCCTATGTGGCCCACCAGCTCCCACTGTCCAGGGGCTACATCCTATAGTGGCTGGGTGTGGCTGCCACTGTGCCCCGGCTCCTGCCCTCTGTCCACCACTGCCTCTGCTGCTCCTGGGTCCCTGACGCTGCAGCCAGGCATCTATCGTCTTTGCCTGATGGGGGCCATAGTTTGTAATGTTTATGCTTTGCTATGTGTGTGGCCTTCCTGACCCCAGTGTTCGACTTTGCAACTATTGGGTGAGTGGCTTCAGTAAACAGCCAGGATGGTAGTGACTAAAGATAGCAGTGCCACGGGTATGGGGAGGGACCAATGAGCTCACCAAGGAGATGGAGGAGGCCTGGGGCCAGAGCAGAAGGGAACAGGGAACGGGATCCAGGAAACAGAGCATCTGGATACCTTCAGAGGCTCTGGCTGAGGAGGTAAAGACCTGTCTCCCTGCTGATGGGAACTGGCTGCTGGGGAGGGGGAGGTTGTGCGGGTAGGCGGTGCATCTCTGTGGAGTTGCCTTCCTGGCATCTCCCACCTTCTCAGCCTCCTCCTGCAGCCTCACTGCCTGTCCACAGATGGGAACATGTCTCAGTCCGTTGAGACTACTGTAACAAACTACTGTAGACTGGATGGCTCATAAAAACCAGACACTGATTCCTCACAGTGCTGGAGGCTGGAAGTCCGAGATCAGGGTGCCGCACAGCAGGGCTCTGAAGAGGCCGAGTTTGCAGAAAGTGCCCTCTTGCGGTGTCCTCACGTGGCGAATCCCTCTCCAAAGGCTCTGCCCTCGTGACTGACGCTTCCCAAAGCACCCTCCTCACACCATCACGCTGGAGGCGAGGATTTCAACATACGAGTTTTGGGGGGACACAAATGTTTAGTCTGTAAGAGGAGGCAGCAGAGAGAAAACTCACAGGGCCTGAGCTGCCACGTGGTCCACGGGAAGCTAGACTTCAACTCATGGACATGGACGTGTCACTCTGCCCTTTCCCCTGCATCAGGGGTGGTGGAGAAAACCCATGACAGTGAGTGAGTGCCACACCACGTGGGGTGGGCATGCTGGTTTCTGGGAGTGGCACCAGCCCTTTTCAACAAGGTCTGCAACACCCTTTGGAGCCGGGGTCTTTGCCCCATTGGAGATGCAAAGACTAAAGTGCAGACCAGGGCTGAGCGCTGGGCGTGGGGCTCCCTGTTCATGGTCATGGGTGACAAACGACATTGGAACCCACATCTGACACAAACCTGCACACTGTACTCCCACACTGAGCTGATGGCCCCCAAGCCATAGAGAGACCCCTTCTGTCCCAGTGGGGCCTTATCATGAAAATCACAGAGGAATCCATACTCAGTCGAACAGCTCCAAACTGCAGCAGGTCACAGGGCAAAATCACTACCACGCCTCACAGGGCACCACACGGAACAGTACAGCGTGAGTTACCGGAGCCACTTCCATGTGCTACAGCACATCCACACTCACAACATACGCTACGTGTGCACACAAGCAGGAACACACACCGGTTATTTTGTAAGACTTGCATATTATTCTACAAGTAACTCTTTTTTCCCCTTCATATATCATGAAGCTATTATCACAGTAGCACATAGATACATACCTCATTCCTTTTCATGACTGGGTGGCATTTGTATTCACTAGCTTCTGCTGTATAACAAACCGTCTGTGTTAGGGTCTCCAGAGAAACAGAACTATAGGGGTGTGTGTGTATGTGTGTGTGTGCCTGTGTGTGTGTGGAGAGAGAGTGTGTGTGTATGTGTGGATATGTGTGTGTATAGATCGATAGACATGTACCTACATAAAGTTAAAGAAACTGGCTCATGTGATTGTGGGAGCGGGCAAGTGTGAAATCTGCAGGGCAGAGTGGCAGGCAGGGGCCCAGAGAAGAGGTGATGTTGCAGCTCAAGTTTAGGGGCAGTCTGCAGGCAGAGTTCCTTGCTTTTCAGGGGACCTCAATCTTTTCTCTTAAGACCTTCAACTGATTGGATGGGGCCCACCCATATTTTGAAGGGTCATCTGGTTTACTTAAAGTCTACTGATTTAAATGTTAATCTCATCTTAAAAATATCCTCACAGCAATAGCTAGACTGACTTTAACTCAAAATTAGGTTCCACAATCTAGCCAAATTGACACATGAAATTAACCATCACACCATTGAAAAACATAGCAACTGAAAACAACGACTTATTATTGCTTGTGATTCTGTGGAGTGCCAGCAGGGGCGGGCCTTCTGCTGGTCCCTCCAGGGGTCATTCGCATGGCTATTGTCACCTGTCTGCTCAGTAGGGCTAGAGAGGCTGGAATGGCCTCTCTGGTGTGTCTGGCAGTTGGTGCTGGCTGTCGGCTGGGGCACCTTAATTTCTCTCCACATGGCCCCTGCCCTCTGAAGGCCGGACTGGTCTTTGCTATAGCACAGTGGGCTCAGGGCTCTCAGAAGGTGAAGGGCCCCTCAAGGCCTGAGCCCTGGACTTGCACAAGGCCACTCTGGCACACTGTGTGTGTCCCAGGCCAGCCCCTGTGGGAGGGTAGGGAACCAGATCCCCGGCCTCCTGTGCAGGACAGCAAAGTCACTTTGCAGAGAGTGTGGCCACAGTGGGTGTGACTCATCTATCCTCATGTGCACCATCAGCCAGCTCCCCTCCCTCAGTTCACTTTCCATTTTTTGCTCTAAGAAAGAATACTTGGATGCTCCTGGCGGGGCCTGCGTGGCGGCCTTGGGGAAGCCCTTCTGCAGGACAGATTCGTAGAAGTACAGCTGCTCAGATGCTCAGAGGCCAGACAGCTGCATTGCCTGTGATGGGTGCTGCTGACACCCCCTCCCCCTCCAGACTGTGCGCCCCTCCCACTTGCCCCTCCATGCGAAAGGCCCCAGGTCCTCCTCTCCTCTGCCCTCAACAACTCATGGGCTTTTCTGTGTTTGCCAGTCAGATGAGTGGCAAGTGACACAATAATATAATTTATGGTTTTAGTTCCTTGGTACTGGGGAAGGTGAGGGTAGTTTCATCTGTCCATATTGCTTCAATAACCAGAAAAATACACAAAGATATCTACATTTTGAAATTAAAATGTATCAAAAAGAAACAGGCCTTGAGGATCCCTGTGCCTCCACACTCCACACAGGGGGAAATTCAGCCATTTGTGCATCTTTTCTTGGGTTGGAGAAGGTTTTTCTTGTGTTCTTAATCTCAGAATTCCAAATGTCAGAGCTGGAAGAGTATAAAGACCTCCTTGCCCAAAGTTCCACTTTATGCATGGAGAAACAGGGCCCTTGGGAGGGTGCGGCTTGGCTGGTCTCACAGTGGCAGGTCCCAGTATCATCTGCTGAGGGGAAAGGGGTCTTCTCCAAGACGGGACAAAGCTTGCACCCCAGGGACTGGGTTCTCCTGGTGCCTGTCTAATGGCCTTCAGGTCCTACACGGGGCCCACAGCCTGACCAGCGGGGGGCAGTGGAGGGCTGCTGACGGCCCCAATCCTGATCTTCTGGAAACTCTTGCAGATGGGGTAGGGGGATACGGCCATGCCCCCATGGCTCAGGTTCTAAGATGGGGCACAGACAACCCAAGACCACGAGAAACACCTTAATAACTTGCCACACAGGGAGCGATGGGCCTCACAAAGTCAATGCAGTTGGGTTTTCCTCCACCCTCCGATCAGATCGCTGTTTATTTAGCTCAGCTGAGAATTTCAGGACCTTGTTGCATGAGCCATACCTATTTTTACACACTAGCGTCAGCCTCGGGGTGACAGTGGAGATCCAGGACCAAGACCTACTGTGGGGCAGGAGGTGCCAGGTTTCCATCCGCTGTGGCAGAGCACCTAGCATGAGTGCCACATCTCCCTCCTCCCCTCCTCCTTTTCCCCTCTTCTTCTATCCTCCATCTTCCCCCCTCCTCCTCTTCCTCTCCCTCCCCGCTTCCCTCTCCACATCTGCTTCCTCTTCCTCTCCTCCCTCCCTCCTCCCCTCCCTCCCTCCTCCCTCCTCTATTCTTCCTCTTCCTCCATTCTTCTCCCTCTCCCTCCCCCCTTCCCTCTCTACATCTTCCTCCTCCCCCTCTATTCTTCTCCCTCCTCTTCCTCATCCTCCCTCTAGCCCCTTCCCTCTCCACATCTTTCTCTTCTTCCTCCCTATCGCTCCTCGCTTCTTTCTCTTCACCTCCTCCCCCTCCCCCTCTTCCTTCTTCTCCCTTCCTCCCTGTCCTCCTTTCCCTCCTCCTAACCCTAATCCAAGCCTAACCTTAACCCAAACCCTCCTTGTCCTCCTCTCCCTCCTTCCTTCCCTCTCTTCCCTCTCCTCCTCCCCCATCTCTTTCCCCTCCTCCTCCTTCCCCTCCTCCCACCTAACCTCCTCCCTTCTGTATTCTTCCTCCTCCTCTCCCCTCTTCCTCCCCTTCTTCTCCCCTTCTCCCTCCCCCTCTTCCCTCTCCACATCTTCTCCTCCTCCCCTTCCTCCCCCTACCCCTCTCTTTCTTCCCTCCTCCTCTTCCTCTCTCTCCCCCGTCCTCCTTCTTCTTCCCTTCCTCCCTGTTCTCCTCCCACTCCTTCTCCTCTCTCTGTTTTCCCTCTCCTTCTCCCCCCCACCCTTCTTTCCTCTCTTCATCTTCCTTCTCCTCTCCTTCCTCCCCCCTTCTTTCTCCTCTCCTCCTCCCCCTCCCCCGCTTCTCCCCCCCTCCTTCTTTCTTCTCCCCCTCCTCCTTCCTCTCCTCTCCCTCCTCCCCCTATTCCCTCCCTCCTCCTTTTCACTGGTCTCTCCTGGGCGCTGAGGGTGTGAGTTTTATGTCTTCCTTTTCCTCTGAATCTTAGACTCTCTGTGTGTATAACTGTGATTGTGACCCAGTTCAATGTGTGGCTGATGCAAAGCCCCTGTGTGTGCCCCCTCCCTGGTGGCCCTTTCATCTCATTGCACAATGGAGAGTGAAGTTGCATCATCTCAGGGGCCTGGCCAACACACAACTCAGCACACCCCAGGGCTTTCTGCTGCCTCTTGAGTAACTGTTCTCTGGTAGACAAGGTGGGGTTGGGGGGTCTGAGACCCTTCTTCCAAGAGCACGCCTCAAGCTGTCAGAGCTTTCTTTTCAGCCCCTAGCATGTGGCCACTGTCACCTCCTCTCGTGCTCCCCTCACTCCTACCAAGCCCAACCCGGGCCACCCCCTCTCAGAGCCAGGGGCTCCCAGGAAAGGCCCCAGCAGAAAAGGCCCATGAAGACCGGCTCTCCACAGCTTCTCTAGGATGAGCCCTCTGGACCCCCAAGCTGAATGCCCCCAAATCCAGGCCCTGTGCTCAAAACATAAGGCAAAATAAACAAAATAAAATAAGCTAGAAGATGTTCACATTTCAAACTTAGATTTTTTTTCACAAACCAAAGACCTATATGCAATGAGGATGACTTTTAGCCCACAAAGGTGTGCATGTCAATTTAAATGCAATTTGTTGCTCAAATTGATCTGTCTCCATTTCCTATTTTAATTTAACCAAAATCCCAGTCAGTTCAGGGACCTCCACCCCTTTTCCTGAGCCTGTGTCCCAGCTGGCTTCTCTACTGCCAAGGCGTGTCCTTGCCCCAGCATCTGCTGTCAATATCGTCATTCCCTTCAGCTGTCTTTGTAGATGGAGTCTGCTTTTCCTTTCCACACAGCGTTGCCTGATGAGTCCAGCCCTCTGCGAGCTAACACTGCACTCTGTCTCATGTATGAGACACATTTTGCTGTTGATTCACTTCTCCTTCCTGTGGGAAACAGAATACAGCTCCCCAGCAATGTCCGTGTCTTGATCTTCCTCACCTGGGAATACGTCGCCTTACACGGCAAAGGGAGATAAAAGTTGCAGGCGGCATTAAGGTTGCCAATCAACTGACTTTAAGGTAGGCAGGTCATTCTGGATGACCCAGGTGGACCCAAGGTCCTTAAACATGAAAGACCGGAGCAGGCAAGTCAGTGGGAATGAGGTGATGCGGAGGAAGGGCCCAGGAGCCAAGGAGTAGAGGCAGCCTCTAGAAGGGAATAGGGGAAGGAAACGGAGCCTCCGGGAGGGAACTCAGCCCTGCCAACAACTTGATTTCAGCCCTGTGAGACCCACTGCAGACCTCTGACCTCCAGAATCATTAGAGAGTGGATGTGGGTTGTTTGGAGCCACTAAGTTTGTGGCTATTTGTTATTGCAGCAACAGGAAACTAATGCACTCCCCATTTTACAAATGAGTAGACTACGGCTCAGAGAGGGCAAGGAAGTTATCCAAAGTCACAGAGCAGATAGATGACAGAGTTTCCTTCAGGGTGTGGCCAGGACAGCATGTGGTGCACAGGTCAGCTGCACACACTAGGCCTGGGATTTAGCCTCATTTGCAGACCACACAGAGGGCTGACCATCAGCAGCTTAAGGTTTAACCGCAGCCCAACCAAAATTTAAAAGGCAGCACCCTTTCAGATCTCCCCCGCCCACTGCACTGAATAACCAAGTGGACAAAGCATCTAGAAATGATGTAAGCCTAAATGCATATTTTGCAGGGGAAGGGAATAGGTGTATATTGAACACTTCACCTTCATTTCAGATCCCTATAAGCATTTCCTAACTCCCTCGGTACATCGACTGTTTCCTCCTCCCTCCAGGCAGTACTAGCCCCCTTTATCTCTCCTCCTTCTCTTCCTCCTCCTCTTCCTCCTCTTCATCCTTAGGAGGAGAAACTTCCCTCTATTACGCAGAGCAATTCAGTTCCACTCTGGTCTCTACTTTCACAATCATTCTCGCATCTATCATGGCACCCATATGCGCACAATGCTTGTGTTAAGAGGACTTGCCCTCCCTGGAAGGGCCTTATCAACCAACTTCCATGACTTGGGCAAGTCCTAGAGATGTTCCAGCCCCAGAGGTGTTATTTCTTCCAAACAAATATAGTGTTGTCCCAAAAGGAGTGCTGGTAGGTCCCCTTTTTTCCATCTGTGCATAGGTAGAGTGAGTTGGCTTGAGTCCTGCCACACTCATGCCCCTCTTGGCCCCTTGCTTTCAGGTCAACAGGAACTCGAATCCACCCAAAATGTCTGTGCCCAATTCTGGGCTCACACCATCTACACAGCATCTTTGGGAAGAAGAGACAAGATTGTGGCACTAGGGCCACCTCTTGAAATTAGGGGAAATTAGGGGAGGGAAAGAGACTCACAGAGTACTGAAGATTTGGGGACATGCCACACCTAACAGGCAGCTCCTTCTTATAAGGGGGTCCTGTCACCCCAGGAGGTGGGGATCCAGACCCTGGGTACTGGGAGAAAAAGGCAGACCTTCCTGGAAAGCAGGATCCCAGGTTGGGTCTCTATCCATGGAGAGGCTTAGAAGGGATGAAGCTAGAGGCCCTAAGACGCTCACGGCAGGGAGTGACCTCTCACCTTCAAGTGCATCTTCCTGACTACAGTGCTGGGCACAGAAGAAGTGATGCCAGGGCCTTGGGTACCTGTGCTGCCTCCAAGGAGGAGAAATGAAAGAAGGCCGGCCTGGCAATGTCCATGGTGACATGGCTCTTGCTTGGGGCATCTTGTTCTGGTTAACTCCAACCCCTTCCATCAATTCATTATTTGTCGTTGGCCAGCCAGGTGCATCTTCTGGTCCTGGCTGACTTCATCCCTTCAATGGAGGTGATGACACTGCATTTGCAAGATGAGGTGGCATTTGGAGATGGACTTTGTAGACTGGAGCTTGCCATGCAGGGGTAGATTTGGAGAGCAGAAGGGAGGAGGGGAGGCAGCTGGGGAAGGGGGAGGACGTTGGCTTGCACTTGTCTGGGTTCCACAAGACCTGGGATAATGTTCTGCCACCATGCAAGGATGCTCTGTCTTCTCTCAAGCATGTTCCCAGGACACCCGCTTTCCAGGAGACAGCAACTTTAGCTTGTCTTTGCTTCCGCATCTTGGTACACCTGACCCCAATACCCCTAGCCCACTTTCCCTGGTGCCCAACTGACATAGCTGCCCCTCAGTGATTGAGCAGGCAGAGGAGGCCACTGTGGTTGGTGTGGCCAGGGACTCTTCTAGCAGCTCTTCCAGCAGTCTGTTGCACAGCAGATGTGTGGTGATTCCAAGGTCTGCCTATGCTCTGTTATTATCATCAAAAGAGCAAGGTGTGGTAAATGGAGAAATGGAAGTGCGGACACTGGTGACAAGAAACAGAGCTGCCCTAAACCCACCCTACCTGAAACAAGACCAACATGCCTTGGGGGCTGTAGGAAGTGTCTGGGCTCACTCACTGGGGCACCGGCTGTGTGTGCACCCCAGTGTGTGTGAGCACCCTGTTGTGTGTGCTGGTGAGCACATCCCCAGGGCCAAAGTGTGAACGTGGCCCCAATGTGTCCCGGTGGCACTGCTTGGCTCTCTCATCTCACTTTGTCAACTGAACCCTGCAACCAGACATCCGATTAGGAAAGAAAAGGACGACCCTAAAATGCAAGTCAGAAGTGCCAGAGGAGTCATCAAGGATTGTGTCTAAGAACAGTGAAGTGGATTAGGGATTCCGTCCTCTTTAGCTTGAAGTTATCTGGCAGCTGGCAGTTGCACAGGGTCTCTTCAGAGGGGCGTTATGAACAGAAGTAGGAAACCGCTCACTTGGCTGCCAGAATTTGGAATGTGAGACGTTTCAAGCTGCACCCATTTCTGAAGAATCCAAGGTGTGTGCATGTTTCGATTTCAGTTGACCTTTCTCTCCAAACTCTTCCTACTCTTCCTCCTTCTGCTTAAAACACAAACAAGTGCCCCAAGTTCTGAGTTGGGGAGTTAATCCACTCGGGTTGCTGACAGTCCTGCCCAGCCATACTCAGGAGGCTGTCCCTTCCTGGACTCGGGACAGCGTGGGACGCAAGCCACCTCCCTGGAGGCTCCCTGCTACAAACACTCCTAGGGCCTAACGCAGATGCTCTATGAGCCCCTAGAAAGTCAGGCCCGGCCTGGGAAGGCCGAGAGGATGGCCGGAGCAGTGGTAAGGTGCAGTGCATGGGCCAGGCGGAAGGGGGCGGCTGGGCTCCGCGCCAGGCAGAGCTGCCTAGTGAGAAGGCAGGCCGAAGGTCAGATTCTCCCATTTTTCCAAAGTGAGATGAAAATCTGGATTCTTATTATTTTATCTTAGTAATATTTGTGAAAGGAAAATAAATCTTGGGGCCCCCAAATCACTAAGCTAAAGGGAAAAGTCGGGCTGGGAACTGCTTAGGGCAAACCTGTCTCCCATTCTATTCAGTCACCCTTCTGCTCACTGAGATAGATGCATATCTGATTTCCTCCATTGGAAAGGCTAATCAGAAACTCAAAAGAATATAACTGTGTATCACCTATCTGTGACCTGGAAGCCCCCTCCCCATTTTGGGTCTTCCAGCCTTTGCTTCAAGTTGTTCTGCTTTTCCAGATCAAACCAGTGTATTTCTTACATATATTGATTGATGTCTCATGTCTCCCTAAAAAGTATAAAACCAAGCTGTCCTCTGATCACCTTGGGCAGGTGTCATCAGGACTTCCTGAGGCTGTGTCATGGGTGTGTCCTCAATCTTGGCAAAGTAAGTAAACTTTTTTTTTTTTTTTGAAACAGAGTATCCCTCTGTCGCCAGGCTGAAGTGCAGTGGCACGATATCGCTTCACTGTAACCTCCGCCTCCCGAATTCAAGCTATTCTGCTGCCTCAGCCTCCCTAGTAGCTGGGACTACAGGCACACGCCATCATGCCCAGCTAATTTTTGTAATTTTAGTAGAGACAGGGTTTCACCATGTTGGCCAGGACGGTCTCAATCTCTTGACCTTGTGATCCGCCCAACTTGGCCTCCCAAAGTGCTGGGATCGGGAGGCTGAGGCAGGAGAATGGCGTGAACCCGGGAGGCGGAGCTTGCAGTGAGCTGAGATCCGGCCACTGCACTCCAGCCTGGGTGACAGAGCGAGACTCCGTCTCAAAAAAAAAACAAAAACAAAGTGCTGGGATTACAGGTGTGAGCCACCACACCCAGCCAAGTAAACTTTTTAAATTAACTGAGACCTGTCTCAAATTTTCAGGGTTTATATAATTTTAATTAATATGTCATTTTAATATAACTAAAATTATATTATTTTATTATTTTACAAGCTTTAAAATTGTCACAAGGCCAAACAAAATGTATCTGTGAGCTGGAAATTTGTGGGGCACTGGGGACAGAGGCAGAGTGTCTCGATGGCCTCTGCTGGCATGTGGTGCCTGGCATGTTTTAGGCAGTCGGCAAACAGCTCCTGAATGAACGAATAAATGACTGGATGGATAAGTGAATGAATGAAAGGGTTGGCAGGATGCCCTGGTTCCCACGGGGCTGGGATGCTCACGTTTGCCCCTTACCCGAAGAGAGAACATTGTGTCCAGAGGGAGGTAGTGGAGCTGGCATGGACACAGGGCTGGCTGGCGGCCACCTGCGGCCAGGAGCAGGACTACGGAGGCCAGGCACTGCTTGGATCAGCCTTGGAGCCCCTATGGGCACTCCAGTTCTCCAGGCAACGGCTTCCAGTCCCTTAGCCCCTCATGTCACGGTTTAACACACACACAAGCACCTGAGTTAGCACAGCCCCAAAGAAGGCCCCCCACGGCACCCCTCAAAGTCCTCTCTGTGCAGTTTTTCCCAGCCCTTCACATCTGTAGGAGACTCAGTCCTGAGAGGCCGGGCTGGAAAGGGTGGGGGCTGAGAGGGAGGGAGGAACCGAGGTCTCTCCTCCAGCCCAGGGAGCCAGGGGCTGGCATTCTGTGTGAGGTGAGCCTCTCTGTCCGCCAAAGCGATGGAAGCCGTGTGTGGGGTCTCTCGTGAGTACAGCACTCCACTACATGTGCCTGCGTGCACACTGTGCCATGGATATATGCGCCCCTTTTATTTGGGTACACAACCAGCTATGTTTTGTGTGTACACCACTGGAGTTATATGTGGGTAGGGGTGCACAATGTGCAGACTTCTGGAATGTGAGTGTAGGTCTCTTTGTGTGCAAAAACCCCCTACTATGTGCATCGGTTTGAAAAGACCATATTGTGTGTGTACACCAGTGTGTGTATGTGTGCCCCACCTGAGGTGTTTCTGTGCATGCAAAGGCTGCGTGTGCGCCCCAGTGGGTGTGTGCACCCTTTTGTGTGCATATACCCTGCTGTGTGTGCCGGTGCGCACATTCCCAGGGCCGAAGCGTGAGCGTGGCGTGTCCCGGCGGCGCTGCTTGGCTCTCTCGCCTCACTTTGAAAGCTTGGCGTCTCAATCTCCCACTGCAGACGTCACGCCACGTGGCCCTGAGTGTTCGTGGCGGCCGGGCCGGCTCCGGGATCCCAGGCTGTGGCTCTGGGATCCCAGGCTGTGGCGCTGGGGCGGAGCGCTGGCCCTGGGTCGAGAGGTCGCTGCGCCCTGCATTCCTGGCCGCGCGTGCACAGGCTGGAATCCGTACATTCCATTCATAACATTCCCGCAAGCGAGGGGAGGAGACGCAAAGCCGGGCAGTGAGTGATTAAAGGAAAGAAAGAAGGGCTTCTTGCAGCTCCGGGCTGTATGTTTTCCTGCGCGCCCTGGCGCAGTCCCCGGCGATGAAAGGCAGGAGCACGTGAGCGGTTTGCAGAGCAGCCTGGCCCAGCCGCGCGCCCGTGGCCGGAGGCTCCATTTACCCTCCGCGGAGGGCGCTGTACGGCGGGACTCAGGAGGCAGCTTCCTCTCTCCCAAGCGGCAGCTTTCTCTCTCCCAGGCGGCCTTTGTGGCTGTGGCCGGGACAGGGAAAAGCTGCCCAGGTCGAGGGCGAGGGCGTCAGAGGCAGCCAGCGCCGCCTTTGTGCAACTGAAGCGAATGAAGCCGCCTGCTCTCAGGTCTTCTAAGGAGAAGGTCTTATTATCACTCCCATTTTACAGATGAGGAAATCGAGGCTCAGAGACAGGAAGTAGCTTGTGCCATTCATTAGGGTCCCAGGCCTGGTACCTCCTCCCGTTTATGGCAGTACCGATTGCCTTTGCAAGGACCCAGCCCTTCACCATGTGTTTCTGCTCTCCTGACCCCCACATCTCCCTTAGCTCAGTGACACCTTCCTCTGGGGCTGTGCTCTTCATCCTCCTGCATTTTCCAGCGCCCCTTCTCTTAGCGCTGTGTGTGCCGTTCCACTGCCCTCTTCGGCTGAGCTAGGCCTTCCCCCAGGACAGGTCCTGTGAACCACCCGTGCTAGGTCAGTGGGCAGCATGGACCCTAGAGGTGGGCAGTGGGGCAGGCAGGGATCTAGCTGGGGGGACGTCCTGACATATGGAGGGATAGAGCATGGCTTTCCTTGAGACAGAAGCCGTGAAAACAGGAGAGAAGAGGCAGAATCTGATCTGGTCCCCAGGTGGGCAGGGAGGCCCGTGGGATGGGGGTTGACCAACTTGTCTGGGACAAATGGTGCGAGAACTATGCTGGGACAGCTCTGGCCACATCCCAGAGCTGGGCAAGGACAACATGGAGACGGCAACTTGATTCCAGGTGCCACTGGCCCTGGCCAGGGGTGAGGCTGGAGAGGGTGCATGTTTGCTGTGGGCCTCTGAGGACAGCTTTCAGGAGCTGGAGGTAGCAGGGCCGGGAGGGGGCAGGGAAAGGGGGGCAGCAGCAGGGCATCCCCTGCAGAGGGAACCACAAGGAGAAAGGCTAAGTAAGAGGGAGCATGGGGTAGGCCTTCAGGTCACCTAGCAGGCAGGTGGGGACAACTGGGTGGTTAGATTACAGAGTACCTCCTTCAGAAACCTGAGGGCAGAGTGGTGTCTTTGCACGCCCTCTGCTACACTTCGCGCAGGCTGGCATTCTGTATTTGTTCAGTTGATAGTTCCTGTCCGCCTCCCAGATTGACCTGCAGAGCAGAGTAGGTGCTTAGAGGTTTGCTGATTGATGAAGAAAGTGCTAGAACAGGCTGGGCCCTAACACTCCCTGCTTTGTCAACCAAACATCAGGTTAAAACACCAGGTAGGAGCCTGTCCTGGGCTGGCGAGGGCTGGCCAGGTAATGGAAGGTCATCTCAGCAGGGCACTCCACCCGCTCAGTCTCCTAGAGCCATTCCCCAGTCGTGGTGTGACCTTGGGCAAGCCCCTTCATTTCTCTAGCCTCTGTGGGCAGCAGCGGTCCTGGTGTCTCCATCATGAAGGAAGTACAGACAGCACTAGGAACCCTGTCTGCACAGAGGTCACTCAGTAGAGGTGTGCTGGTTCCTTTATCACTGACCTCTTCATCCTCCCACATTTTTCTGGCCACGATGAGCTTCTCTGAAGCCATCCTTCCAACACAGAAACTCCAAGTTGGCCTGATCTGTGTTTACAAAGGCACTGGTTTTCAGCAGTTCAGAGGACTGAGTGGTTCTCAAAGTGATCCAGAGAGCTCTGGGGCCCTGATACACTTTCAGGGCAGCTTCAAGGTGAAAACTGTGTTCGTGACAATGTTAACATATTACTTCTGTCTCTCATTCTGTCTCGGGGGTATGGCAGCAACTTCCAGCAGGTATGATGAGGTCACTGCTCTGACAGCCAATGGGCAGGGGCTGTGATGTCACCACTCTGACAGCATGTGTTCCTGTGCTTTAAAAGTTCCTCCAAAATTGATTAAGGGATACAGACATACAGTTAAGTAGAAGGAACAAATGTTATAGGTTAACAATAATTTCTTGTATATTTCAATATAGTTAAAAGATTTGCAATGTTCCCAACAGAAAGAAAAGATACATGTTTGAGGTGTCATATATCCCAATTACCTTGATTTGATCATTGCACATTGTATATATGTATAAGAATATCACATGTACCCCCAAAATATGTACAACCTAATATAGATCAATAAAAATAAATAAATAAGCTTGTCATTTTCATTTCAAATACATTAAATACCAATAGGTGTAACTCACCATTAAAAAAAAAAAAAAGCTCATCAAGGTCCTCAGCAATTTTTAATTAATTTATTAAGAGTGAAAAGGGGTCCTGAGACTAAAATTTTGAGACTCTCTGGCTTAAACAGAGTTTAATTCCAGGTTCTGTCCCTGAACGTCTACGAGGCCTGGAGGAAATTACTTTAAACATGTGAAGTCTCAGTTTCTCTTCTTAAAAGGAGAAAAAAGGCACCTTCCTCATTGTGTGATGTGGCTCATTACTGAGACAATGCAAACAAAACACACAGACATGTGCCCAGCCCTCCTGCATGGTGGAGCCCTCCTTCCGGGTGGAGGCTGCCAGCTGCCCTGGCTTGCGCTCCAAGGACCAGGGTGCCCATGGGCTCTGAAGGGACTCTTAGCAGCTAGCTCCTCAAAGGCTGGCAAACAAGGACAAGCACAGCCCCTGCCCCAGAGCATTCATCCAGCCTGGCACCTTCCCCAGGCGGGCGCCCGGCCAGCTCCCTGAGTACACATTTTCCTACATGTCTAAGGTGTGAGAAAAGTAACACATTTGTTGTTGATCTTGTTGGAAAAGGCCTGGTTTTAAAGAGCAGTGTGTTTTTAACTTGTTGCGAAGTACATTCTGTAATTCCTGACCAAAATACCAACTGACGTTGAAAAAAAAAACCTCCTTCATGGAAAAAATATTTTGTTTGGACAGTGATCCCTAAACGCTGATGGAGGGTACAACGCCTCCTCCGAAGGCCATTCCAGGAGGGTCAGCTGTCCCCCCAAGAGTGCTGGGACTCAGCCTGGACAGCCTGGCTTCTGCCACAAAAGGCACAGAAGTCAAACATCCAGAGAAAACCACAGGGGAAAAGGAGCTATTCAAGTTGAAAAGAGAATTCAGTGAGGTGGCCAGTTACAAAATAAATATACAAAACCTTGCGGCTTGCCAAGTGCCCCAAAATAGTCGTTACAAAATATATTGGGGGAGAAAAGATCCCATTCACAATTCAATGAGAAATTAGAAGTTCCTAGGAGTAAACTAAATAAGGAAACACATACAGGACCTAAAATCAGAAGGCTCCAACTCTTACCTGAGAAGCACAAATTATTTAGTAAATGGAGAGATATATGTATACATGTCCCTGGATAGAATGGATAGAAAGACATAATATTGCAAAAATGTCCATTTTCTAGCAATAAATATTTGAAAAGAAAACCAGGGGAGCAGGGAATGAGATTTGCCTCATCAGATATTAAAGCTAGAAGTTTTTTAAACATTGAATTCTTGATGTCAGAATGCAGTGGCACAGAATCAGAACTCCACATGCCCACCGGAAGTTATGTAAGCATTTAATATGTGATAAGATGACCTTTCAAATCAGTGTGTAAATCATAGGCTTTTTTTCAATAAACAGTTTGGGCAAATGGCCAATCCCTTGAAATGAAATAAAGTTAGGTTTCTGTTTTTCACTCTAGATGGATTAAAGATTCAAAAGTAACATGAAACCATAAAAACACAAGAAGCATATTTCAGTGAATATTTATGTAATCTTGGGATCAAGGGAGAACTTAATAAATACGAAACCAGAGATTGAAACAATAAGGGAAAAGGTAAACGGGTTTGACCAGAAAAAAATTTAAAGTTTCATTGTGTCAGTAAATACAAACCAATGTGTGCATTAAAAATGGACTCTAAAAACTTCAACTGCAGACATTTTCTACTTCTCGATAACATGGGGCGAGATGAAACTTGCCACATTCATCCAGGTGGGGAATATCCATCTAGTAATTGAAAAAAAAAAAAAAAAAGCTGGGCACAGTGGCTCACACCTGTAATCCCAGCACTTTAGGATGCCAAGGTGGGTGGATTACCTGAGGTCAGGAGTTCAAGACCAGCCTGACCAACATGGCAAAACCCCATCTCTACTAAAAAATACAAAAATGAGCCGGGCGTGATGGCAGGTACCTGTAATCTCAGCTACTTGGAAGGCTGAGGCAGGAGAATCACTTAAGCCCAGGAGGCAGAGGTTGCCCTGTGCCGAGATTGCGCCACTGCACTCCAGTCTGGGCGACAGAGTGAGACTCTGTCTCAAAATGAATAAATAAATAAAAACAGAAAAGACTCCTGCCTTAATGGAGTAGACATCAAGAATGAGAGACAAACAACTAGCAGGAAAGCAACAAACAAAAGACTGCTGATTGAAAACCTGGATCAAAACTCAAATTAACAAGGTTTGGGGCTGGGATCAGTGGTTTACACCTGTAATTACAGTGCTTTGGTAGACTGGGGAGGGAGGATCACTTGAGGATGGCAGTTCAAAGCAAGCCTGGGCAATATAGCAAGACCCTAACTCCACAGAAAATAAAACAATTAGCCAGGTATAGTGGCTCATGCCTACAATCCCAGCCTCAGCTACTGGGGAGGCTGAGGTGGGAGGATAGCCTGAGCCCAGGAGGTAGAGGCTGTAGGGAGCTGTGATTGTGCCACTGCACTCCAGCCTGGGCAATGGAGTGAGACCCTGTCTTAAAAAAAAATCCAAGGTATTGGAGAAGCTGCTAATAACAGCAGATGGCAATCGACTTATAGATACCTATCCATACTGCAACTCAGAAGTGTTCTAAAATATTCATCTAGCCTTGCAGTAGGTTGTTTTCAGAGAAATCTTCCTCTGCACGTTTTTTCCCTCTTTAGTACTTTTTTCATCATCCCATGCTATTTCCTTTTTCTTCTACTCATCACTGAAAGACTGAATGCTCACAGCCTATCACATAAATAATAACAAATAAATGTATAATTTCAAATGGTGCTATGGAGGAAAGTTCCTGATTGTAGATGGTCTATGGGTGTGTCTTTCTAATTTTAATAGTTTTCTATTCATTTTAAGGTATATTTAGAAAGAATCATTTTCCATTTATGGGAGATATATGACATTATATGACATTATCTTTTTTGTAATCCTCCTTTTTCTTTCTTTCGTTCTTTTTTTTTTTTTTTTTACTGAGACAGGGTCTTGCTCTGTTGCCCAGGCTGGAGTGTAGTGGTGCAATCACAGCTCACTGCAGCCTCAACCTCCTGGTCTCAAGTGATACTTCTGCCTCAGCCTCCCGAGTAGCTGGGACCACAAGTGCACACGTCCATACACAGCTGATTTTTAAAAAACTTCTTGCAGGGATGGGGTCTGACTGTGTTGCCCAGGCTGATCTCGAACTCCTGGGCTCAAGTGATTCTCCTACCTTGGCCTCTCAATGTGCTGGCATTACAGGCATGAACCATTTTACCTGGCCATTTCTTTTGAAATAAATATATTTCAGTAAGGAGCTGATTTGAAGAACAAGATTACATACATACTAATACAGGTGGTTCAAGTGCATGGGGAAATTCATGACCTTGACAAGGAAAAGGGCACTGGGGAGATGCCGCTGACCTCAAAGAGCAGCTGCAGAAAGTCTTGGCTCAGGCTGCATGTCAGGACCACTAATGAGAAGTATTGGGATATTAGACAAAGAGGTCTAGACAAAGTATGGGGGCTTGAGCTGGGGCAGGGGAGCAAAGGAGTGATTCTGCAGGGATTGAAGACAATCAAGGGATGGGCATGGAGGGTAAGAATAAGAACATCTCAGCTATAGCAAAAAAGTCTCCTGGTACAACCCTGGTCAGGCTTGAACAGAGGCAGTGGTGAGGGGCTCAGCTCTCATGCCAGGCTTCCTGGGTTCAGATCCCAGCTTATTCTTTCTAGGCCAGGTAGTGGCTCTCTCTGTCCTTGGCTTTCCCAGGTGTACAATGAGGATGATAAGAGTGGCCATCTCATGGAACACTGACTATGCCTTAACTTCTTCCTCTACAAATGGATGCATAAGTAACCCCTTGCTCATAGACAGGCAAGAGTGATTCCTAATGTGAAATGCACAGAACAGCTCCCTGTGGAGGCAGCACTCAGCAGACGCCATTTCCATTCCCTCTGCAGGTTCCTGTCCTGACCACCGCCCATATGAATAGGAGGATGCACAGACACCTAGGTGGGCTACCCTGCATTTTCCATCCCCTTTTACCCTCCGATCTGCTCAGTGTCCTAGGAGGCTCACCTCTAGGGGCCCTTGCCTTTGGGGTCCTGCATGACAATGGGAAGCTCTGACATTGATTGGCAGGATTGAAGTCTCAGGTTATCCTGTCCCCACACCCAGTCCTGTGGGCATATTTTGGGAGTGGCTTCCTCTTCTTCGTCCCTGCAGGCCCAGGAGGCTCACATCTCTCCCTCCGGGGCTCCACCATCTTGTTGGTCACCAGCTCCTCCCTTAAACCCTCTTCTGGTGCCCTTGGCAGTGACCCTCTGTGCCCGCCCGGCCTTCCTGTGATGGAAGTCCCACATGAGTTTTGTCTCTATCTGCCCAAAGCTCTGCTTGCTCCCTCTAAACCTTCAGCTTGCAAGCTCCCAATCAGCTGCAGAAGCTCACCTTGGAGTCCTACCCTCCCGCCCCCAACGGGCCCATATCCCTGGGCCTGCCCCTCCCAGGACCCATCCTGGCGCCTCTGTGGTCTCCTTCAGCAAGAGTCACAGCTCTCCCACAGCAGGATGGGACTAGCTGTCTGTTCTGCTTCCCACCCACCACCATAGTGGTGGGGGACCAACCTCCAATAGCCTGGTAAGAATTATGTCCATTGTTAAGCCAGAATTTGCTTCACTGCAGGGTGAAACCAGACCACAGAGAACCTTTTGAATGTCATGTTAACCCTGGAAGTGATGGGAAGCTCTGCTCAGAAGGTGTCTGAGTGAGCAGGGGTGGGATGACACTAAAGAGAGGCAGCTGCTCACAGACCAGACCCAGAACTGCTCACCCAAACTTGCTGTCCCCAGCAGCCTCCATCTGTTCCTCTCCTCCCTCCTTCCCCCCTCCCTCCCCCTCCGTTCCTCCTTCCTTCCTTCCCTCCTTCCTTTTTCTCCCTACTTTCGTTCCTTCCTTCCATCCTCCCTTCTGCTTCCTTCTTCCTTTTTTCTTCCTTCCTTTCTTCCCCCTTCTTTCCTCCCATCTTCCTTTCTTCCTCCCTCTTTCCTTCTTACCTTCCATTCTTCCTCCTTCCTCCTTCTTTCCCTCCCTCCTTCCTTCCACCTTTCTTCTTCCTTCCTCCTTTCTTCATTTTTCTTTTCCCCTTTCCTCTTTCCTTTTTTCTTTTTTCCTTCTTTTCTTGGGGTCAGGAGGTGTTTCGTGGCTAGAATAGACACAGTTCAATACTAGTATTGATAGCAAATTTCAGCCACTCCTGACACAGTCTTCCCTACCCAGACATTGCAGAGGCAAAGTTTGTGAAACATGGCAAGGTTTCAACAGTGTTGGAAACTAGAAATATTGCTCAACAGCTCATCAGAGGCCTTTCCTGAGCATTAGCGTGTGACAGCTGTGTGGGGCAGCCAGCTATCTGATGTCTTCCTCCCCCATGCCCACGCTTTGTGTCCAGCACCATCTTGAGACTATAATTCCCAGAAAGTTAAATAGCCCCATGAAGAGCCCTCTGAGAGGCCACACTGACCTACTGGGGGAGCCCAGGAGACCCAGGGGCCTTGCACTTTGGGTTATGGTTTTTCTTGCCAGAAGAAAACCCTGCAGATTGCTGCAAGCCGCAGGAATAAACTCATGCCTTTGTGGAAGAACAGTCAGACCACAGGCTCTCGGAAGACTCAACTCTTAGGAGAGCGGAGGCTCACAACACTAAAGCCTCTAGGCCACCAGGAAGTTGGCAAGAAATGGTTTGCTCAAGTTACCCTCCTCTCAAGAGGTAGAGGGAGGGGCACTCATCCACTCTGTTTACCAACGAGTAGCAGGTCCATATAGATCTCCTCTCCTTCAAGTAGGAGTAAACAGGGGGAAATGAGGCCTGAAAAGATTCTAGATCAGAGAAGACAGAGACTGAATGTTCCGCCATGGGCAAAATTGAGGAAGTTGTCAGGAAACTACACTCACAGAGGAAGAGGACATTTGTTGAGACTACTCACTACAAAAGCAAAATGTACATTTCAGCAAACATTTGCAAAGCAATCTCAATAAAATGCTAGAAAACTGGAGAATCTGTGAAACAAGATATTAATGCTAATAAGACAAGAAGTGAAGATTATATGGGAGATGTTGAGGGGCAAGATACGAATAGATTTTTAGCTTTTCATTTGGAAATAAAAGAATGAAGAAAAATGGTAACAATAAGAATAGTACAGACGCTGGGTGCGGTGGCTCACGCTTGTAATCCCAGCACTTTGGGAGGCCGAGGCAGGCAGATCACGAGGCCAAGAGATCGAGGCCGTCCTGGCCAACATGGTGAAACTCCCTCTCCACTAAAAATACAAAAATTAGCTGGGTGTGGTGGTGGGTGCCTGTAGTCCCAGCTACTTGGGAGGCTGAGGCAGGAGAATCGCGTGAACCTGGGAGTCAGAGGTTGCAGTGAGCCGAGATTGTGCCACTGCACTCCAGTGTGGCAACAGAGCGAGACTCCATCACACACACACAAAAAAGAATAGTACAAAGAATGCCCATCCACTTATTCTTTACCCAGAGTCACCTAATGCTAGCATTTTGCCACAGTTGCTTTATCATCTTCTCTGTCTATATGTATGTGTGTATACATGTACACGCATATGCATGTATATACATGTACATATATATACACACACATATAAAATTTCTTTCTGAACCGTTTCAGGGTAAGTTGCATAGATCACAGGCCTTTACCGCTATTCCAGTGTGTATTTACTAACAATAAAACATTTTCATTTATTATGCGGTTACTGATTTCAGTGGCTTTTACACTGATACATTTCTTTCTCAAGTCCAATATCTGTATGCAAATTTTGTCTATTGATCTCATCATGCCTCTTATAGTATTTCTTTCCTTCAGTGCAGGATCAAGTTTAGGATCAGGTATTGCATTTAGTCATCCCATTCTTTACTCTGGAACATTTCTGTAGCTCTTCTTTGACTTTGTATGACATTAACATTTCTGAAGCATACGATACCTTTTCCCTTTATGTAATAAAGAGAGCATCTCTCATTTTGCTGGTTAGTGTATAAGTCTGTTCTTACACTGCTATAAAGAAATACTTGAGACTGGGTAACTTATAAAGTAAAGAGGTTTAATTGGCTCACGGTTCCTCAGGCTGTACACAAGTCATGGCTAGGGAGGCCTTGGGAAACTTATAATCACGGCGGAAGGTGAAGGGGAAGCAGGCACACCTTCACATGGCCAGAGCAGGAGGAAGAGAGAGTGGGGTGGAGGTGCCACACACCTTTAAAAAAACAAATCTCAGGAGAACTCTCTCACTATCACAAGAACAGTAACAAAGGGGAAATCCACCCCCATGATCCAATCACCTCCCACCAAGTCCCCTCCAACATTACGGATTACAATTTGACATGAGATTTGGGTGAGGACACAGAGCCAAACCATATCAGTTATATTCAGATTACTCGTTCCAGGCTGGGTACCCATGAACATGCCCTCCGGGTATCACATCTGCAGGCACAGAATGGCCATCGGTCTCTCACGGGCTGGAGTTGTGATCCTGGTGGAGATGTGGGATGGGTTGCTTTCACTGGTGTTCATGAATCACGAGCTCTTGTGTGCTCTCTCTCTCTCTTTTGCTCCCTCTCCCTCCTTTCTGAATTGTTAAAGTGACACCATCCTATAAAATGTGACAGTGAATTCATATGCTTATCTTTCCTCCTTCCCATACCCCTACAAGAATCAAGCTGCTGTGCCAACCCCACAGGATGAGGCAGAGGAGCAACAACAGACAAGAGAGGGCAAGGTGGTGGAAGACGGAAGAGGGCGCCCTGAGCTCCCTGAACCAGATGGCTTCTGAACTCGGACTCCACGAAGTGTTAGAAGGCATCCAGTGTCCACGCTCTGTATTGGGGACTCTCTCCAGTGGTTGAGGCAGCACCCGAGAGTATGCATCAACATTCCCATGGTGACAGTTATGAGTATTCATACTAAGTAGGGCAAGAGAAGACTATAATGGCTTCAGTCACTTCAGGTCAAGTTTTGCCACTGCATGAATTCAGGGCAATTCAGGTTTTTCTGGCAAATTGTTAATGAGCAAAATGTCAGTTTTCAGAGCCTTGTGAGGTTGGGAAGGGAATGAGGGACCATGGCCAATCTGATGTTGAAATCAAGCCTCTGGGAAGGTAGCAAACAGTGCTGCCCATTAGTCCCATAGAGCCCAGGCTGTCATGGGGACCTATGCTGGAGTGGGACATTGCTGAAAGCAAGAGGTCTTAGGAGTGTCCTCCCTGGCTCCTCCAGTGGCATCCTGGCCTCCCTCCTAGTTGGTGCTGGCGGAAAGCATCTCTGAAGAGGAGGTGTGAACCTGCCACCTAAGAATGAGTAGGGGTCACCCAGGTGCAGAGTCAGAGGAAACTGCCTGCCCTGCTCCGTGAGGTGGAAGCACACGGCCAGTGAGGGCCACAGGTGGGCACTGGGAGGGGCAGCACCATCCAAAGGACCAGATTAGACTCCAGCTACAATAGGAACTGCTGGGAGGTTTCAAGCCCGGGAGTAAACAGATCCGATTTGCACTATGAAGAGATCACCCAGGGCTGCTGCGTGGAAAGTAGGATGTCGGGGTCCGAGGGGGAGTAGAGGCTGGTGGAGAGTCCTGCAGCTGGGAAAGGCCTGAGGGGTGGGGTGGGCATGCCCTGCGAGGGCCCACTATCGGTGCACAGACAGCCCTGGATGGTGTAGGCAGGAGAGGAACAGGTGTCCAGGGAGCTTCCAGGCTTCTGGCATGAGAAACAGAATGGAGGAAAGCCTACCCCGCTGCCTGGTAGCTGTGCCACAGTGGTTTGCAGCCAACTCCTGGAGTAGGCTGGCTCGGTTCAAATCCCAGGGCCACCACCTACTCTCTGTGTGATGTTGGTTAAATACTTACTCTCTGGGTCTGGGTGATAACTTGCTGACAGTGTTTAAACGTCCTGAAACAAGACCTAGGGCCTAGGAGTGCCCTCCAACAACGATCCTGTAGTTCCAGGGCCTCAGATTCCCCTTTGCCGAGATCCCTCCGCGGTGAGTATTCACTTAGCATCCGGGATCTTCACACTCTGCCCTAAACCAACCAGTGCATTCACTTCTGAGGATCCTTCAACTTCACTTTAAAAAATCCTGTGATGGGGCGGGCATGGTGGCTCACGCCTGTAATCCCAGCACTTTGGGAGGCCAAGGCAGGCGGATCACCAGGTCAGGAGTTCAACACCAGCCTTACCAACATGGTGACACCCTGTCTCTACTAAAAATACAAAAATTAGCCAGGTGTGGTGGAGTGCGCCTGTAATCCCAGTTACTCAGGAGGCTGAGGCAGGAGAATCACTTGAACCCAGGAGGTGGAGGTTGCAGTGAGCCGCGATCATGCCACTGCACTCCAGCCTGGGCGACAGAGCGAGACTCTGTCAAAAAACAAAAAAAAAAAAAAAAAAAAACACACAACAAAACAAAATAAAATGCTGTGATGGCAAAGACGTTTTTCAGGCTAAATTCAACTCATGTATTTTTTACATAGATAATGTTCGAAGGGTCTTATATGTGTATGTATATCTTTTTCTTATTGAATTTAAGAATATATATTTCAGATCTTAAAATATCCACAAATGTTGAAATTTTTAAACTATTTGTTTTATTCCATCATTTATTTTAAGGCCTTTACCGTGTAGAAATTTTAGTTTTTATGGGAAATCAACCTTTTCTGCTGGCTGACAACAGCCTTCTCTATGCCAAGTTTATAGAATTCGTCTTCCATATTTTATTCTAATTCCTTTGCAGTTTTATTTTTTAAGTCTTAATATTTATTTCTTCTGGAATTTATTCTTATGGATAGGTATGTGGAAGAAATCTAACTTTTACTGATTTGGGCCATAAAGCCCGGTGTTATTTGCTGCGTGACTCTTGAACAGCAAGGGTTTCAACTGCAAGGGTTTGCCACTTACAGGCAAATTTTCTTCGGCCTCTGCCACCCCTGAGACAGCAAGACAGCCCTTCCTCTTCCTCCTCCTCCTCAGCCTACTGAACACAAAGATGATGAGGATGAAGACCTTTATGACTATCCACTTCCACTTAATGAATAGTAAATACGTTTTCTTTTCCTCAGCATTCCCTTAATAACATTTTCTTGTCTCTAGCTTACTTTATTGTAAGAACACAGTGCATAATACATACAACATTGCAAAGTATGTGTAAATCAACTGTTTATGTTATCAGAAAGGCTTCTGGTCAACAATAAACTATTAGTAGTTAAGTTTTTGGGGAGCCAAAAGTTATACAAGTGTTCATCTACATGCAGGGTGAGGGGGGTGAGGGGTGCTCTTAACCCCTGCATTATCCAAGGGTGAACTGCAATCCATTTTATTGATTTGGAATGCCACTTTTATCACCTACTAAAGGGCCGGGTATGCATGAGACTGGTTTTGTTTCTCTGCACCCCTTCATTGCTCTGTTTGCCTTTTCCTGTGTCCTGAAGGATTCTTTCAATCACTGTACTTTTATAATATGATTTTACATCTGATAATACAAATAACCACATTGCTTTTTTTGTTTCAAAAATATCTGAACTATTTTCAAACACGTATTCCTGCTGATGAAATTTAGAATCAATTATTGAACTTCAAATCACTTCCATTTGAATGGACTTGAAATGAATCAGTAGATTAATTTCAAAGAAATTCTGTCTTTAAAATGTTGAATCTCCTTTTCCAGGAATCTGGAAAGTCACTGCTTATTTAATTCTCTTAATATGTCTTTAGTTGACTTTTATTGTTATCATTTCCCTCACATTGGTTTGTGCACGTTTACTTAATTTTTTCTAACAGCTTTATTAAGATACAATTCATGTGCCATGCAACTCACTCATTTAAAGTTTGTAATTAAATGTTTTTTAGTATACTCACAAAGTTGTGCAACTATTACCAGATTCAATTACAGAACATTTTCATTTCCTCAGTAAGAAACCCTGTACACTTTAGCTACTATCCCACCCCAGGCCCATCTGCTATCCCGGCAGACCAAAGCAACATTTCAGTTTGACATTTCATGTAAATGGAATCATATAATATGTGATCCTCTATGTCTGGCTTCTTTCACTTAGCATGGTGTTTTCAAGGTTCAATCATATTGTATGAACCATGTATTAGTACTTCATTCCTTTTTATGACCAAAGAATATTCCTGTTATATGGATAAACCACATTTTGTTTATTCATTTATTATTTGATGAACATTTTGGTTATTTTTACATCTTGGCTATTACAAATCATGCTGCTGTGAAGATTCATGTACAAGTTTTTATGTGGACGTATTTCAATCATCTTGGAAAAAGTACTTCCGGTCTAATGGTAACTCCACATTTAACTTTTTGAGAAGCTGCCAGACTGTTTTCCAAAGTAGCTGCTCCATTTTTCATTCTCACCAGCAACTTATGAGGATTACTCCTCAACCCTGCTAACACTATTATTGTCTGAAATTTTTATTAGAGCAATTATATTGGGGGTGTGAAATTGTATCTCATTGTTTTCTTGATTTGCATTTCTCTGATGTCTAATAATGTTGATCATTGTTTCATGTGCTTAATAGACATCTATATGTCTTCTTTGAAAAAATGTTTATTCAGATCCTTTACCCATTTTTAATAGGGTTATTTGTCTTTTTATTATTGAGCTGTGTTCTTTATATATTCTAGATGTAAGTTTCTTATCAAATATATGATTTGCAAATATTTTCACCCATTCTGATTCTGTGGGATTTTTTTTCACTTTCTTGAGAGTGTCCTTTGAAGCAGAAAGGTTTTTAATTTAGATGAAGTACAGTTTATCTATTTTTCCTCTTGTTGTTTATGCTCTTGCTGTCATATTTAAAAATCTATTGCCAAATACAAAGCCATGGAGATTTACCCTTGTGTTTTCTCTTCAGAGTTTTAGGTTTGGCACTCACATTTAGGTCTTTGATCCATTTTGAGTCAATTTCTGTATATGGCAAGATGTAAGTGTTCAACTACATTCTTTTGCATTAAGGTATTCCATTGTTTCAGCATCATTTGTTAAAGAGATTATTCCTTCCCTGTTGAATGCACCTGGCACCCTTGTTAAAAATTAGTTAACCATAGACACATGGATTTATTTCTGGACTTTCAATTCTCTTCCATTGATTCTCACGCTGGTACCACATTGTCTTGATTACTGTAGGTTTGTAGTAAGTTTTGAAGCTAGGAAATGCAAGCCTTCGAACTTCATTCTTCTGTTTCAAAATCTTTTTGCCATTTTGGGTCACTTGAGTTTCCACATTAATTTTTAGATCAGTTTGTCAAATTCTATAAAGAATCTAGGGATTGACTTGAATCTGTAGAACAATTTGGGGAGTATTGCCATCTTATACCATGTGCAATCCATAAACATGGGATGCCCTTCCATTTTTAAGTTCTTTAATTTTTTTTTCAAACAAGCTTTGTAGTTTTCCGAGTATAAGTTGTGCACATTACATTGTGATATCGTGATATACATATATTCATATATATAAATATATTTATATATATATATAGTTTTTGTCGTATTTCCTGACATACAACTCCTAAAACCCAGAATCTCCAGAGTGATAAGGATGTCTTTTGTATGCTAATGAGATGACTGGTGGATAGCAGCCCCCAAGTAGTTTGAAGATGTGGGGGTGGTCACAGAAAAAACATGGGCATGATTAGAGGGTTGGGACTTTTCAGCCCCACCCCCAACCTCCAAAGAGGGGAGAGAAGCTGAAGGTTAAGTTGATCACCAGTGACCAACGATTTAATCAATCATGTCTATGTAGTGGAGCTTCTGTTAAAAATGTAAAAAGACTAGCTTAAGGGAGCTTCTAGACAGCTGAATATGTGGAGGTTCCTGGAGGGTGGCATGCCTGCAGAGGGCATGAAAGTGCCGCACACCTTCCCACATACCTCACCCTATGTATACTTCATCTGGCTGTTCATGTGTATTCTTTTTAATCTCCTTTATACTAAACCAGCAAATGTGCGAAAGTGCTTCCCTGAGTTCTGGTGAGCCATCCTAGCAAATTAATTGACCCTGAGGAGGGGGATCCTGGCAACCCTGGGGTTTGTAGCCAGGGTTCAAGGTATCTGAATTGGAGGTAGTTTAGTGGGGCTGAGCCTTCCATCTGTGGAATCTGACACTATCTCTAGGTAAATAGAGTCAGAATTTAATTCAATTAGAGAACACCTAACTGTTGCCCACCAGAGAATCTGGCAGAAATTTGCTTGGTGGGTTGGTAGGGAGAAATCCTTATACATTTGTTCACAGAAGAATTCTATGTTGTATTGTAAGAGTACAGTGGGGGGAAATGATGTTTTTTTCTCAATACCCTTACACACTTCTTTTTGTTAAATTTATTTGTAAGCATTTTATTCCTTTAGATGCTATTACAAATTGAATTGTTTTCATTATTTTATTTTCAGATTGTTCACTGCAAGCATATAGAAATGCAACTAATTTTTGTAGAGTTATGCATCATTTAAATGCAGGGATACATTCTGAGAAATGTGATGTTAGATGACTTTGTCACTGTGTAAACACCATAGAGTGTACTTACACAAATCTAAATGATTTAGCCTACTACACGTCTAAGCTATACAGTACAATATAGCCTATTGCTCCTAGGCTGCAAACCCGAACTGCATGTTACTATACTGAAAACTGTAGGTAATTGTAACACAATGGTATTTGTGTATGTAAACATAACTAAACATAGAAAAGGGGCAGTAAAAATATATTATAACAGATAAGATATGGTACACCCCTATGTAATGCACTTAACATCAATGGAGCTAGCCGATTGGAAGTTGTTTTGGGCAAGTTAGTGAGTGAGTGGTGAGTGAATGTGAAGGCCTCGGGCTATGCACTACTGTAAACTTTATGAGCACTGTACATTCAAGTTACACTAAATTTATTTTTTAAATATTTAAATATTTTAAATAAATGAAACTTACCTGTTTTACTGTATAAACTTATTTTCTTTTAACTTTTTGACTCATAACAACACAGACTAAAACACAAATAGATTGTTCAGCTGTACAAAAATATTGTCTTTCTTTATATCCTTATTCTGTAAGTATTTTTCTATTTTAAAATTATTTTCTTTTCTTTTTACTATTTAACCTTTTTTGTTAAAAATGAAGACACACACACACATTAGCCTAGGCTTACACAGGGCCAAGATCATCAATATCACCATCTTCCATCTCCCTCCACATTCTGTCCCACTGGAAGGTGTTCAGCTTTACGTCGCATAGAGCTGTCATTTCCTGCGTGATGACATTGTCTTCTTCTGGATACCTCCTGAAAGACTAGTCTGAGACTGTTTTGCAGCAGCTTTCTTTTTTTTTTTTTTTTAAATCAGTAGAAGGAGTGCATGCTAAAAACACAATTAAAATATAGTAAATAAATAAAAAAGTAACATAGTCGTTTATTATCATTATCAAACACTATGTTCTGTACATAACTGTGTGTGCTAGACTTTGAAATGACTGGAAGTATAGCAGGTTTGTTTTCGCCAGCATCACCACAGGCAGGTGAGTAATGCATTGTGCTACTACATTACGACAGCTACGACGTCAGTAGGTAGTAGGAATTTTTCAGCTCCACTATAATCTTATGGGACCCTCATTGTATATGCGGTCCATTGTTAACAAATGTTTTTGTATGGCACATTATTGTATATTCATTTATCTTGTATCCTGCAAACTTGCTAAACTCTTTTATTAGTTCTAATAGTTTTTTAGTGGATTGCTTATAATTTCCTACATACAAGTTATGTAATCTGTGAATAAAGATAGCATTACTTCTTCCTTTCCAAGCTGGATGCTTTTTATTCATTTTTCTTCACTTACTGCCCTGACTAGAATCACAATTATGTTTCAGTTTATTTCTAAGTTTTTGTTGCTATTAGAGATAGAATATACCCCTTTAGATCTTATGATTATTTCTATTTTATGGAAAATCTGTTTAATTTACTGAACATTTCTTGATTCTAACAGTTGTTATGTTATTTTCTTAAATTTGAGGGGTTAAAAATTACACTTGTAAAAATGATTCTTATCTATATTATTAATATTTACAGCTTAAATAATTTTCTAGACTCATTTCATTGTCTAGGATCTCAAACACAACATGAAATAGTGACAGATGAGGCAGGAATCTTTATTTTATTCCCAAAAGGATGTGATTCCTTTGAATAATAGTCCATTGCTACACATTATTGAGCTCTTATATGCTGGGAGCTTTGCATACATTAATATTAAATCCTCCTTACGATATTGTGAAGTGGGTTCCATTGTGAGCCACAGTTTCAGATGAGGAAGCAAAAGTACAAAGTTTAGGTTAAGTAAATTGTCCACAGTTACGCATCTGGGTGCGGAGCTAGGATTTGAATATAGAACTGTGTGCGTCACTCTTGCGTGTGACTCCGGCTTACCCCCTGCAATTCAGAGACCTGAAGCCAAGGTCCAGACATGTCTAGGAGGGCCACCAAAAGGCTTCAGGCAGCCCCATAGGCCCCTTGAAAATCTGTACAAAATTTTCAGTGTATGTCTACATCTTTATTTTTGGGTGTATAACATCCAGGTTCCCCACTGGATTTTCAAAGGCATTTAATACCACTCAAGTCTTTCCCTGAAAGTATAGTGATGCCTGTTGGGTTCTAATAAAATTTCTTTTGTTTCATTAAGGATATTTTATTCCTAACCAGCAAGAGCTTTTTATACTAAATATGGTATTACATTATGAAATACTTATTGGGAAGCTTTTGAGGTGCTAATCTCTTGCTTTTCCTGATAATCTAATGCCCAGCAGTAATGAATCTTGCAAGAATGATCCATGTCTACAGTCCTTGGACAAGCCTTGTTTTGTTTGTTTTATTGTCCTGGTGGATTCTTCAGATTCTGTATGAACTCAAAAATACCTGAGACAGGGCTCAATCAATTTAGAAAAAGTTTATTTTGCCAAGGTTAAGAACACACACCTGTGACACAGCCTCAGGAGGTCCTGACGATGAGTAAACTTGAAGGGGGAGATGGAGGCTTCCAGGTCATAGGTAGGTTTTTTTGCTTGTTTTTGACAGAATCTCGCACTGTCGCCCCAGGTGGAGGGCAGTGGTATGATCTTGGCTCACCGATACCTCCATCTCCTGGGTTCAAGCGATTCTCCTGCCTCAGCCTCCCAAGTAGCTGGGATTACAGGCGCCCCTCCGCCACGCCCAGCTAATTTTTTGTATTTTTAGTAAAGAAAGGGTTTTACCATGTTGGCCAGGCTGTTCTCGAACTCCTGACCTTGTGATTCGCCTGCCTCAGCCTCCCAAAGTGCTGCGATTGCAGGTGTGAGCCACCATGCCCAGCCATAGGTAGTTCAAGAATTTTCTGACTGGTAATTGCTTGAAAGAGTTATTTTCATTGGAAAGGAATGTCTGGGTTACTATAAGAGGTTGTGGAGACCCAGGTTTTATCACACAGATGAAGCCTCCAAGTAGCAGCCTTCGGAGAGAATTGATAAATGTTTCTCATCAGACACTAAGGTCTATGTTGATGTTAACACTGGTCACCTTTTCCTGAATTCCAAAAGACAGGCAGGTATAATGAGGCATGTCCCACCACCCCTCTTCCCATCATGACCTAAACTAGTTTTTCAGGTTAACTATGGAATGCCTTTGGCCAAGAGGAGGGGTCCATTCAGATGGTTGGGGGAGACTTAGAATTTCATTTTCAGTTTACATCTGCTACATTTGCTTTGCTATGATTTTGAGACTTGCACCTAAGTGAGATTTCTTCTCTGGTATTTTTTTAAATATCTTGAGTTAATTTTAGTACTTGACATTTATTTTATTTTTTTAAGAGTCGAGGTCTGCCTATGTTGCCCAGGCTGGTCTCAAACTCCTAGACTCAAGGGATGCTCCTGCCTCTCCCTCCCAAAGTGCTGGGATTACAGGCCATGACCCCTGGCCTGACATTTCTTTTAAAAATTACGTATTGCTTTAAGATGTTTAAGCATATTAGCTTAGCATTCTATACTGTATTTGTCCCACTTTTAAAATTTTCCTTCTTATCCCTTTTGCACGATGCCTGCGGCATGTTTTCTACAGCATCAGCCCCCCTCATAGAGCCAAAACAGCTACCAGTGTCCCCTGGGAGTCAGGGATGGCCTGGGCTGGTTCAGGGGACTGTAACTGGAGCCCCGGGCTGGCTGTATGATTCTGCCCAGTCGCGCTCCCTGTCCGGGCCCTCTGTTTTCTCCTTACGGTGGGGAGAGGTCTGAATGAGGCCCCAGCTCACGCACTCCATTATCTTGAGGCTGCTCCCACCCCCAGGCCTAAGAGAGACAGAGGCCCTTTGAGCTGGGGCTGGCAGGCGAGGCTGGAGTCCCAGGGCTACCAAAGCGTTGCGGAGGGAATGCTTTGAAGAGGCCCCGCCCTTCCTGGGGCTGCGGCTTAGCTCCGGCCTCCCTCACCCGGCAGGGATTCCCGTTCTAGGGGACATGTGGTTCGTGCCAGCCAGTTGATGTGGGCGCTTTCTTCTGCCCCGACTCCCGGCTGTCCGCTTCCTCCCTAGACCCCTCCTGTGAGCTCTGGGAGCTACAGAATAAGGACGCTCCTTGGCTCCAAGCCAGCCCCGGCTTGCTCTGGAGCTTGGATTTCCCCCTCCGACCCCATCACCGCAAGGGTCTGTGCATGGGAATCTGCTCCCGAGGCTCCCTCAGGCGCCGCGCCGCCGGGGATACGCCTTTCACCGCCCCAGCAATTGGAGCGCTGAGTCGAAGTCCTGATTCCACGAGAGGCGAGAGGCGGATGAAGCCCCAACGCTGAAATTCTTTCCTCTAGGTCTTTGGCAGCGGCTGGGGCCAAAGCCCGGGCAAAACCAGGGCCTTCGGCACCCGGAC
Source organism: Mandrillus leucophaeus (assembly GCF_000951045.1). Taxonomy (NCBI): domain Eukaryota; kingdom Metazoa; phylum Chordata; class Mammalia; order Primates; family Cercopithecidae; genus Mandrillus; species Mandrillus leucophaeus. Next base: position 862,386 of record NW_012100654.1, on the reverse strand, counting down.
TCAGGCTCTGTCCTCTCTACCAGCGTGCGGCTACAATGACATGGCAGAGGGGCAAGCATAGCACGCCCCGACAGTCATGTTTTATTTAGTATGTACTAAAAATACGGCTGGCCTGTGAAACCCACAGGTGCGATTGCTTAAAATGAGGCTAATGTGGACATGTGAATGGTTAATAATGAGTTGATTAAAATATTCAGAAATCGTCTACTGGAGACGGGCAAACTGCAAAACGGTAGCATAGGAGCAACTGATCTTCGAGAAAGTCCAGGCTCCGGCAAGCCGTGGGTTTGAATTTACACATGTGCACATAATGGGTGTGAATAAACCTTTCTTCAAAAAAAACCAGACCAAGTCAAGTCAGTTATTTGCCGTGGGCAGGTGCCAAGGCTGGCTGCTTCAGTCCCCACGCTAGTCGCCCCCGACCCTGCTTCCACAGCCCAGCCTGGGAAGTGCAAAAGGAGTCACGCCCAACGCCCTGCACTAGCGGCCTCCCGGACACTAACTGCGTCCTCTGCGCCTGCTGCAGCGTGTCCCTTAGTCCTCCCTGGACCGAGGGCGTGAAGTTGGCTGTGCCATCAGCACGCGGCCCGCTCGCTTGGGGGCTCACTGTCCTGGAGACATAGAGTTGGACGCCTCCAGCAGCCCCACGCTTCACCCCAAGGCCTGCAAGCCTGACAGCTTCGGAGGTAGGGATATCTTGACACAATCTGAAAATAAACCATTGAAAACTTTTTTCCTCAAAAAAATTAAAAAATTTTTTTTCTGCTTGCAAAGTCTATAAATTCAGTTCAATATCAATGAAAATCGCAACAGGATGTTGACGAGAAGCTGATTTGAAAGTTCATCTGAAAGAGAAAATATGTAGGAATCCTGAAGATGATTTCGAAAAGCTCAGAAAGACTTCAGTAATTCACATAGAAAATCCAGAAACAGATTCATGTTTATGTGGAAATTTAGTATTTGATAGAGGAGGCCTTTCAAAGCTGAGCTGGAAAAATGGAAGGTCAACAGAGCCTTTGGGGAAAACTCACTATCCATTTTGAAACCAATGTTAGAATCTTCTTACCATTTGCAAGAATAAACTCCAGGTGTATTAAAGAGCTAAACATTTAAAAAATCTATAAAAGTTTTAGAGCCAAATATGGAAGAATATTTTTAAAATCCCACGGTGAAGAAGGCTTTTGCTATGCAGGAAACAAAACCTGGAAACCGTAAAGGAAATGACTGACAGATTTGAATATTGCAAAAACTAAATGAATGGCTCCTTAAACAAATTACAGGACAAATTCCAGGCAGGGAGAAAATAGTTTACAATAGAAGTAATGTGCCAATGGTTAATATCTGTGTTGCATAAACATGTCTTTCCAATCAATAAGAAAAGAGTAGGAAATGGGTAAGGATTTAACAGGCAATTCACAGAAGACAAAGTAACCGGCCCCTAAATGGGAAAACATCCTCAACCTCACGAGTCATAAAGGAAATGAATTTAAAAGATGATATATTTCTCACTTCTTCTCTCCTTATAGCCATATTCCACCTGTGACTGTGCAGCCTGTTTTTACTTATCATAAGCATAAGTTAACAAATACAGGGCTTACCATGTTAATATCTTCTTTCTATGGATGCATACACCTTATTTTATCATTCTCTTTGTGACTGAAACTGAGTTTCTCTCTGTAAACCTGAAAATATCTGAGACAGGCCTCAATCAACTTAGAGGTTTACTTTGCCAAGATTAAGGACACATCTTGGGAGACAGGTCTGTGCCTTTCTCCAAAGATGATTTCGAGGGCTTCAGTATTTAAAGGAGAAAAGCTGGCTGGAGGGGACAGAGGGAGGGTATGATCACATTACTGAATTCCCATGTTGCAAAAGAAAAGGAGCATGTAGGGGAATGGTCAATTATGTGTTCTTTCCATGCTGGGTAACTCGGCTCTTCACATAAGATAAGGTGAACACAGAGTGGAGATCTTTAACCTTTTATCTGTCTCGATCTGCTTAGGAACAAAGGGAAAGGCAGCTTCTTGCATGACTCCACTTTCAGCTTTTGTTTTTTTCTTCTGGCAGAGGGAATTGGAATATCAAGTTTTTATTTTCCTTTCACATTTCTATTTTGCTTTTCTACGGTCTGCTGCTGTAAGCTTCCCTATAGCACATTCCCAGGCTAGACTCTCATAGTGGGGACTGCCAGATCACAGGGAAAGCACAGGGATGCTTGGAAGCAGACAGGCAAGCCCAGCTCCAGGGCTGCACCTGTGGACCCCACCCCAGCCCAGTACAACCCCTGGAAGAGGGGGTCTGTCTGTCCCTGATTGACCCACCAGCACCCTGTGGTTCTTTCAAAGTTATTTCTAGCCTATACTACTGTTTGCCCTATTAGGGTGCCCCTTTCCTTTCTTCTTTCCTTCCTTCCTTCTTTCCTTCCTTCCTCCCTCCCTTCCTTCCTTCCTTCCTTCTTTCCTTCCTTCCTTCCTGCCTTCCTTCCTTCTTTCCTTCCTTCCTTCCTTCTTTCCTTCCTTCCTTCCTTTTTCTGTCTTACAAGAATTCCTTTTACAGTTTGTCATTTGCCATTGCATGTGGCTAAATCTGTCAAACTTCAGCACTGTTTTCTAGCATCGTTGCCAGGCTTAGCCTCCATTCCAAGATTACAGAAACATCCACCTGAATTTTCTCCTAGAACTCTCACAGCTGTGGTACTTTCTGCTTTGGAGAAGGAATGACCCAATTCCCTTCTGAATCTGGAAGAAAACAGAACTGGGTCACTTTACATATTATTTGGCAATTTTAAAGTATATACCACCTTTACATTTAATGTAGCCATTTGATGGAGCTACTTCAAAATTGTCATATAAAATTAACCTTGTCAAAATGTCTCATTCTGTACTTTTACCATTTTTTAAATCTTTTTATCTTTATCCACTTTCATCTTGTTACAGGCCACTGCCTTCACAGAAGGTGACAGAGGGCCATGTCTGAAACATTCTCCCACAACCAGGAACCCTCAGCAGCCACTGAAGAGGAAAGGCAGTTAAATGGAAAGACTTCTGAGCAAGTGGAAGAAAAGGCACCTGTGACCCTAGGGAGGGGCTCCGGCAGGAAGGGGCAGTGCCCTTGCCCTCTTCACCTAGCCTCCAGGTGGCTCCCCACTTGAAATTTCGGAGGATGGCAGAAACCAACCTGCAAGGAAATGAAAGAGGGCACGGCAACCTTAAGACCAGAGCAGCCCACGATATTTTTTAATGAGGCCAAAAATAGGAGACCTGCAAAAGACCCCTGAAAATAATGCCTGGAAGTTGCGAAACATCAAACTGACACTGCACAAAAGAGGGCCAGCTGAGCAGGAGAAAAGCTTGAGAAGCGTCCAGAACAATGTAGGTGGAGAGGCTAAGAAGAAAGAGGAGCCCACATGGAATGAATAACCATGGTTGGGACGGAGGAAGGTTCACCAGAACTGGGAGGACTGAGATTGGACATTGAGATAAATTAAAGAGTGTTCTTTAAAACTGTCAAGACTTTGGCTGGTCAATAAGTAAACTGCAGAAGAGTGTTCCTGAACCCCAGCAGCAATGCTCCCTGGAGGAGGGAAGGAGGCCAGGGCTGCCACTCTCCCAGCTGGCTGCGTCCTGGCCTTTGCCATTGATCTGCGCTTTCTCCAGACTCACAGATGTCCCTGGGTCAATTGCATCTGTGACCAGGACTCTGCCATCATCATTCCTGGCTGATCAGCTGGTCACCCAGGAATGTTAGGGATGAACAGAGGCCTAGAACTCAGGCTCCATGGATCCGGCAGCACCAGGAGACGAGGTTTCAAATCTCATGGCTGGGCCAGCCAGCCAGGTGCCCTGGAACTGTCGTGATCCCTGCTCCTTGCCGGCCTTAGCCCCCTCTTCCTTCAGCCCAGAAGTCCCCAAGTACCCACTCAACAAATGCCATCCCTTTAATTCCTGTGGTCTGCTGCCATCACGGCTCACCTAATTCATTCCCTCCACACCCTAAGTGCCCACGGAAGTGGCTAAAACAGTAAAACCACAGAGGAGCATTCATTTCAGTCCCCAAGGCAAGCCGCCTCCTTTGCACCCTGCTGTTTAGTTGGTTTCTTCTTCCTCCACTTCCCAGGATGCGGAGCAGATTCCCTGTGGCATGACTACCTGAGGCCAGGTACAGACTGGCTCTGGGGGAGTACAGGGCTGGGATCCTAGTTCCCACACTGCGCCATTCATTAACAGGTGGGAAGAGTTCCACCACTTCTGAGGAATTAGCGGGCTCCAGGTGACCCTATGTCACCCCAAGTGACTCTCCATTTCCCACAGACTCAGCCACAGGGCCAAGAGTTTCTATTGCTATCTTTCCTTCCAGAAAATCTCTGGGCCAGCTCATCTGCCCAGCTCCTGCTCCGCCCCACGGGAGGGCTACAGTTAAAGATGGCAAAGTGGCTAATTCACTAAGTAATTAACTTTAGGAGTGTCTATTGAACATCTATGTGTGCCAGATGCTGTTCTAGATTTGAGATACAAAACAGGGAAAGAGAAGGCCCTGCTCTCATGGATGGGCATTAGAAGAGTGGGGTCGATTAACCACTGATCTAAAGGATCAGTGAAGAGCATTCCAGGCCTCTGCACTGCAGAGGAAAGAGGATGAGATGAGGAGGAAGAGCGAGCGAGCAGCAGCCGGGGAGGTGTCCCTGGGGTTGAGTCTGGGTGAGGGGAGGGAAGCAGCCAGTGCTTAGCAGGAAAAGGCAGGGCAGGGGTACAGCTTGCAGAAGGAGACAAAGAGGACCTTTTGAGGGTCTGCAGATGGCAGGAGAGGCAGGGGGGGCTGGATCCAGGTAAGGAGTCACTGCAGGGGTCCAAGCCGGGAGAGGACAAATCTGATGGAGGTTTAAAAGTCTTGGTTGTCTGCCTGGTGGAGAATAGATGAAGGGGCAGAGGGGGAAAAAGTGATGGACTAAGGATAGATTTTGGAGGCAGGGCAAACAGGGTAGCATGAAAGAAACAGAGAATCAAAGATGATGTTTAGGCCAGGGGCGGCGGCTCATGCCTCTAGTCCCAGCACTTTGGGAGGCTGAGGTGAGAGGATCACTTAAGCTCAGGAGTTCAAGACCAGCCTGGGAAACATAGCGAGACCCCATCTCTAAAAACAAAAACAAACAAACAAACAAAAAATAGCCAGGTGTGATGGTGCACACTTGTAGTCTTAGCTACTTGGGAGGCGGAGGTAGGAGAATCACTTGAGCTGGGGATGTTGTGGGTACAATGAGCCATGATTGTGCTACTGCATTCTAGCAGTGGATGACAGAGTGAGGCCCTGTCTCAAAAAGAAAAGATGATGAGTTATTGGTTTGGGACCATTTTCTGACCTGGGGAAGACAGAGGAGAAACTGGCTTGTGGGTGGGTGGAATCTGGAGCTCCATTTTGTCCAGGTTACATTCCAGGCGCCTCCGTGGGATCTGGGAGGAGCTGTGGAGAACCCAGACATGTCTGTAGGGGTGAAGCATTTCTGGCATGAGTAAGCACACACCTGGTGGCCACAGGGCCTGGACTGTCTGAGAGAGGCCTGGTTTGAGACGTGTCATCGTCAGACTCTAAATGCCTCTCATCCCAGGGCTCAGGTAGCCCCTTCCATGCCCAGAAGGCCCTGCAGAAAGTGCTCACAGTGGTGCTGTCTCACCTGCAGTACTTGTTCCTAAGTCAGCACAAGTCGGATCCTAGCAAGGGCCGTGGAAGATGCTTGGAAGATGACACACACGCTGCCATTGCCTATTTCTATTCATGAACTCACTTTCAAAAGTGTCCCATTTTGAGATAATTTTAGACTTATAGAAGAGTTGCGAAAGCAGCCTCCCCCACCCAGCCTCTTCTCATGCCGCATTTCATGAATCACAGTGCGATTATGAGAGCTGAGGCTCACCTCGCCGTGGTCTCGAGAGCTGGATGGCAGGCAGGCCCCCCAGTGCCCTCCTCTGTTCCCAGCTCCCACGTGCATTTGGCCGTCATCTCTCTCTGTCTCCTGTCTGTCAGGGCCGGCTTTTTAAGAGGATGGATCTGTCGCTCTGTGGACAGCCCCTCCGCCTAGGTCTGCCTGACGCCTTCTCTGCATTGGACTGAGGTAATGCCTTTTTGGAAATTCCGTGGCAATGCCACAGAAGTGATGTGCATTCTCGGTGGGCCACATCAGTGGGTGCGGGCTGTCAGTGTGCCTTGTGCCTGGTCATGCCAACCTTGATCTCTTGGTTAGGGTGGTGCCTGCCAGGGTTCTCCCCAGTCAACTCACTGTTTTTCCTTTGTAACTATTAAATATTCCAAGAGATGCTTTAAGGCTACACAGAGACACTGTTTGTGCTTAGATCTCTGTCTGCTAATTTTATTCTCCTCTGGTGATGTTGCCTCAGTCGTGCTCCCTGCAGTCCTCTGGTGCTCATCGTCTTCGTCTCTCGTTCCTTCCACATTTATTAATTGTGATTCATCTGTAAGAAAGCAGTTAACTCACTTTTAAACGTCAATAATTAAGCCACACACCAGTTGATAGCCTGTGGAGCAGGAGGAAGAGCAAGGCCTTCAGTCCGTCCAAAGGGTGGCTCGAGTCATTTTTTAACTGAGCACTTTTCTCTGCTTGCAGGCTGACCCTTGGTTGCCTTTGGCCTCTCTGGCTTTGCCCCGTCTCTGCTGCTGAGGTCAGCAGCCCAAGAACGAGCCTTGCACAGGCTTTGGGGGCCCTCTCCAGAGAAAATCGGGTTCCTTCTTTCCCTTCCAAGCACCTCTGCTCCCTTTGCCCTGCTGCTAGGAAGAAACCTCCGTGTCAGAGCCTCTCTACTCCTACAGCCAAGTCTTTTGCCAGTGGCCCTGCCCCTCCACACACACACACACACACACACACACGCATACACACAGATATGCACACATACACACGTGCATGTTCATGCATGCATAGATACACACATACATGTATATATGTGCATATATACATACATCTATGGATTTATATATACGCATAATACACATACACATGTGCACACATACGTGCACATGCATGCACTTATATGCACATGCACATAGATACACATAGATGTACATGAGCATGCACACACATGTACATATATGCATGTACTTACATTCATATACATACATATACACATACATATATGCTCATACAGAACTACATACATATATAAATACGTATTCCAATAACAGCTGTCAGATGATTGTTTTTAAAAAGCAAACAATCACAGAAGACAAAAACAGCTTAGGCTCTTCTACAGCCTGCCAGGTCCTTACAACAACTTTAAAAGCAGATACAGTTACCACCCACTTTGAAGATGAAGAACCTCCAGCTTCTGTGGCCCAAGCCTATACTTCTAGTGAGGGCAATGCTGGGAACTACATCCAGGCCTTTGCTCAAAGCCTGTCTCTGTACCCTAGTCACCACATGCTGCTCTAAGATTAGTTTCCTGGTTCGTTTGGTCAAAAGGCCCAAATCAACTCAGGATACAAAGTATGGCACTGAGGATACAAAGGTGTCCACATTCGCATCCCGAGTGTCATGGCCATATCAGTGCCTCCTCCCCTCCCGTGGCACCCTCCCTTTCACCCAGAGATGTGATCAACTTCACATGGCTACGAACAAGTGAGGCTGACTGTCCCTTGACAAAGATGATATGCTTGGCCAAACTTTAGTCAGGCTTCTGAACCTTCCCCTTGACCCATCTGTGTACTTCCTTGCAAAATCCAGATTTAGCAAGAACAAAGCTAAGTCAGTTTGGCAAGAACTCCTTGTCCTTCATGTCTGATCAGATTCTTCATCCACCACCATCCCCCAGGTGATGCTGGTTATGCTGACCTGTCTTCAGCAAGAACACTGTTAGGTTGGATTAGCCAGGGACTCCCTAAACCCTGATACTTCCTCTTAGTCATTTCCCATCCACTGAACCTAGTCTGGCTCCTGGTTGTAAATTCCGACTTGTCTGTGGTGTATTCGTAGTTGAGCCTGATCTCTCTTCCCCACTGCACAGTTCCATTGCTGTTGTCCCTGTACCTATCACAATGGTCCTGAATAAAGCCTACCTTGCCATGCTTTAACAAGGTATTATTTAAATACTGAATAATATTTTCTTTAACATCCCACAGTGTCACTAACGCTGGGTGTTACTCATCTTTCATGTTTCTCAGTCTGAGGAAGGCTTGAAAAATCTTACTGTTATCTTTAATGTGTGCTAAATTTTATATATGGAGTCTTGCTCTATCGCCCAGGTAGAGTGCAGTGGCACAATCTCGGCTCACTGCAAGCTCTGTCTCCCGGGTTCACACCATTCTCTTGGCTCAGCCTCCCGAGTAGCTGGGACTATAGGCCTCCGCCACCATGCCCGGCTAATTTTTTGTATTTTTAGTAGAGATGGGGTTTCACCATGTTAGTCAGGATGGTCTCAATCTCCTGACCTCATGATCCGCCTGCCTTGGCCTCCCAAAGTGCTGGGATTATAGGCGTGAGCCACCGTGCCTGGCGCAACATGCATTCTTAATCTGCCAAATTAAATTTCTTAGCAATTTAGATACCTTGTCTTTTCAAGAGAGGCCTGAAGCCTAGGGATTAGCACCTAGCATGCCTGGGGCTATGGCCTGAATCTGCAAGTCCAGCCAAGTGAATGTGGGAGTTTGGTTATACTCCCTAAGCTTCTGATTCCTTACCTCCAAAGTGTAGAAAACACAGTAACTACTTCAAAAGTTTGTTCTGAAGGGAATACAAATTAATTCATTAAGGCAGCTTCCATTCTCAAATAGAAAAAGTTGGCAGTTGTTACTGCTCATTATTTTGGGGGGATGTTCATCTCCTTCTTCTTAGTTTGTAAGAATTATGTATATACTTAAGGTATTAACTTTGTGATACAAACATTTTTATTTTCTAGTTGATCATTTCTTTAGTAACTTTCTTTTTTGTTTGTTTTTTAGATGCAGGGTCTTGCATCTTGCAGGGTCTTTTTTGTTTTGTTTTGTTTTTTAGATGCAGGGTCTTGCTATGTTGCCCAAGCTGGACTTGAACTCTGGGCTCAAGCGATCCTCCCATCTCAGCCTCCCAAGTAGCTAGGACAACAGGCATGTGCCACTGCGCCTTAGTAACTTTCTGTGTGGTGATTAATTCTAAACTTAATTTTTAAAATTTTGTTAGTTAAATCTTGCAATGTCTTCTTTTATAGTTTCTAGCTACAGTGTTATACTTGCCCTGTTTTATATTTGTTAAAAGAGTCACCTAACTGTTTATTTTTCTAGCACCATACTTTAACAGCCTTCTTCATCTTTATGCTTAAGTAATGAATCTGGAATTTATTTTGATGTAAGATATCATGTATCGTATCTAACTTTAACTCCAAATGATAAGCCTGTTGACCTAACACTACTTTTTAATTAATTTATTATTGCCCCACTATTGTAAAATATTGCTTTCTATCATATACTAATTTTTACATAAATTTGAATCCATTTATGGGTTCACAATTCAGTTTGTTCTTTTTTTATTTCAATCGTTTTTGGGGAACAGGTGGTTTTTGGTTGCATGGATAAGTTCTTTAGTGGTGATTTCTGAGATTTTGGTGTACCGATAACCCAAGCAGTGTGCACTGTACCCAGTATATAGCCTTTCATCCCTCACCCACCTCTCCCCACAAGTCCCCAAAGTCCATTGTATTATTCTTATGCCTTTGCATCAGCTTAGCTTCCCCTTATAAGTGAGCACATATGATGTTTGGTTTTCTATTTCTGAGTTACTTCACTTATTCATTATTCATGGCCTCCAGCTCCATTTAAGTTGCTGCAAAGGCCATTATTTCACTCTGTTTTATGGCCGAATGGTATTCCATGTTTATATACCACATTTTCTTTAATCCACTCATTGGTTGATGGGCATTTAGGTAGGTTCCATGTTTTTGCAATTGTGAATTGTGCTGCTATAAACATGCATGTGCAAGTGTCTTTTTCATATAATGGCTTCTTTTCTTCTGGGTAGGTACCCAGTAGTGGGATTGCTGGATCAAATGGTAGTTCTACTTTTAGTTCTTTAAGGAATCTCCATACTGGTTTCCATAGTGATTGTACTAGTTTACATTCCCACAAGCAGTGTAGAAGTGCTCCCTTTTCACCACATCACTGCCAACATCTATTAATTTTTCATTTTTAATTATGGCCATTCTTGCGGGAGTAAGGTGGTATCTCATTGCGGTTTTGATTTGCATTTTCCTGATAATTAGTGATGTTCAGTGTTTTTCATATGTTTGTTGGTTGTTTGTATATCTTCTTTTGCAAATTATCTATTCATGTCCTTAGCCCACTTCTTGATGGAATTATTTAGGGTGTTTTTTTTTTTTTTTTTTTGATTTGTTTGAGTTCCTTGCAGATT